>NC_091745.1:60388127-60703127 GCF_043380555.1 Nothobranchius furzeri | reverse complement strand
TTCCTTAATGAGTCCACGTTTTTCTAGCAGCTCACAACTCAACAACTCAAGCTGTTGGGAAAAAAGTATTTTCCTTCCCGGATATGTTATTCAGAACATTTGTGTTTAATTTTTTTCAGCACAAATAAATCACAGAAGACATAATCTGAGTTCAAAGTGTTTAAAAAAACATAAAAAACATATGAGCCACAGAGATGAATATTCACAGTAAAAACTCTATTACCTGATCACAGTAAAAAAAGAAAATGTGAGAAATTCATGTCTTCATAACCTTCAAATTTAGGATTTTATTTTCAATTCCACATGCAGGCTAATTATTACCAGGTTGATCTGAATGTCACCGCGCGCGTGCGCACGCACGCACGCACACACACACACACACGTTTTCTTCATATTTTGCTGGAGGCCGGAGGACAAACACGGAGCATTAGTATGTGGAATGCGTGATATTGTGCGTGTCAACTGTCCATTCAGTCGCTGTGTTCGCAGCCCTCCTCCGTCCTTGATGAAAGAATCGGGACAGGGTGTTGCCATGGAGACCAGCTCTGTTGCTGTTGCCACAGCGATGTGAAGGAAAGTCGAGCCGAAGCGGTTGTTAAGGAGACCGAGCAGCGGGGGGCAACTGGTAAACGCACAGAGAGGGGGTTAAATCCAAAATGACGGTGTTTACTACGCCACAACCCTAACATCCATCCACAGTATCCCTGATCCGAGACAGCTCCAAACAGCCGGAAAATGACCCACTTCCTATCAAGCGTGTTTATTCGGTAAAAAAAAACAAAATCATCCTCCAGAAGAAGAAAACTTCTCTATGGAGACAATCAAATACATAAAGACAAGAAGAGACCTAGAGAAACTCATTCATGCGTTCATCTCTAGCAGGCTGAATTATTACGGTCTTTTGACTGGTCTTCTCAGAAAAGCTGTGAAGCAACTGCAGCTTATTCAGGATGCTGCTGCTAGAGTCTTTGCAAGAACAAAGAGAACCAAACACATCACTCCTGTTCTTAAATCTCTACACTGGTTACCAGTAAACTACAGAATTGATTTAATCAATTTCCCTCTGGGATTAATAAAGTATTTTTGAATTGAATTGAATTGAAAAGTACTTCTACTAGTTTTTCAATCACTCAGTGGCATGAAGCCAAAATACATGTTGGACCTCCTTCCAGGATATACACCCAGCAGGGCTCTGAGATCCTTAGGAAACAGGTCAGAACCAAACAGGGTGAGGATGCTTTTAGCTACTATGCTGCTGGAATCAGCTTCCTCATGACCTCAAATGTGCCCCAACTCTGGTAACTTTTACATCAAAATTAAAAACTTTAATGTATTCATCAGCCTTTGATTGAATGTTTCTTATGCTGCACTTTCTGCACTGTAACTGCTCACCTTTTAACATTGCCTTTTTATTTTATTTCTTACATCTAATTAACTTTGTGTTTTTTATTTTATTTTAAAATCTGTTGTTTTATGATGCCACATTCATTTTAATATTTTATGTTCTTGCTGATTTTGCACCTGGAAAGCACATTGGATTGCTTCTGTGCTATACAAATAAAGATGCCTTGCCTTGTCTAGACAAAACCCAAACATGGACTAAACCTGGCAGATTCTGAACCAGCACCTGGATACAGGTCACCCTACTTTGCCTCTGATACTGACCTGGAATCTGTACCACTCCAGGACCCGGTTCAATCCTTTAAGAGCCAAAAAACAGCAGCTGTCCTCAGGCCAGTGGGCCATGAAGGACTGATCCGTGATGCAAGCATGTCACGTCTCCGGGGAGGAACCAGACCAGCAGGCGGGGTGTCGGAATGACATTGATACAGAACCAGAGTGGGTTCTGTCTGTCTGACGGGATCAGGGTTCTGCTTCATTTAGAGACTTTACAGAGTTTTCTTCAATGACATCATTCCTAATATCGTTTCTGTTATTTTCTTTGATGGAAGCAGAAAAAACTCAACGGCTCTAATAAACATTGCAAGAGCAGAATCTCCCAGAACTTCTATGGAATCACACGTTCAGAAAGTTCCAGTTTAAAAAACAACTGAGGAAAATTAAAGTGATATTAATACTGATTTATTTATGTTGGGAAAATGTGTCAGGGCTGGTATGAAGGACTGGACCCAAATGCAGAGTTTGGCAAAATGAGGCTTTTATTTAGGCAAAGGCTTATTTAACTAGGGATCAAAAACTGATCAAAAAACAGAACTGATGAGTCAAAGGACCCAGAGATTAGTTAATGCCTGGCTGGAACAACAGAATGAAAACTAACGAACTGGCAACTGAAAGAGAATAGAAGCTGGTTAAAAGAACAGCTGGGAGAAATCAGAGTGATGAGGAACAGGAAACAGAACTGAAACAGGAGATGTGACACCAAAATAAAACAGGAAGTGGGATGGATGAACAGGTCTCACAGCAGGGCATGACACCATGCATATTAATGAACGTACAATGTTGCTGTAATTACGTCGGAATTAGCAAAAACGCTAATTTCCATTAATAGTCCCACAATAAAGACAAGTCGAGAGAACAATAAACAAACTGCTTGATTTATTTATGTTAAAGCATCTTTTGGATATTACAAGTTTTTACTTATTAGTCGTTATTATTCTATTAAAAGCAGCTTTTCATGAAAATATGATGTAACCAACTGGTTTTTTTAATAGATTTTTATGAAACTCTTTGTCTTTTTTAAGCATGTTTAGTGTAAACATTATGATTAGCTTCCTGAACAGCCTCTGTTCTGAGAAATAAAGACCACATTTTTCAGGACTGATGAGCTAACAGTTAGTCTGAGCTCAACATGTGTTGCTGCCAACATAAAGCACCATTGCAGGCTTTTTAACACAGGAGGGTAATTTACACATTTAAGTTTTTTATGTGGAATTCTCTTAATATTTACAAATAATTATCTTGTTATTTATGTGAAATTCTCAGTGAAAACCTCTGCATTTTTACATAAAATTATCTTAATATTTACAAAGAACTATCTGATTATTTACATAGATTTCTTGAACTGTTTTCTTAAAACCCTGGTCATTTATGTGGAATTCTCTGATTATTTACATGGAACTCTACATTTATTCATGTGTAATTCTCTGAATATTTATGTGGAATTCCTTCCCCATTAACTTTGAATTATCTGCTAATACACAAGTGTAAATACCACTACCAGCTACATGTAGCACCTCACCCAGGGACTGAGTCCAACAGGAAGCTCTAAATATTCCGGCCAAAACAACCCTGTTGTGTAAAGCTGTAGATGGTGTGAAGAATAATAAAATAACATCACATAGGCTGCTGGGAAATTTAGGAAATTGAAGCCGTTATAGCCAGAGAAACCCACATTGGTCCTGGCTGAGCTCAGACTAGCCTAGCCTAGCTCTGAAGCCACATGTGGCTCCTCTGAGTTTCTCCTTGCAACTTTGATGAAGAGTGACATGAAGTTATGTTTCTATTTAAAGTGACAGGAACCAGGAAAGGGACAGTTTCCCTGTCCAAACTTAACCAAACTGGAGTTTAACACTGATAATAACAACAGACTGTACGGAACTTATTTAGTTATACAGCTCAGTGACCTAGTGGTAGAGTGTCCGCCCTGAGACTGGGAGATCAGGGTTCAATTCCTGGTCGGGTCATACCAAAGACTTAGAAAAAAAAAATGGGACCCAGTGCCTCCCTGCTTGACACTCAGCATTACGGGGTTGGATAGGGGGGTTAAACCACCAAATAGTTCCCGAGCGCAGCTGTGTCTGCAGCTCACCGCTCCCCCAGGGGATGGGTCAAATGCGGAGAACAAATTTCGCACACACATCAGTGTGTGTGACAACTAATGGGACTTTAACTTTTAACTTTAACTTTAAAAGTTCTGAACTACAACGTTTGTTTTTTGTAGTTTGTTGTTTATTGACCTTGTTGTTCTCCAGAACGGGAACACTTTAGTTATTATTGTTACTGAGGGTTCTGGGTGAGTTTTTACTAAGTAAAGTCTCAAAACACTGACGTGGAACGGGAGTGAAAGCGTTCCACAGAGCTGATCCCATGACCGACATCACAAAATCATGGGAGAATTGCTACACCACGCGTGATTTCAGAATACCACACGCATTAGTAAGCAAGCAGAATGACAGCTGCTTGTATCAAAAAAGGTCTGTGGTCATACAAGGGTTATAACAGGAAATGATATACGTTTACCTGCATGTTTAATTTTGAAAATTTGCGGAGGTGTTCACACTGCTTTGTGTTTGACTTCCTGTCTGGCATGATCTAAACTGCAGAGGTGGTGGAAAGTAACTCATCCACTATAATGGTGGCGTACTACATTTCGTGGTCGTTTCGTGACGCGTTCGCATGCAGTAGAAAGAAGGAGTTATTGTTTTACTTTGTACAATTCAATTTTGTAGAAAAGTTTGTAGTAAGGATGCACAATATATTTGCATTATGCATATGTTTAGTCAGGTGACAGTGATTGCAATCATCTCAGAAGCATAAATGTGTATGTGTGTGTACATGAGACGTAACAGCTTAAATAATTTTCATTCCATACAAAATCTGCTGATTTTAGATTTGTCAGTGTATTGGTATTAGTTATCAGCCATAACAGTGATATTAATATAACCCAAAAATCTTCCTATCGGTGCATCACTAGTTTATAGAGTGCTGAACTAATCTTATCAGTCCCTATTTCTCTTAACGGAGGCCTTCCAATCTTTAGCAGGTAAAATATGAACTTCATAATGACTCAGGCTTGTTAGGATATGATAGTATCTTTGTTTGCTAGCAGCTAAAATAATAAAAATATTTTAGCTTTCATGTTATTACTGCAGTTTATAAAAATCTTAATAAATTCATGTTTTATTTATTTATTTATTTATTTATTTACTGGCTTGAGAATGAAATCTCCTGAGGCAAGCATTCTGATTACAGTTTAATTTTCCTAATTATCAGATGAGCATCCAAACCCAAAGTCAGACATGTTTCATCCTGATTCCACGGATTCCACAAGTTAGCTCTTGGTTCTGAAGTCTGAGATCCAGGATGTAACACAAACAGGGACTTACCGATCCAAACATCGTTCCCGAACCAGGAGAGGTTCTTCTGAGAGCTGTCATAGTACCCGATCTTCTTGTAACTGCCTCCTAAAGGGTTAGACAAAAAAATTATCTTAGTCCAGGTCGTTTTCTCTGAGAAAACTGTTTATTTAAACCACAGGTAATAAAGTCAAGATAAAGATAAAAAATAAATGAAGGTTGAAACTTAGAGAGCGATGACAAAGACCGAAGGAGAAAAGGACAAGAAATAAAAGCTTATGTAGCGGCGCTGATCAGGAATACTGATTGGGTCCGGCGTTTAGGGATTCCAGTCAGGTCGTCTCATTTTGGATGTCAAATTACCTCGACGCCACGGCAGGAAATAGGAGACAGAACGTTAGAGAGAAGGGGGCAGGATTATAAATCCTCATCCTTTAGGAGGAGAACAGAGGTAGGAAATAATCCTCCGCCTTATCTTGAGCAGAGAAACTCATTAAGTCAGTGGTGACAAATAGGATGCCATTTCCAGAAACAGATTTAAAATGAAAACTTGTGCCCAATTAGAGTGAAGCCCTGAGTCGCCACATTCATGAATCAAATCCATTTGCATGAATGAGTTAGAGCATCAGGGTCAAAGACCCCAAAATCACAGAAAGCGAAGGTGGATTCAGCTAAAAGCTGTTATCCGTTTGTGTTTGAGTGAGTGGCGTGTGTTTCTCCTTGCAGACGCAGTGAAAGGACAGGGTGAGGGTAGGGGGTGTAGTTCACCTTGCAGCTGCTCGATGAGGGTCATCGCCATCCGGGAACCCTGAGCGTCAAACACCACCTGGCCCTGAAACACAAGGAGGAAGATGCTTTAAATCAGAGAAACTAACAGGAAGTATCGCTTAACCCATAAACCGCCAAAGCAGAGAGGTCTTAGAATTGTCTAAGAACAGAACATGTTTCTGTCCGGACCACTTTAGATGTGACACACTCTGATCCTGATCACTCTCGTGTGTGTTCATAAAATAACACAAGTGATGCTAAAGATGTGTTTTCTTAGTTTTTAGCTTTAGTTTTTAAGCTGAACTTAAAGAGACAATACATGGTTTTTATCAATAATCTCTAGAAATATCCATCAAAATGTTGTTGAAAATGAATGAAATGATGCCCAGTTGTTCGAAAGCATTCAATTCAATTCAAAGACACTTTATTAATCCCAGAGGGAAATTAGAGTTTCAGTACGCACAATTCTGAGATCAGACATACATACATAGACACATGACAAGAATTGGTGACTGTGGTCGTTCGCAACCCGAGTCGTGCTACCTTAATAGTGATCAGAGGGTTTTTATGAGGATTGAAGAAGAAGATGAAAATATCATTTCTGTAGCGCCTCTCAAGATAAAAATCACAAGGCGCTTCACAAAAACAAAAAAAATGTAAAAATATAAAAAGCATTTAGAAAATGTTTAAAAATATATTTAACAGAGCAAAAATAGGCAATTGGGATTTAAAAGAAAAAATGTTAAGAAAGAGAGAGAGTGAATGGGAAAGAGGGAAATCAGTGGATCCTGAGGAAGGTGGAATAGGTGGGGAGAGCAGAATAAAGAGAGAGTGTTGAAGAAGGTCATACAAAAGCCAGCTTGAACAAGTGAGTCCTCAGCTGCTTTTTAAAGGAGACTACTGAGTCCACTGATCTCAGGCTCAGGGGGAGAGAGTTCCAGAGTCTGGGGGCCACAGCAGCAAATGATCTGTCGCCTTTGGTCTTTAGCCTGGTAGGCTTTGATCACTGGACCTGATTGAGTCAGGTGGAGGAAACAAAGGCACTTCAGAGTTACCCTCCACAGTGAGGGCCGCTTTGCTATGCAAAAAACACCTCAGACAGAAATGCAACAGACTTCAGACATTCCACAACATAAGTGTCCACTAGGTGGGGAGGTAGGGTTGAGGACTATCCTCACATCAGTGCATGCAGCCGCAATGAGCAGCGCTCGTCACCTCCGTTTGTGCAGGGGAGGGGGTAATTTGGTTAGAAAGCACAGTGACTCCTGGAAACAGTTCCACGGCTTTCACCAGTCACAGTCTCGCCCAGGCTGGGATAGGGAGACAGAGTTGCCATGGCGACGGCGACATTCCACATTTCTTCGTGGGGGGGGGATCACTTCAGCCTCACAGGCTCAAGGGCACCAGATTAAGATAAGAACTTGTTTTGGGGCCAGACAGAGATAATTTCCTCTCTGTTTTAAAGTTATGTTGGTCTCCAACCCCTCTAGATCCAATAATGGCGCAAATTAATCTATTCCCACCCATGCTGTCCCGTCAACTTGCTCCTTGATCGAATCAACCTTCTGTGCCAGCGCCTTAATCTCAGCCAACGTTCCAAGCTTACGACTCATCTCGACAATTATATGAGTTTGTGCATTCACAGCGCGGTGTAATCCATCCCTGAGCTTCGGGATTGAGCCAATATTCCTCGAAAGCTCATAAATTTTCCGGTAAGCCAGGTAACCGCTCATGCCAAACAGCAGGAATCCAGACACCAACACCCCGAATATCCAGACATCTTCAGAATCCTCTACAGACAGTTGAGAGAGGCAGATGAGGTTCCACTGTTTTCAAGAGTCCATGATATGCCCAGCTGGCTCTGTCCCAGAGGGGCAACCGGGAGCCCCTTTTCCCGTTCTCATAGTTGAAAAAATCTTGTCAATCGCGTTGAGAGACCAACTGACCAGATCCATTTTTAATCATTTCCAGTTTCCAGAAAAAATGCAGAAGCGCCATACACCCAAAGACAGAAAAAGAGCCTTGGGATAAGATAGGGAGGAGAGGAGGAAAAAAGCGTCTGTACTCTCCAAGAGCCGGAAGAAGAAAGGCTTTGGCGGCTTTGTAACATATAACCACAAATATCAAGTCTAAAATACATGGGAGCGGGTATAAGTCTCTGGGCGGGAGCCCATGAGGACAAAATGCATTTAGTAACAAATGGTTACAAAACTTTCACCATTCATAAATGTTGTTTTACACATTTACCTCTTCGCTCACTTTCAGTGATGAAAGGGAGTCAGTCTGACGTGCTTTTTATTTTGCTGACATTTGCACTCCCCAGGACTTTTTGACCCTAATGGGCATCCGTTGGTAAGGTCTTACTCCAACACAAAAGTACTGCTTGCTTGCAACGATTTAGTTATCTACTGCCTCCTATCACCAGGAAAAACACACACTGCCACTTTAATAGTGAGTTCATGAGGTTAGCAGCTGTTGCTAAAGTTACAAGAACTTGTTAGCATTAAACAGCTAGCTATTGTTTGCTTTAGCATAAGCCGTTTTCATAAGTCACACCATGCCAGCAAATCAGCGTAATACTGTCACCACAGGGAGCTGCGGCAGCATGGACATGTGGGAATGTTACGCCTATCATATCGCCAAGCATGATAGTTATATTACTGAAATGCAGGACTTGTAAATGAAGGTTACGCCTTAGCGCAATGATCACGTGTGTAATTATCGCTGAACTTTATTTTGACAAAGTAAACTCAGGGAGTAAGTTTTGCTTTTGTGAACAGAATCAGCTGAGACAGTAAACCGGAGCAGTGTAGAG
Source organism: Nothobranchius furzeri (assembly GCF_043380555.1). Lineage (NCBI taxonomy): Eukaryota > Metazoa > Chordata > Actinopteri > Cyprinodontiformes > Nothobranchiidae > Nothobranchius > Nothobranchius furzeri. The sequence continues at coordinate 60,694,508 of NC_091745.1, read as the reverse complement.
CTCCAAGTGCTTCTCTGCATTAGAGCTGAAGCTCAGATCACAGTCACAGGGACTGTGGAGGAGTGGCTTGTCAAAAAAAATGTAAGCAGTGCGGCTTCAATCGTAATAAAAAGCAAGGTTTGTTCAAGCTAAAGGGAAGTTCGCGACAGCGCAGAGACCTCCCCCATGCCCCATTTTTACCGCCATCGTGTAATCTTTTTTGAAAAGCACATGATCACTCTGATTATCATCAGAATTATTTTATGAAAGAGGGGTACTTGGTGTGGTTGCATTGATCAGTAATGAATTTGAAAAAAAAAAAAAGTTTAAAATGACAATTATAATCATGACACTGGAATTTCACTGTAAAAAGCATGATGTGACTACTTAAGATTAGCTGAAACAGGTTCTAGTACAGTTACAATCAGTAAATCATCACCAAGGTGCTGAAGAATCTTAAAATGTATTCTTAAAGTAGATGTAAAAACCCTGTGTTGAGCTGAACCTAATGTCAATGAGCTGAACCATAAAGTGTGAACAAAACAGAAAACTCACTGAAACGCCCTCGAAGGAGCTTGTATTGAGAGCTCTGTAGATTTCTGCTGTTATGTCATGGTTGTTGTAGTTAAAGTCCTCCAGACGTCGGCCTCTGGCCTTCAGGGGTGCCACAGTTTTATTCAGGGCCAGAGCTAGAGCCCACACTGCATCGTAGGCCAGGGGAGCCTCCTGAAATCCACCCGTCTCCTCTGGGTTCTTCCCTCCTAGGCGAGACATCAAGGATCCAAGAAATTCTTGAGATGTCTGAAAGAGACCGAAAGAAGAAGTCATCAGAAAAAAAGTACCGTATTTACTTGTTTTAATCAAAATTACAGTATTTTGAGACAAATTGAAGTAAAAGGAAATATCCAAACTGACATATTCAGTGATTTTACATCCACCCCAGGAATGAAAATTAACTCAATTAGTTCAAAAAACGTTTTGTCAAAAACAAAAAAAGTAAAAATAAAACTGTGATGTTCATGTTTAATTCTTATCGCAGATTAGCAACAGGTTAGCATTTGACTTCTTCAGCTATTTGTGAACTGAACAGAGATGATTCATGATTACAAAACACTCCTTTGTGAGTGTGTTTTGTTTTGATTGTCAGAGGCATGCGGCATTACGCTACTGAAGCTAACTATAAGCTAACTGCATTTAAGCTAAACAGAACTGTTGACATCTGGGACTAAAAGACATGGACCAACCTGAAAGGCTTTAAACGAACAACCAAACTGAACAGAAAACAGTTGTTCCTGTTTTAATTTGACATTTAGAGCTGAGCTAGCTGCGTCTGAGCTAACTAGAAATGTTGGTATAAAAGACGTTAAGGCAGGCTGATGGCCTATAACTGTCAGGCCTTGGTGTGTGTGTGCGTGCGTGCGTGCGTGCGTGTGTGTGTGTGTGTGTCCCTTACCAAAAAGAAGTACACTGAAGTATACTTGAAGTATACTAAAAATGAATACAGTATACTTCCAAGTTTACTTTCAATGTACTTATTAGAAGTATAGTTATCCGAGTACATTTTTTAAATACTACTAAGTATACTTTAATACATACTTACATTAAAGTTTACTTACATTTAGACTATACTTGTACTTGACTCTATCAGAAGTATATTTCACCAAGTAATGTATAAGTATACTTAATATATATATATATATATATATATATATATATATATATATATATATATATATATATATATATATATATATATAAAGTATACTTATATATAATATATAAGTATATATATATATATATACTTATATATAAGATATAAGTATATATATATATATATATATATGTATATATATATATAAGTATATATGTATATTTATATATATAACTATATATGTATATATATATATAAGTATATATATATATATATATATATATATATATATATATATATATATATATATATATATATATATATATATATATATATATATATACATACAGTTGTGGTCAGAAGTTTACATACACTTGTAAAAAATATAATATAATGGCTCTACTGAGTGTCCCGTTATTTCTAAAACTCTGATTTTTCTCTGATAGAGTGATTGGAACAGATACTTCTTTGTCACAAAAAACATTCATGAAGTTCGGTTCTTTAATGTCTTTATTATATATATATATAGATAGATAGATAGATAGATAGATAGATAGATAGATAGATAGATAGATAGATAGATAGATAGATAGATAGATAGATAGATAGATAGATAGATAGATAGATAGATAGATAGATAGATAGATAGATGATAGATAGATAGATAGATAGATAGATAGATAGATAGATAGATAGATAGATAGATAGATAGATAGATAGATAGATAGATAGATATAGATATATATATATATATATATATATATATATATTTGGAACTTTTTATTTTTGAATTAGAACAACAACATTTACATGGAGATGCATTTGAGTTTCTTCTTCCCTTCTCCAGGGCAGTGTTTCCCTGAACAAAGTTCAAATTTCCTTGTGGCCATAAGATCTATCCAACTTAACCAAGTCACCAATCAGTACATATAGTTCTGACAAGCTTTCTCTGTATTCATCGTATCTGCTCTCTTCTACATTCTACATTTTACTTTGATCTAGCTAAATAACTCACCCAAAAGACAAAAAAACATAAAGAAAAAAAATAAAAATTAATAATAATAATTTTCACATGAGAGTACTATCTTTCTAACATTTGTTTTATTGGTTCCCAAATTTTTTCTAATTTCCCTAGTCCCAGTCATAGTCTTGCATTAATTTGTTCCATTTTGTAGACCTGTCTAACTCTGTCTCTCCACTGTGCCACCCTTGGTGGTTCTGTGTCCAGCCATAAAACTGTAATACACTTCTTGGCAGTCATAAGCAGAATTCTGATTACGTATGTCTCCATTATGTGTGTATGATTTTTGGTACAGCATTCCCAGTACAAACCATTTTAACTTAAATTGTAATTTCACCTTCCAGGTTCTTTCAATTTCTCCCTAACACCTTCCCAGAATGGTATGAATTTAGGGCAGTCCAAAAGTATATGTGAAAAGTCTCCCACTAGCCCGCATTTTCTCCAACATAAATTTGAAACATTACTATTTAGACATGATAAGTGGAGTTTTAAAGCATGCATCTTCACCTTCCATTCAAATTCCCTCCAAGACGGACTATTAGTAGTTTATGGCCTGCTTCAAGTGTTTCCTCCCATTCCTCATCTGTTATCATTATGTTCACTTCCAGTTCCCATTTTTCTTTAATATCTATATTCTTAACAATCGAATCCTGTTGTAAAGCTTTATATATTTTGAAATCAGTCCTTTTTGACATGTCCTTTCTGTTTAACATAATCACTTCCTCCATATTAAGTTTATCCTTGCTTGAAACTTTGCCTTATTTTGAAATAACTACTCTGTCTGTCTGTCCTAAATAACATATTAAGCATGAAATTACGAATTATTGTGAAATTACACGCACAGGAAGTGCTTTTATTTTGTAGCATTTGCTCAGTCAGCTCTCGAAGCTTCTCAGCAGACGGAGAAGAAGAGCGAGGGTCGGAGGAGCATTAACCGTCGGAGGTCACGCTTCTGTTCTGCATCTGCACTTGACAGTCACTGGTTCTGCACCACTGAGCTAAATGTAAGTAGCCACCATAAAAGTTGCTTAAATGTTTTAAATGTTTTTAAGACGGACATGGTGAGTAATGTTGGCCATGTAGCAAGCTAATATGCTAAGTCATTGCATGAGTTAGCTTTGTGTGTGACTAAAGTCCGTTTATTTAATGAAATGAGCAGCACTATCTCATTATTAAAGGTTAGCATTACTTTAGATACTTTTTTATTAGACTTCTAGAGACTTATTCCCTCCATTTTTGTCCCCTCCATCATAATTTTTTAAACGTGACGTTCTGAGAAAAAAAAAAGCGGGAGCTCAGCGCCACCAAGTCAAACTTAAACGTCCACTTATTAAAAGTAAATGAGCAGTGGTCTCTTGTACAGCGATGACAAAATCAGTCTGTGTTGTAAACTATTTCCCCGTAGCACCTGTGCGATAGCTTTGCAAGCAGCCTGCTTTTTTTTAACCGTATAAGAGGATTGTGACCGCAAGAGATGAAGAAGTGCTGTATCTCGATGCTATGTTCCCTCCTTCCCTCCATTTTTGTCCCCTCCATAGTTTTTTTAAATAGTGCTCAGTTGCACCGCAGAACGCTGTTTCTATTAATTTCACAGTATTTTAGTGTTGTAATTTTGTCCTTACTGTACACTGTTACTCCAGATTCTTAAATGTTATGTTTTTAGCTTTGTGTGGATAAGTCAAATTACACTTGATTCTCCTCACACACACACACACACACACACACACACACACACACACACACACACACACACACACACAATTTAGATGATTAATGATTTAGCTTCATATATATAGTGGAGGACTGCCTAAATTTTGCAGACTAACACAGATCTACCTTGTGATTCACAATGTTTTCTCTACTGATTATGCTTCCTGGTGTAGACGTGTAAATGTAGAGCGTCTGCGTTCCTATGAGCTGTCAGCCACACCGGGAAGCCTGTCTATGAATCTGCGGTCAGACTTCAATGATCCAACCCCACTCTCTGCACACAAGATTGATGGCATGCTGCTGTTGACCCCCAAGAGGTTCATACAAGTGAGACCACTGGTGAGTAATTCTCACAATCTGCATTTTTGATGACACATCCTAAATAACATGACTATAATATGTATGTATGTATATATGTATACAGATTTGTCTTTTAAAACTGGTGAATATACAATTTACAGGTAATGCCTTTATGCTATGAGTATTAGAGCCACTGATGGAAAAAAAATATAGAATTCTGAGAAAATAAGTCATAAATCTGAGTTTAATCTCAGAGTTCTGACTGGTACCTAAAACAAAAAAAAAAGGGGGAAATTGGGGAAGATTATGAGGGGGGATCAGAATTCTGACTTAAATCTTAAAATTCGGGCTTTTTTTTTGTTTTGATTTTTTTTAACAAAAACAATTCCTAAATAGTTTTTTGTTTGTTTGGTTTTAGGTTCATGAAAAAAGTCAGAATTCTGACTTTAATCCCAGAATTTTGAAATTATCTGACTTTTTTTTTCTCAATTCTTTTCTTTTTCTTCAGTGACTCTAATACTCTTAGGCAATAAGGCAGTATTAGGGCCACTGAAGGAATCAATTGAATACTGAGATAAATGTCAGAATTCTGACTTTATTTATTTTATTTATTTTCAGAATTTTTTCTTCTTCAGTGGCCCTAATACCCCTCCGTATTATGTAATGTTAAACAATTCAAATTAATTTTTGAATTCAGCAGTTTATCATTGGATTTAGATGCAGATATCACTGTCTTGGAAAATTGGTCAGAGCAATTTGGTATTGAGTTTGATTAGTAAACTTGACAGTATTTACACTCTTAATCTTCTTAGGAATTACATGATGTCCACACAAGGCGTACCACTGTTCTCCATGCCCTTCCTGTCTATCTACGTGAGGAAACCTCTGGATTTTTGAGGACATGTGTGGTAAGTCCCAGTATTGTAAATTTGAACAAATCATTCTATTTATTTATGCATAAAGACAACACAAGGAAAACGAACATGAACATTTTGGAAAAAGTGCCATTGTTTCAACTACAAACCTTTGGCAAGATGTTTAAGCCTGCCATACACGAGAGCAATCAGCTGAGCAAACGGCCTCAAATGACTGTTTGCTCAGCAGATACCTCGCCATGTGCGCCTGATTTTCACTGAGTTTTCCGCCTCACGAGACGCTGAGGTGAATATCTGACCAGTTAGATATTTTCTGCCTCACAGGGGTAAAAACTCGCTGTGTGTGCACTACTGAGCTGCTGAGCTGAAATATTCTAGTGGCCAATCAAAGCACTTTCTCCGCTCACATGACCCCAAGATGTATTCAGATACAGCCCCTTACCCTGTCTGCGTGTCTGAAAAATAAACAAAATGGTACCTTGCGGATCGATGGGCCCACTGTTTCCATTACCCTTTCGGAAGGATTCTGGGTCTTCCAGGTGCATCTCTTGGAGTAAATTGGCATAAACTCCTTGCCTGGTCCATCTTTCCAGCTACTGTACCCATATTTTCCTAACCTTGAAACGCCGGTGGCGGCGACGTTTCAACAAAAAAGGATAGGCATTTCCTCCGTTTCCAGCTCTGTCTCTGTGTTGTTTCTTTTCTGACATGCAGACAGGGGGCTGCCATCTTGGGGTCATATGAGCGGAGAACGTGCTTTGGTTGGCCACTAGAATATTTCAGCTCAACCAGCAGCTCGGTAATGCGCACACGGCGAGTTTTTACCCCTGTGAGGCGGAAAATGTCTTAACTGGTCAGATATTCACCTCAGGGTCTCGTGAGGCGGAAAACTCTGTGAAAATCAGGCGCACATGGCGAGGTATCTGCTGAGCAAGCAGTCATTCGAGACCGTTTGCTCAGCAGATGGCCCTCATGTGTGGCAGGCTTTAAGGCACTGAGAAAAATCAACAATCACTGCAAAGAATTCAAGCAGCTTTCATTAGCATAACACTGGCACACACGGAAGCCATCTCACTTTATTCGTAAATGAGAGCACAAAGCAACAGAATGAACGGGAGTAGGGCTGGGCGATATGGCCTAAAATCAATATCACCATATATTGAAGATCTCACCTCGATAACGATAAGTAGACGATAACTACAGGAATGCGTAGCAACAATATTTGTCCACTAGATGGGGCTGTCTCGTGTATTACAATGACTAAAATTTTACATGACTCAAGGTGCTACAGCTTCTTAAATAGGGCTGTCACGGTTGAGGAATTCCCCCTGCGGTGATTCAGGGTGGCTTAATATTGCGGTGTGCGATATTATTGCAGTCCTTTTTTTTATTGCAGTACTATCTAAACATAATGTTTACACATTTAAAAAAGGTTAAAAATTGCCATGCCTTCTTTTATAACACTTTACTGAATGCAGATCAAAGGGCAGTAACAACATAGATCGCAGTAACGTTTGTTTGTCCGACAGTCGGAGTCCGACTGAACTTAAAAACAACAAAATTCAGGAGAAGGTTAAACTTTTAAATGCAAATTTGGCTGCAGCATCTAACAAATAAGAAACAAGTCCACATTTTGTTTAGTTGTTTAAAATCAAGCATAAAAAATTACATGTACCGGGCGCGCGCGCGCCGGGGGGCGGGCGCACTATCATTTCACTTTCACACACACGGATGACGGTGATTTATAGCTCGGTCACGTCCTTGTTACCTACAAGGAAAACCAGCATGTTAACCATATACGGTTTGAGAGAGGATCTGAGAGGGGTGGCAACATTTGCAGCAACACTGAAAACCCTCTCGGATGGTGCGCTCGTTGCACTAACGCACACGTACTTGTGTGCGACTGGCGAGCAAAGGGAATCTCTCTCGGTTGTTGCTCCACCATGTCAGGGGGGTTCTTTAGGGTGGATGCATTCCTCCTGCCGGTAGCGAGTGAGCTCCAGCTCGGCTCAAACTCTCTTCGGGACGGTTGCAGAAGCAGTGCTTGTCCGGGACTTCAGCAGGTCTCCGAGCGTTTATTATTTATTTATTTTTTGCCGCTGGTGGCAGCTCCGTCTCGGCCAAGAACTCTGGCTGCGCAGCAGCTGACGTACTGAAAACCAAAGCGCTCCCAAAGGAGCGAAGTAACGTTTCGTTTTGATACCAGTGCAGCCATCCTTCTCAACATGCATCATTGAGTTGAACCAAGTTCAGTAATCGCGGTGGCGCATGATGCAGCGCGGTGGGCGTCTTCATATTGCGATATTTCATTTTTGCGGTTACCGCGACAGCCCTATTCTTAAAGGGACATAAATGTGGCCAACTTACACATCTTTTCATTTTTTTATTATCAAATTTATTGACATGGGAAAAATTATCTGGATGAGAGACAAGAAATTTGATAACGATAAATCTTTGATATGTTGCCCAGCCCTAAACAGGAGTCTATCAGACTGCATTTATTGTTATTTACATGAAAATCTACTGAAATAAAAATGGCCACAGTCAGAGTTTCAGTTCAGATGTGATTAGTGTATGATCTCCCTTTCATTTTTGTAAGGATGATACCAATGAGCCGGACCTCAGGGATGCAGCAGTTGTCCTCCTGACAACCATCACAGATGATGCCGAGAGTCCGGTTACGTACGACCCAGTGAGAATCTGTTATCCTCGAGGGTGATGTGATTGTCAACCTCTCCAGGCTTCCTGATGCCTTCCTGGTAATGTTCGGCCTCATCTATGCCTTACACCTAGATTATCCGAAGGGACTGACCAACACATTTGAGTTCACGCAGAAAATCTTACTTGGTCTTGATGAGTCTAAACTATCACCCAAGCTGCAGAGTCAAAAATGACCTGATGTTACATGTGTAACTCAAAATCTGAAAGAGTGGTGGATTCAGATGGCTCACTCTGTTAGAGCATTGTCCACATCCACAATGTAATTTACTATTTGTCTGCTCTTTAATTGTTGATGTTAAAGTAACACACCACCATTTGGGCAAATATGTTCATTTTCCACTTCTCCTTGAGTTAACCCTCCCACTGTCCTAATGGGTAGGACCCCGCGAGGAAAGTTGACCACTGAGCAGGGTTGATGGTTTATCCCTTGAGGTCCACGTGGCAGGGGTGAGGTGGTGCTCACTCCTCACCCCGTCACGTGGACCTCAAGGGATAAACCATCAACCCTGCTCAATGGTCAACTTTCCTCTCGGGGTCACCCATGAAGACAGTGGGAGGAACAGTTGAGTTTTACCTTTTCTCTGTTCGTCCAGCCGTTCTGAGTCTGGCAACTCCATTTGTGGCTTTAGTTTAGCGTGAATAATTGAATCGGATTAGCCCATAGGCTAATCCGATTCAATACTCAACTAGTTTTATGCCAAATGGCATAAAGTACTCACTGACTTACTTGATAGTGGTTAGTGTAATTCATATTTTGTTAATGTTGAATTGATGTGCATCCTGATGTTGCTTTAAACCACCTACTCAAAGAAAGACTACACACTGCTGTTGTCCAGTTTTCAAAAGTGTTCGTTTGTAATTGTTTCTTTCAAATTTTGTTTTATTTTCTGTTTGAGTTGGCTTAATCAGTAACTTTAATTTGATCATAATTTGAAAATATATTTAATATAAACTCCAAATATTTAAGTTTATTTATGGTCTGATATAGTCAAATATCTGAGTTTATAAACTCAGAAAATATGAGGCAACTGATTGCCTTACATTTTTTGAGTTCTGCCTACTTATTCGGGTTTACAGTGTACGAACTGTAAAGATTTTGTGGTGTCAGAGTTCACCTAACAGTTCAAGTGTTCATTTTTTTGCTTTGTGTGTTCACAGGGCATGCTCAGTTGAAGTTTCCCTCTGCGCGTTCAAGATGTAAGAAAAATAACACGAAAGAAATGCAACAACGAAAACTTCAAAAAGGCATCAACAACCAAGCAAGTGGATCCATAAAATGGACTGATTTTTTAAAGGCATTTTTAAAAAGTCTTTCAAAATGGACAGAATTAACGCGTCATGTTCAGAACAGTTTGCGTTCTCATCTTTGATTAATCCTGGTAAACAGGTCTGTTTTTGTTCTGTTCTAATTCTCTCTGTTTAATAAATTTAAACAAAATGACTTAGCTATTTTATTTACTTTTTTTCTCTGCATAAAGTAAATAGTGGAAAGTAAATGTATTGGTAGTAAGCAAATAGCAGATGTTAAATGTTACTTGCAGTATGTGTTTATAGAAAAAATAGAGATACTTAAATGTACTAAAAGAATATTACGTCAAGTTTACTGTAAACTGTACTTTCAAAACTGTAAGTATACTCAATTATATAAGAAGTAAACTACAAGTAAACATACATTATTACTTTAAGTATAATTTTAAGTATACATTCAAAGAGAAAAGTATACTCAATTATTTCAGAAGTACACTACAAGTAAACTTATAATGTTACTTAAAGTTTATTTTTAAGTATACTTTCAAGGGCAAAAGTTTACTCAATTTTATTAGAAGTAAACTTATACTGTTACTTTTAAGTATACTTTCAATGAGAAAAGTATACTCAACTATATCAGGAGTACACTACAAGTAAACTTATATTGTTACTTTTAAGTATACTTCCAAGGAGAAAAGTATACTCAATTATATCAGAAGTACACTACAAGTAAACTTATAAGTATACTTTCAAGGAGAAAAGTATACTCAACTATATCAGGAGTACACTACAAGTAAACTTATATTGTTACTTTTAAGTATACTTCCAAGGAGAAAAGTATACTCAATTATATCAGAAGTACACTACAAGTAAACTTATAAGTATACTTTCAAGGAGAAAAGTATACTCAACTATATCAGGAGTACACTACAAGTAAACTTATATTGTTCCTTTTAAGTATACTTCCAAGGAGAAAAGTATACTCATTTATATCAGAAGTACACTACAAGTAAACTTATAAGTATACTTTCAAGGAGAAAAGTATACTCAACTATATCAGGAGTACACTACAAGTAAACTTATATTGTTACTTTTAAGTATACTTCCAAGGAGAAAAGTATACTCATTTATATCAGAAGTACACTACAAGTAAACTTATAAGTATACTTTCAAGGAGAAAAGTATACTCAATTATATCTGAAGTACACTCCAAGTACACTTGTGAGGTTACTTTAAGTATACTTTCAAAGAGAAAAGTTTACTCAATTATATCAGAAGTACACTACAAATAAACTTAAATTATTACTTTGAAGTATACTTGTAGTATACTTCAAGTATACTTTTAGCGGCCCAATTTAGTCCCAAGGAGTATACTTCTAAGTAAACTTTAAGAACAAGTATGCAAATAAACTTCTGTACACTTAAGTATACTTGAAATTAAATACTTAAAGTATACTTCTTTTTTGTAAGGGGTGTGTGTGTGTGTGTGTGTGTGTGTGTGTGTGTGTGTGTGTGTGTGCAAGAAAAAGTAAACATTTAGAGTATATGCTAACAAAGCTAACTACTACACAGTGACATTTTTTGCTTCACCCTCCTCACGACTTTCTGAGTCGATGCACCAAATGCTAACAGATGGTTCGTGCTTCTCTGGACCTACATGTTTGATTTTTGATTAAAACTGGAGGAACACACTGAAAGCAGAGTAGAAAACAAAAAAGTATTGACATTAACATCATCAATAGAATCAATAACTTAATCAATCCACCTTCTCTTAGGACCAATCGTTAGGGCCCATTTATTATTTTAAAGGTTGGTTTTGTTTTCTTTTGGGCTGTTTTGGTTCTGTTTTATTTAGAAGTAAATTAATTTTGTTAACTTCAGATGAATGTTGTTCTGCTTTGCAGCTGTTCTGATGCATAATTTATTTTCTCCAAAACATTGATAAACCCTTCAGAACTGATCCTTTTTTAGAAAATTAGACCATATGACATTTAGTCTGAACAATATAATCTAATTAATACATTTCTGTGTCTATAGCTGCACCTTACCAACATTAAAGCAATAAATGATGATGCTTCAGACTCTGCTTTTGTTTTGAGGCCATTTTAAGCCACTTAGTTGAAAATTCAAGGATTTATGCCTCAATTTCTTTTCTCGCCAGGCAGTATTTTTATTTATTTTTTTGGCTTCTGTGGTTTAACACCAATCAGCTTCCTCTGAAGCGGCGGACACTATTCATCAGGGCGTCTCCACGGATTCTCTCGGGCCAATTAGGCCTACACACCTCCAATTCACTTATGTCAATTTCATCTAATTAAAATTCCACCCAAGCATTTTGCCATTTAAAACTGCCACTATCCAGTAGAAGCTATAGCTGACATGATCCTGCTGAACCCTGCAGCACCGACTCAGCCCTGTAGCTACAGATACATGAAATATGCCATTCAAACTTAGAAATTGTATTTGAATGAGTTTGACTATCAGCAGGAGGTCTTTTCTGTAATTCCTATCAACCGCTGAGCAGCACATCAACAGCTGAAATCTGCAGGTAGCGGCAGGTGCTGCATGAGTATAAACAACAGCTGCTGATGAAGAGGAGGAGAGAGGAGGATGAGTGAGGAAGAGCTGGGGGGCAAATGAGACAAATGAAGAAATGATCCACAACAGACCAGCAGAGACGGAGAAGGTCGACTAATGGGGAGCAGCAGAGGGAGGAGGCAGAGTAAGGGGATTAGAGGAGGCGAGCAGAAGAGGCCGGCGGGTACCTGAGCAGCTAGCTGAGCATCTCCACCAATCAGAAACAGCAACAAACCAGTTATGCTTAACGCAAGTAATCCACCACATGCTTCACGTTAAATGGATTCAGGTCATACACAGTTCACCGAAGCCGTGTCATTATTGTTCCTGATGCTCCGGCTTCTCCAGAAATAACTCCTGTCTCACACGATTCTACATAAGAGCTGGAAAGTTTACCGCTGCACATGAACAAAGAACTGAAACTATGTGTTAAAAGCAAATCCAAGAAGAAAGACATCAGAGTTCAGAGCAGCTGATAACAGGAACACGGGAGGATTCGGCTCAAACCTAACCGAGAGAGGGAAAAACGCAATTTATACTAAATAATGAGTCTGGTAGGTTTTTCTGTCAAAGGGAAGAAAATAGGAAGTTACCCATGCTTGGTTTAATTATTAAAGACGTGTGAGAGCCTTCAGACGTCCTGTGGAGCTCAGACTCAGCGTGACGGCTCGGAGTCTAGAACCATGTGGTTCAACCCTCAACTGATCTCTATCAGGTGTTCACTCAACATCCAAACCCTAGAAAAGTAGACTAAAATTCACAATTATCCTTTTTCTACTTTCTATAAAACCCATTTTTTCAAGAAAACAAATAAGGGCTTTGGAATATAATAATAATACTAATACATTTTATTTGAAGCGCCATTCTAAAAACTCAAGGTCACTTTACAGCAAGTGGAAATAAAACGTTCAAAACAGGCACAGCAGATAAAATATTACAGTAAATGACTAAATCTAGTCACAAGCAGAAATTACATAATAAAAAATTGAATCCATCCTCTCAGTTAAACAGATCTGTAAAACATGATTCACTAATTAGTGGAAGAGGAAGCAAAAATGAAAAAAAAAAAACTCAGATTTTTCCTTTACGCATTAATAAACTCTAAGCAAAGGAAATATAAATGATAAACATCAGAGTTTATAATTCAAACAAGTCCTAATCTGAGCTGAACATTAAGGATTGTCCTGAATATATTTGTATCTAATTATGTTAGTTATTATTAGAGTTTGTATTTACTTTTAGCAACACAGATTTATAATAAACTGGCCTGGATTTGTTTAGCGCCTTCTTATGGGCCATTCCCATCTGTACCGGGTCGGCCCGGGCCGGGTAGCAAAGGTTGTTTACATATCTGGGTGGCCTGGTATTTTTCCGAGCCAACCAAGGCTCATTCTCAGCCCTCTTCTCGAGGGGGTCTGCTTCAGGCCGACCAGGGCCAACACACCCACTGCTGACAGCAAATTCACACCTTCCATTAGAGCAAGCCTCTGATTGGTGGGTAGAATCAGCCCACATGGGCTTAAGACAAGGATGTGTGGAATCAACCGGGCCAGGCTGGGGCCGACTGGGGCTACCCGGCGCGGGCCGACCCGGTACAGATGGGAATGGCCCATTAGAGTTCTACAACCCCCCCCCCAAGGTGTTTTACAATCAGTCATTCACCCATTCACATGCTGGTGGGGATAAGCTACAATGTAGCCACAGCTGCCCTGGGATGCACTGACAGAGGCGAGGCCTGCTGAACACTGGAGCCATCGGTCCCTCCGACCACTACCAGCAGGCAAGGCGGGTTAAGGGTCTTGCCTAAGGACACAACAGTAGCATTCTCTGGTCAGAACTTCTGATTACTGAGCAACCCGCTCTTCCGCCTGAGCCACTGCTGTCCCAGTAATTCATCAGAATGAAAAATAATGGATTATATTGATTTTACTCTCATATAACTACTAAATAACAAATATATTTATTTCATAATGTAATGCTATAACAATATAACACTAACATAAAATAAATAATAGGCCCTTTCTACCTGTAGATCCTAGCCAGAATGGGTTTGATGAGAGTTGGTGATAATCAATATTGATATTAATTCCCAGATTTACACAGCACTACTGGATCTGTTGCCTTATATGGAGTTAGATTTGAGATTGACTTTCAGTTCATCTGAATTTTGTGTATTTGTAATCTAGATTACATCTAGCAGGATGAAAAGCTTCCTTGTTTGGTGGGCGGCGACCAACCAGGAACCAGAGTGTAAAGAGGTTTCCTCACACACAATAAGGATGTTCTTTTAAAAGTTAATTACAACTAAATGTATTAAAATAGATATTTGCTGATATATCAGCAAGGTACTAACTATATGAGTACTACATGGAGGGGTGGGGCTTAAAGCTTGATACAAAAAGAGGTGGAGCTTCAACATTTGTATTATGGTCACTTGTTTACAAATAAAGATAGCATGAGAAACTGATGTGAGGTCTAAAAAAACCATCCACAAACAGCAAACTTCACTGATCATGCAGATCACGTTATGATACATTTATAATCTGAGATTAATTTGAGATTACTCACGATTCAAAGTTTTGTATCCTGAAATTTGTGTGTGTGTTCATGGGCGTGAGTCTGCCAATTAACATGTGACTGATTGATACTGTATGGTTTTGAATCTGTTTTAGTTGCTCGATTTTCTAATTACTGGGTTGGATTGTTGTATCGGGTCGCTGTATTGGATGGTTGTGTCAGATTGCTGAATCAATTTGTTGTACTGAATCATTGAATCAGGTTGATGTAACAGATGGTTGAATGGAATCGCTGTTTTGGATCATTATGTTGGATCCCTGCATCGAAACGTTGTAATGGATTGTTGCATCAGATCTTTAGATAGGATCGCTATATCAGATCATTGTACCAGATTGCTGTGTTGGATCATTGTAGCAGAAAACTGTGTCAGATCGCTGTATCGGTTTTGTCAGATTGCTGTATTGGATCGTTGAAATGGATTACTTTATCGATTAGTTGTACCAATTAGTTGTATCGGATCATTGTATCGGGTTGTTGTATCAGAACGTCTCAGAGATCCACAACCTCAGGTCAGCTGTTTTATGCATTTATAATCTAGCTGATCTACGCTCATTAAAATCATTTTCTTCCACTCAGTGAGTTTAGCTGAAAAACGGGGACATCTCTCAGTGGGTTTTAATTCCTGATGTGTTAGAAACCAGCAGGAATCACTGCTGTTCTGTTACTTTATACTCCAGTTCAGGCTTCAGTCTAATGCAGCTCACCATGTTGGAGACCCCACGGACCGTCTCAGGATTCAGCATGACGATCTCAGTGGTCACGTGTCCCTCCACAGCCTCCGTCATGTTCTCCACCGTGCAGTTGATGGCTGGGTCTTTGATCTTGAACCAGTTGTCTGCATACCAGCCAATCAGGAACCACACATACTTCTTCCCATAGAGCTTCTCCTTAAACACCTGCAGGAGTCGGGGGGATTATTCCGTGTCATTCAGTCGCTCTGCTCAGCCCCAAACCCAGTCACTGGTCAACACTGACCTCACAGAACACCTTCCTGGCTTCGGTTTCATAGAAGAGTCCCACGATGATCCTAGCATCCTGGCGCTGAGTGAAATCAGCAGAAAACATTTCTTAGTTGCATCAGCAGCAGGAATCTGACTTCACTATATCACAGCTTGATGTGGCAGCAGAATGTGCCAACGTCCTGCTGCTTGACAGGATGGCACATATTGCTGCTCAGGAGCTGATAATTAGCATGGCGCATTAATTTCCTGCATTAAATCACCTCTATGCTAATGTTAGCAGCTGTGAGCCGGGGGGGTGGAGGGGCAGAAGCTGAGGTGAATTTTTAATCAAAGCACCTTGAGATTCTTGACAGCGACAGCCGGGTCGGTGAGGAAGCTTTGACGAACGCTGATCTCGATGCCTGCCTCCTTCACCCTCTGCTCCAGATCGTCCAGAGTCTGTCAGATGAAAGGAGAGGACAGAGGGAGACAGACGGGGAGAGGGGGGAGGTTAGAGAGGCGGCCGAGCTGAGACGCAGAGAGGTGACTGGGTGAAAGACAAAAACAAGCCCGACAGCAAGAGACAAAAACAAAACAATCAAATAACACAATCTGGGATGTAGACGAGCATCACAGCTGAGGATGGAGTGGAGCTGCAGCTCCTCTCAGAGATAACCAGCTCTACAGCACTGGTTCTGAGCGAGCTCAGAACAGAACACAGCATTAATGCTTCATTTGATACTTCTGTGGCACAGAAACACTGATCACATGGAGCTTTATTCATAAGAACAGCAGGAAGCCTGAGCAGGGAGATGGGAATAAAAACACATTACAGACAAAACTCCTGTCAGGATGGGACAGGACTGCTAAGAACATTTATGAGATGGCATGTTAGGGTCATTCTAGATTTAAAAATATACTAATAAATTAATCTAAGTGGGCAAATCTGGATAAATATATCAGAAATTCTAAGTTTAATGTCAAGTTTGCCATTATTAATCAATCAAATCAGAAATTAGTCAGAAAAATATGAACTACGATTTCAGAGATTAAACGTATAAAACTATATTTTCCTACATAATAATTGTTTTTCTTCAGATTTTAAATCTAAAACTTACCTGAAAATATTACAATTTTAAAAGGATTAAAGGAAATTTCTCAAAATTACAACAATTGGGAATCAGGACAAAACACGGCCAAATACGGCTCTGTTTCCACATTCATTCCCCATTTTGATATCCCCATCCATCCCTCTCCTCTGCTCGTTCAAGGTCAGGTCATGAAGGTAAAAGATCCAAGAGATAAATCCAGACCTCCCTCCCCAGCTCCTCATGGAGGAGCCCGGGCGTTCCCAGACCAAGCAGAATATATGATCCGTCCAGTGAGTTCTGGGTCCGCCCAGGGATCTGCTCCTTATGTCTGGAAAACCTCCACAGGAGGAATCCTGATCAGTGCCACCTTAAGCGGCTGTTTCAATGGGGGGGGGGGAGCTCCTTCTCGTCTAGTTTAACCCAGTTTTACACATTAAGTTAACCCATAAAACACATGTTCTTCACATGTTTACTACTGGAACAAAAATGTGAACTTCACATGAGAAAAACCTAATGAAGTAACACGTTCTGCACCTTTCCTGCATGAATTCAGAACATTTTAAGGAGTCCATGTGGTCCCATGTGGTCATGTTTTTTATCATGGGATCACATGTGAAGAAGCGTGTTTTTCCTCAAGAAATAAACCAGAAAAATGGGGGCGATTTTTCGACAGGCGTGGAAACGAGAAAAGAAGAATGTGAGAAGAAAAGGGAAGCAGCAGAATCATTAACTTCCATTAAGGGGAAACGGAGCAGATGCCACGGCATCGACTCTGGCTTCTGAGGAGGATGTATTGCTTGATCAATATTTCTCACAACCAATATTCCAACAAATGACTTCAAAAATCCCCCATCAGTCACCAGGAGAGATTGATTAAAGCTGTGCTGTAGCCCGAGAACACGAAAAGTCTCATAAACAAACATCCGCAGGTGAGTGGGTGACCTGGGAACCCACAGTCGGGAATCAGCCATACCAACAGGACCCAGCTGGCACTGAGCTGGACCAACAAGTCTTAGCCAGGACATGGCTGGAACAAAAAGACTTGGCTAGACAGACAGGACTAGGATGGACCAATAGGATGCAGGGAAGGCTAGGAGATAAGAGCCCAAGCAGCAACCTGCTGGAGGTAGAAGAAACTGTCAAATTGAGGTGAAAAAGGTGAAGGTACTGACTGAAGTGAAAACTTCTGTGGTTTGCTGAATGGTGGCGATGCGTGTCCACTTCCACTTCTTGAAGAGCTGCACTCTGGTGGGGTTGTGGAGGGTGGCCGACGGGTGAGTCCTGAAGAAGGTGGGGAACCGCTGGCGGTTGGACAGGGCCGGCGAGCTGGAACCGTAGGACAGCTGAGGACACAGACAGAACAAACACATGTTAAATAAGGATAAAAATGCTTCAAACTGAGAATGCAAACGTCTCATTTAAAAGCTGTGGTTTGATCAAGAGCATGGCCCACTCAGGTAAAATCAGAAAGGTGTGAAAAAATAAATAAATAGAATAAATATGCCCGTCTGCTCCTGCTGGAGAACAAGCTCATAACTCTGGTTACTCTTATTTGAAGCTGCGGTTTGTTTCCACAGCAGTCAAGAGGACAGGAGAGTTGTCCTTCTGTCAACCGCTTTCACGGCTCCAACTGGGAATAAAATCTTCGACAGGCCTTTTTTAAAAATGAGGAACCTGCCGTTTAGGGAACCATTACAGCTTCCGAGTCCGAGCCTCTCGTCTCAGCCCCATTACCGACATGGCCGCCGGATGTTCGCCGCTGGGAGAGAGAGGTGGCTCTGTGATGGATGTCAAACGTCTTTTACAACGTGGGCTCCCATGGTAACAAAGCCCAGAGGGCCAGGACAGGTAGACTAAAGAATCAATACCCAGGAAGGATGGAATTAAAAAGGGGAAGATCTGGAGGCAGCAGAGAAATCTCTGGAAAAAGCTTCAGCAACAAAATAACCCGACAAAATAGAATTTTCACCCAGAAACAAAATACATTTAATTTCAAACACAAGAAACAGAACCAGGCAAAAAACAACAAATTAACAAAATGACAAATGTTTTTTAAACACTGGTCTTTTGTTTTGAAAAAATACAACAATTCCGTCAAAGATCAATTTCACTCATATTTTCAAAACATTTGCAGTGGTCTCTTGGAATGAAGGCCTTGTAAGTCGTACTCTGGAGAGAACAAAGCTCTGGTGCTCCTATTTTAGGAACTAGAAATGAGTCAGATCAGAGTTGAGCTGCGCTTGACAGAATATGGAGTCTTATTTCCAGATATTTGGACATCTCGTCTGTGATTAGATAACAGCAACGTGACTCTACCACTGACTCCATTGGCTGTGTAATGTGGATGCTTTATCTCTACAAATAACACAAAGCTGGAGGAGTTTGGTCGTGTGGTGGAGTTGCTAATGCTTACAGTTAGCTTCTACTAGCCGAGGCATTCTCTGCTGTTTCCTGGGCGCTAAACCAACAACAGCCTTCCCCGTCGCGAGCCAAGATGGGTGAGTCCATGAATGTGAAGTGACAGTGTGAGGTAGATGTGTTGGGCTTTTCTAATCCGAGAGTTTCACTGTCTATTTTCTATCAGAAGCTAATGCAGGTGTAGGAGACTATTTACATGTTCAGCCTGTATGTTAAACTCAGAGTGACTGATTATAATCAGAAATGCTAATTAAAAAAATGTGTTTTAAATAATCACGGGACCTTTAAAATCCAGTTATGTTGGGCACTTTATTAAGATTTATTATGTGTGATTAGCTCTGCCCCCATCTATCCAGAGGGAAGGAGCTAGTCGATTTGTGATCCAAAAACTGAAACTTTGGCAAGCCATTTGTATATTTATTCTAAATCTATAATGTGAAGCTCCACAACTGACTAACCTGAGCTAGGACAAAATGCTGCCCTCACTAGTTATTGAGACACTTTATTCTAGCTGAAGCTAAACTCACTCGTAGCCCTAACTAGTTGGACTAGTTGTTGGTTTTTCGGATGTTTTACGGCAACAAATCAACATGTTTAAACCCAACATGAACCAAACTCGTAGATGTGAGTTTTTCTTCAAACAAAACTTTAAAAAACACTAAAGGCTGAACAGGAAGCAGAACTCTACGAGAAATGAGCAAAAGCTCAAATCCACAAAAAAAAAATACAAAAACCGTTTCTCTCAATTCTCAGTTCCTCACATCTCCGAGGATCAGTGCTGGTCTGCGACCTCCAGTGTTTCTACGCAGAGAGAACGGGATCAAACTGTGCTAAAAGGAGCCAGTGCTTCTTGATCAGTGTCCAGAGATGGAGGGAGCATCGGCCTCCCGGAGACTCAGATGAGACTGTTTGACATGCAAGAGGCTCCTGCAGGCAGAAATAATTGAGTGTGGCGGTTCGGAGGTTGTGTCGGTGGTGGCGTGGTGCAAAGACAGACAGATCCCTTTGTCTGGGGGGAGGGATCAGCTGCTGGAGCCGAGGCGAAAATGAAGAGTGGGTGAGAAAGAGACGGGAGAGGAGGAAGAAGCTATAGAGCTGGGAGGCTGACAAAGAGCAGACCAGCTCCAGGCAGCGACAACAGCTGAAGACAAGAGGAAAGGGAAGAAGTCAAAAAGTGGAAAAGAGTTTTAATGAGGAGGAAGGAATGGGAGAGCAGAGAGGAGAAGGAGGGCAGATGCCAACAACTAGGAGGGATTGTTCTCTAATCTCAGGATGAAACGTCAATTATGAAAACAGCTAATGAGGCAGAGCGGAGGATGAAGAGAGGAACTAAACAAACATCTGCGGAGCAACAACACATCTCATGATTTAAAGATCTGGGACAAAAGATAAAAAAAAACCAACCTGTTATGTTGCTGTAATCTGAAGCTAAACGATCGGTTTGTTCCTCCGCTGCAAAATAAAAACCTCCCCTCTAATTAAAGGTGCTGCACGTTAAAATCAATAAACAACTAAAGTTCAATTAGCGCAAAAACAATAAAAAGCTGCTGGCCCAGATCGGATTTAACTGGCAGGAGAAATATAAACGTTTCATAGGAACTCACTCCAGAGGGGTTTAATCTCCTTCAGCTCCAACACACCTGATTTTATTCAGCAAGTGATTCAGGTGTGTTGGAGCCGAAGGAGGTCCAGGAGGAACAGAGTTGGACAACACTGATCTAGTTGATCCCATCAAGTTCGGTCCTAAATCCCTGAAGAAGAAAACTCGGCTCCACGAGTGATCAGAAACAGGATTCTCTCTCAAACATCTCATCCTCTGACCAGACATCAACAAACACCTGGATCTCCTCACTGCTCCACATCTGCCCTACAGATACTCTCCAACACGTTCCTTCTCTTTGCGGTTCGTAGATGGAAGCCTAGCGTCCTCACTAAGTATCCATGGTAACAAACTATGACCCATTAAACACCTGAAATCACCTGATGTCATGATGATGTCACGTGGTTTATTATTTCATGTCTGCTTTCTTCCCCCTTTATCTGATTTTCTTCTCAGAAAATGAAGGATTATTTAGAGTGTATTTTTAATTCCCTCAGACTAGCTGGGATTAGCAGGTGCAGAAAGGAACGAGTTAAAACAAAACCCGCAGAAACTGTTTTTCTTCTTTTAATCTTTTGAAAAGAATCAACTCATCAGCTCATTTTTGCCTCCTGGTGGTGAAACCCAGGGCCTGCTGCAGCCCGCTGATGAAGATAGATCTAAGAACACTAGATCCTCCGTGCAGAAAGTACAAACAAGTCTGTTTCATCCTTAAATATTCACATTCCACCTTAAATGATCACATTCAGAATTCTACAGGCCAGCTGGAGGAGACTCTTTAGAAACGTTTGGAAGTTTCTCTCTGAACATAAATGATTGTTTCTAGGTGAGTTTCATTTGTTTTGTGTTAAAGAAATCAGCTTTCTGAGAACTTCTTATCTCACTTATTTGAAATAGTGAATCATATTTAATCCGTTTCTAATCATATCATATCTCATCTTGTGTACGCTCAGACAATAACGCGTTTCACAGACGTTGATTAGTTCTATTTTATTCCTCCAGACTTTTCCACAGGAGCACCTTGTGCTTTTCTAAATGGCTGCAGACTTAAATCATTATTTTCTCAGACTTATTGGATGTCAGAGTGTTCTGGTGTCTGTTCAAACACGAACTGATGTCTTATTTGGAGAGGATTTGTGCCAAATTACTCAGCCTCCTGGCAAATCTATACTTTGTTGTTAGCCTGAACAGCAGGAGATGTTCTGAGGTGTTGTGTTGGCGTGGAGACCCACCACGATGAGGTTCCACATGCGAGCAGCTTCGGCCACCAGCGTGGAGACGCTGCTGCAACCCGGCATCAGCACGATCTTTATGGGCTCGGTGTAGAGGAGGTCGTACAGCAGCTTGGTCGCTTCTCCTGGATCACACTGGAAAGACAAACCAACACCAGCTTTAATGGGCAGCAGCAGCAATGCATTATGGGAATGAGAGGGGTTAAGGGTGTGGATGGGAAAGGAGGGGTGAAAGGGAAGGAGCAGAAGCGTCGACAAACAGAAAACCATCAAAACCCAACAAACACACTTCAACCCCAGCAGTCGTCTGTAGTTCCATCATCACAGGGTCATCAGGTCACCTTCTCCCCAGCAGTCACGGACATGTCTGTCTCAGTAGTGTGTGCACGGGCGTGCATGTCTGACAGACGTGCTGTCATCACGCCTGAGGACAAGCAGCAGCAAACCAGGTGAGGTAATCACCTGTGGAGCAGCAGGAGCACGTGGATCTGCTGGGATTTGTATTCAGAGACGAGTTTTCCATTAACTCCCGTCTGGAATCATAGCAGCGCCGCCTGATCTGTGAAGGAGCCACGGAGTTGGCATGCAATCAGATAATTTAATCTGAGTTTGACTGAAGCAGCTCTGATCATCTCAAGCAACTCCAGCTTTTCTTTTGCTGCTTTTCAGAAGACGAGTTGAATACGACTCATTCTGAAACAGCTGGTCTCCAGATCCTTCTTTAGGTTCTGACCCAGACTTTGTCTCCATGTCCTCCAGCTTTCCCACATCCAGTGATACATCTCATCCAGCTGCAGCTGCATACCCAGGAAGCACCCCCACCCACCCCGAAAACAAAAACTGGTTTCAGGCTTAGTCTGAATTTTCTCTGCAGCTGCTGATTGGTGCCAAAAGTGAAGCAGAGACAAAAATAAACCAGCGAGATCTGGATGCTGGAACGGAAATGGGAATGGTATCGTGAATCTGATTACTGCTTGGATCCTCACTGGGATGTAAGGATGGAGGCGTCTACATCCCTCAGAGCATCTGTGTGATCTGGCGTTTAGCTGGAGTGGCGTCGCGGATCAGCTGGAGCTCGTGTGTGTAAACGGCGAGATGTGCTGGCGCAGTTCGTATAAAACTGTGTGAAAATTACCCCGAGGCAAATAAACGGGTCGTTCCTAGTGGGATTAAACCAGTTAACATCCTACTTTATGGTGCAAACATCACATTTAAGTTAAAGGAATCAAAAAGCCGAAAATAAATTCTTGTTTATAAAACTGGACTCTGATCAAAGTCAGACCAGATGGTTTCATGTCATCAAGGTGACCTCAGCTGGGATTAAACCACACCTGAAGTCTAATCCTAATCCTAAATGCCACAGCTAGGGAATTTTATTTCATCTTTCTGTTATAGCAGCAGTTATGCATGGATATTGATGGTTTTAGCTTTTTATACGCCTGGTTTAAAAAGCATCATCTTAAAACCTCATATTATGGTATATTAGATTATATTAAATTTATTATATTATATCTTATTTTATATTATTACTATATATTAGGGGGGGCATGGGAGTTTGCCCAACCAATCCACATGTGTTTTGTGGATTTGGAGAAGGCTTATGACCGTGTCCCCAGGGGCACCCTGTGGGGGACGCTCCAGGAGTATGGGGTGGGTGGCTTTCTGTTAAGGGCCATTCAGTCCCTTTACCAGAGGAGCGTGAGTTTGGTCCGCATAGCCGGTAGTAAGTCGGACCTGTTCCCGGTGAGGGTTGGACTCCGCCAGGGCTGCCCTTTGTCACCGGTTCTGTTCATTACCTTTATGGACAGAATTTCTAGATGCAGCCGTGGTGTGGAGTGTGTCGAGTTTGGTGGCAGGAGAATCTCGTCTCTGCTTTTTGCGTATGATGTGGTCCTCCTAGCTTCATCCAGCTCTGACCTTCAGATCTTGCTGGGTAGGTTCGCGGCCGAGTGTGAAGCAGCTGGGATGAGGATCAGCACCTCCAAATCTGAGACCATGGTTCTCGACAGGAAAAGGGTGGTTTGCCAACTCCGGGTCGGGAGAGAGGTCCTGTCTCAAGTGGAGAAGTTTAAGTATCTCGGGGTCTTGTTCACGAGTGAGGGTAGGAGGGATCGGGAGATCGACAGGCGGATTGGTTCGGCGTCTGCAGTGATGCGGACGCTGAGCCGATCTGTCGTGGTGAAGAGGGAGCTGAGCCAGAAAGCCAGGCTCTCGATTTACCGGTCGATCTACGTCCCAATCCTCACCTATGGTCATGAGCTTTGGGTAAAGACCGAAAGAACGAGATCGCGGATACAAGCGGCTGAAATGAGTTTCCTCCGTAGGGTGGCCGGGCTCAACCTTAGAGATAGGGTGAGGAGCTCGGACATTCGGGAGGGACTCGGAGTAGAACCGCTGCTCCTCTGGATCAAAAGGAGTCAGTTGAGGTGGTTTGGGCATCTGGTCAGGATGCCTCCTGGACGCCTCCCCGGGGAGGTGTTTCGGGCATGTCCTGCCAGCAGGAGGCCCCCGGGTCGACCCAGGACACGTTGGAGAGGTTACATCTCCAATCTGGTCCGGGAACGCCTTGGGGTCCTGCCGGAGGAGCTGGTGGAGAAGGCCGGGGAGAGGACGGTCTGGAGCTCCCTAGTTGGGATGCTGCCCCGCGACCCGGATAAGCGGAGGAAGACGGCGACGATGACTATATATTATATTATATTATATTATATTATATTATATTATATTATATTATATTATATTATATTATATTATATTATATTATATTATATTATATTATCACACAACTTCCTCTCTTTTGACAGATTTGATGCTGCTAAAATAATAAAAATATTAATATTATAAATTGTTATCTGGGAATAAAGATTTTGGATTTTGCCTTTGAATGTTGATTTTAGGCTTAGGCTTTAGAGTTAGGCTTGATTTTAGGCTCCTGTGTGTTCTGTTGCTCTTTATGCTCACTGTTCAGGACTTTGGACGGCTGTCACGCAGTTTTAAAATGTGCTTCATTTATAAACGTGGACTAGATTTAGTTTCTTCTTTTTTCTTTTTTTTTTTTTTTGACATTTTTGAAGTTTTTGGTAAAAACAATCTTCTGAAATGTCTGGAGGTAGAAAGCATCATTAGCTGGAAAACAAACATCTGTTTGCTTAATGGTGGGATGGAACCATCAACCCACTGATGCACCCGTAACCTTTACTAGTTGTTTTAGACGGCGGATGTTAGGATCGTTGTTGTTTTTAATCTCAATTTAAGTTATAATGTGGGTCACTGTGATTGATTTAAAGGTTTGGTTTTGTATTTATATTAATGATTATGGATTTGTTTGCTTAGGAGAAAAACGTTCCAGCTTGTGCTGCAGGACTTTTGGTTTTCCTCCCAAGGTCAAAGATGGGATTATCGGAACCTTTCAGACCGACACAAACAACTCGTTTCTGCTTCAGCTGATGGATGAAAATAAGCATCTGATGTGGGATGCAACAGGTTTAAGAAAGCTGGTTTAAGAGCCAGATGGAAGCATTAAAGGGTTAAGTGTTTGTTTTAAAGCCAACAGAGATGAGACCAGGAATAGCTCCAGGTGGGAGTTCCAGCTCTTCTGCTTCTCCTCAACAACAGAAGCAGGAGGAAGATGCCTGTTGTCCTAAATCTTTACCTACTTTGTTTTATGTTTGATCTGAATCAGAAAATCTGGGAGTCGTAATCATCTCCCACTGAGGAACATCCAGAATGACCCCGAGCTTCCCGAACATCTCCCTTCCTGAAGCTTGTTTGTGTTCTCCAGGCTGACTCCTGATGAGCAGCTCTTCATCACCCGCTCCAATTATCTCCAAATGATTTAATCAACCCATCAGCAGATCGCAGGTTTTAATAGCAGCTTGTTTTAATCAACTTTCCAAACGACTCGCTGATTATAACGCGTAGGAATTAGAATTTAATCAGGAAGTGAAGCTTCTGAGCTTGTAGGTTATTAAAATCTCCAAACGAGAACAAACAGCCATTTATTCCCAACATGTTGAATCAATATGGAAAGCACATTAAGGTTAGCAGCTCCTCTTCAGTTTAAAAAAAGGAAAATACAGCTAAATGCTTGCTAGGAAAACGTAACGATGCACATTAGTGGAAAAACTGGTGAGTAAATCTCTTCCCTGAAGCTTTTAGATGCTTCAGTCATCATGTGGAAAACAGGAATTCTCTGAATCACTCAGAGGCTGTGGCTCACACCAGCCGGCCTCAGACAGATTTCACTTCTAATGAAATTGTTCTGATTATTTAAACAAGTTTTCTGCAGTGAAACAGAAGAGATCATCAGAAGAGTTCAATATTTATTGATGACACACATTTTTCAGCTTTAACAATTTTAGCAAAAATTCTAAAAGAAGCAACAAGAAGTTCTCAGAATTAATGGATTTATGACGTTAATAAAAACAGATGCTGTCATCAGAACCAATATCTAGATTCACGGCACGTAAATAAAATGCCCAAATACACAGAAACCTGGGGATTGTTGACTTTACATAATTTTGTGTCACAGCCCAGAAATCTTAAAGGAAAACTACACAGAGTCCGTTATTAATTTGCTGTTGTGAAAGCAAAAAAGTTATTTCCTCGCTGTGCGTTCGTGTTTTTAACTCCTTAATCAAACTGCTGAAACGTCTTCTCAGCCTTCATTAGTGTCTACAGGAGAGGTTCATCACTAAATTAAACAAATCGGCTGTGGTCACGATCTAAATTATGCAGGAAACTCCAGCCCTCCAGTGCTAGCATGTCAGCTCCACTTTACTAACAGGGAAGTTGCAAGTGTGGTATTCAGCTATAAAGGAGGTGTGGTGCTCTAAGTGATATTTCCATAACCCTGTGGGTCATTTTAGCACATACTGGCTCAAGAAAAAAATTTTAAATATAAAATAGTTGCATATTATGCCTTTAAACATCAAGCTGAATCTACACAGGTAGCAAGGTCAGAACTAGAGAGACCAGAGGTGCATGTATTATTTTTATAATAAGGAAATTGTCACACTGATTTGCATTGAAGGTTTGGGGCTTAATATTGACACTGGAGCCAGCCACCAGGGGGTGTTAGGTTTATTTTAGTTTTATACTCCATGATTGTAGACAAAAGGAGAATTACAATCATTTAATATTTTTCTCCTAATTATTACTATTTTGTTTTTTGTTATTCTAGAGCCCTTTGGGACGTTCGGGCCGAGCAGGGGGAGCTTCAGTTCGTTTGCAGCTGAAAACTTTAGGCAAACTCCTAATGTGCTGCACAGTTTATATATTTAAAGGGTGTATTTTTGCATAAAACCCACACAAAAAAAATCATCAAACTCTCGACTCAGATCATCATTTCGATCCTTTAGTGTGGAGCCTCTGGGAACAAAATGGGAGCACTGTGCTGTGAGGGGAGCACTGTGCTGTGAGGGGTGAAGCTGGAGAGAGAGAGAGAGAGAGAGAGAGAGAGAGAGAGAGAGAGAGAGAGAGAGAGAGAGAGAGAGAGAGAGAGAGAGAGAGAGAGAGAGAGAGAGAGAGAGAGAGAGAGAGAGAGAGAGAGAGAGAGAGAGAGAGAGAGAGAGAGAGAGAGAGAGAGAGAGAGAGAGAGAGAGAGAGAGAGAGAGAGAGAGAGAGAGAGAGAGAGAGAGAGAGAGAGAAGGGGTGTTGGCAGGTATGTAATAAAGGCTGAAGAACTCCTGCTATTCTTGGAGGGCTGTCGTCTTCTGCATCTCTCAGGGGTCATCGCTGTTTCCTCTTTCATCTGAAACCCATCTTGGCAGAAGAAAACACCTGATACCCTCCATGTTTACACATCTGCAGATTAATGCGGGCCATAAAGGTGCTCGCAGCAGCACTTCTGTTGCTGCCCTGGTGTTCCCACAGCAGAGATCAGCTGTGTGCTCACACACACACACACACACACACACACACACACACACACACACACACACACACACACACACACACACATTGCCCCTGTAAATGGGTCCAGCTCTGGCTGGGAGACAGTCAGTGGAAAACTCGAGGTTCTGTAAAATGACAGGGAATTATCCTGGCTTCAAATTAAACTCTGTTAATAGGCTCAAATATTAAGTAGATATAACAGCAACAACTGCTGAAATAGATATTTGTTTCGTAGTTATATAAGAATATTGTTTTGTGATTTTCGACAATCCTAAATAAAGTTTTTTAGCATAATTTATTTTCCAAACGTAAGACGTTTTAATTCAGCCTGTTGAACCAAACACAAGTTCATGTTCAGATTAAAGCAAAGTTCATATTTCTGCTCAGCTTCTGGATTAGATTATATAAACCTCTGATGGTAAACATTTACATCGTCATCTAGTTTGTACTTTTTAAGGTTTCAGTGGCGTCCCTAAGGGGCTGCAAGGAGTGACCATAGTGGAAAATTGCTGCCCCCTCTCAGGGAAGATCAATGGTAATTAAAGCTGCAAGCAGCGTCGTTCGGCCCTCGCAGCTCCGCGCCGCTCCGGCCTGGCCGGCAGCCCGGGGCACCAGGGCACGTCTGGCAGAACAGAAACGTCAACCACCCCGACACCAGAAACCGCAAATGGCCTCCTCGTCCGCACCTCACCCTGACTCAGCATCCCCTCTGAGCTCACCATTAAATTGAATTGTAAGGTTACGGCGTTACGCCAGAATTCGCCATGGCATCAAAGCCCCTCCCTATCTGGAAAGCTATCAGATCTGAATGGTCATTACAGCATCATGAAGACCGTGCATGACCTTAGTGTCATGTTGACTAAATTAGAGGGGACAAATATGGGCATTTCAGCATAAAACAATAGACTTCCTGTATTCAGGGGGCGGGGCTTAGGTGATGTCAGCTGTCCACATTGTCATTGTTTAAAGATATGGTCAATGATCACACAGACAAAGTTCGAAAAAGATCTGATCATGCACATGGGAGTTATTAAGTCAAGTAAAGTAATGGCGAAAGGTCAAAGTTTGAGACTTAGCCACGCCCACACCTTTCAACTTTTGAAAAATCCGACGGTTGAATTTTTTCTCCTATGTCTTAAGAGTAAATAGCAGAAGTTTGAAGGCGATTGGTGAAAAGGGCAACGGAGCATCACTCTCCAAACAACGTGTGCCAAAACAACTAAATCGCGTACTTGGACCAAAATGCCCGACTTCCTGTGCGACTTTGCACTTGGCTCCAAGAGACTTTTTTGTAGGTCCGGAGACACCTCATTAGTGTACCAAATTTCGTAATCCTCAGTCAAAGAATGGCTAGGGGCTGACAGTTTTAATGGTCCTAGGGGGCGCTATTTCAGAAAAATGGCCACGCCCACAAATTTTAGCTGTCCATTTCTATTGGGGGTCAGACTAGGATCACTCACAACAAATTTCGAGGTGATATCTCGATAACTTAAGAAATGAGAGGCAAACGTATTTCCATGGCGTGATGGCGATTTTCGCCATGCTCCCAAAGCCCCGCCTTTTTTCAAAACCTGCCAGTACTGGAGACAAAGTAACCTCAACTTGTCTACTGCTGTTTGCCACAGAATCCTGGTGTTTGGGTAAAAGGAGTCCAGTAGGGAGCTGTGAAAAAAAGAGTGGCGTGGCGACAGGTCAAAGTTTGAGGCTTAGCCACGCCCACATCTTTCAACTTTTGAAAAATCCGACGGTTGAATTTTTTCCCCTATGTCTTAAGAGTATATAGCAGAAGTTTGAAGGAGATTGGTGAAAAGGGCGACGGAGCATCACTCTCCAAACAACGTGTGCGAAAACCACTAAATCGCGCACTTGGACCAAAATGGCCGACTTCCTGTGCGACTTTGCGCTTGGCTCCAAGAGACTTTTTTGTAGGTCCTGAGACACCACATTAGTGTACCAAATTTCGTAATCCTCAGTCAAAGCATAGCTTGGGGCTATTAGTTTAAATGGTCCTAGGGGGCGCTATTTAAGAAAATAGGCCACGCCCACTAAATTCAGATATCTATGTCGCTTGGGGGTCAGACTAGGATCACGCACCAGAAGTTTCGTAGCAATATCACGATAACTGAAGAAATGAGAGGCAAACATACTTCCATGGCGTGATGGCGATTTTCGCCATGCTCCTGAAGCCCCGCCTTTTTTTGAAACCTGCCAGTACTGGATACCAAGTGACCTCAAGTTGTCTACTGCTGTTTGCCAGAGATTCCTGCTGATTGGGTAAAAGGAGTCCAGTAGGGAGCTGTGAAAAAATGAGTGGCGTGGCGACAGGTCAAAGTTTGAGGCTTAGCCACGCCCACACCGTTAAACTTTTGAAAAATCCGACGGTTGAATTTTTTCCTCTTTGTCTTAAGAGTATATAGCAGACGTTTCAAGGAGATTGGTGAAAAGGGCGACGGAGCATCACTCTCCAAACAAGGTGTGCGAAAACCAGTAAATCGCGTACTTGGACCAAAATGGCCGACTTCCTGTGCGACTTTGCACTTGGTTCCAAGAGACTTTTTTGTAGGTCCTGAGACACCACATTAGTGTACCAAATTTCGTAATCCTCAGTCAAAGCATGGCTTGGGGCTGACAGTTTTAATGGTCCTAGGGGGCGCTATTTCAGAAAATAGGCCACGCCTACCGGATGTTCACATCAGATCTTTTGGGGGGCCAGACTAGGATCACTCACAAGAAGTTTCGTGATGATATCTTTAGAAATGACGAAATGGGAGGCAAACGTAAGGCCACGGCGATACGCCTGACTTCGCCGCGCCGCCACAGCCCCGCCCTCTGCCGAAAACTCACATAATGTGACACCAAGCAACCCCCACTTGTCTTGAGTTACCAGCTACAAATTTGTGGTGATTTAGTGAAATGGGGCAATTTGGGACCTTTCACAGTAAAACTTAACCTTTTTGGTCCTGAGGGGGCGGGGCTTGTGTGATGTCATCATGCGACCATTCAATTTACTTTGTGAGGTGATGACGAATGACCACAGAAAGTTTGGTAACTCTATTC
Source organism: Nothobranchius furzeri (assembly GCF_043380555.1). Classification (NCBI taxonomy): domain Eukaryota; kingdom Metazoa; phylum Chordata; class Actinopteri; order Cyprinodontiformes; family Nothobranchiidae; genus Nothobranchius; species Nothobranchius furzeri. The sequence continues at coordinate 60,663,618 of NC_091745.1, read as the reverse complement.
CATTCAGTTATGAAGTTATAGCAATTTAAAAATTTTTGGCGAGTAGTCAAACTTCGAGGCCTGGCCCCGCCCCTTCAGTATTTACGAAAAGTCAATTTTATTGTCTCATTTTGTTCGCCCATCTCTTCTGAGCAATTTTACAGAATTTTTGAGATGATCGTGCAAAAAATGATCGAGCAATCCAATCAGAAACGGACCCTAAAAACGGCCAAAACGGCAAAAAAATCGCCATTTCAACCCAAAATGGCCGACTTCCTGTTTGATATTGACCATGCTTGCAAGAGACTTTTCTGTGCGGACTATTGAGTACTATAAGTGTACCAAATTTCATAACGGTACGATAAACTAAGCTTTATGGAGAGGGTTTTTTTTCATTTTCTAGGGGGCGCTGTTCAGCCAATTTCTTTGCGATTTTTTTGGGACCTTTAAAATATCAAATTTTTCACCAGGCCTGACAAGTATGCAAAATATTGTGAGTTTTGGGGTATGTTAAGGTCCCCAAAAAGCCATTCAAAGCGGCACCGGAATAATAAATAAAAATTAAAGCTGCAAGCAGCGTCGTTCGGCCCTCGCAGCTCCGCGCCGCTCCGGCCTGGCCGGCAGCCCGGGGCACCAGGGCATGTCTGGCAGAACAGAAACGTCAATCATCCCGTCACCGGAAACAGCAAATGGCCTCCTAGTCCGCACCTCACCCTGACTAAGCATCCCCTCTGAGCTCACCATTAAATTGAATTGTAAGGTTACGGCGTTACGCCAGAATTCGCCATGGCATCAAAGCCCCTCCCTTTCTCGAAAGCTATCAGATTTGAATGGCCATTACAGCATCATGAAGACAGTGCATGACCTAGGTGTCATGTTGACTAAATTAGAGGGGACAAATATGGGCATTTCAGCATAAAATAATAACTTCCTTTAGTCAGGGGGCGGGGCTTAGATGATGTCAGCTGTCCACATATTCATTGTTTACAGATATGGTCAATGATCACACAGACAAAGTTCGAAAAAGATCTGATCATGCACATGGGAGTTATTAAGTCAAGTAATGGCGAAAGGTCAAAGTTTGAGGCTTAGCCACGCCTACACCTTTCAACTTTTGAAAAATCCGACGGTTGACTTTTTTCCCCTATGCCTTAAGAGTATATAGCAGAAGTTTGAAGGCGATTGGTGAAAAGGGCGAAGGAGCATCACTCTCCAAACAACGTGTGCGAAAACCACTAAATCGCGTACTTGGACCAAAATGGCCGACTTCCTGTGCAATTTTGTGCTTGGCTCCAAGAGACTTTTTTGTAGGTCCTGGGACACCACATTAGTGTACCAAATTTCGTAATCCTCAGTGAAAGCATGGCTTGGGGCTAATAGTTTAAATGGTCCTAGGGGGCGCTATTTCAGAAATTAGGCCACGCCCACATATTTCAGGTGTCTATGTCTCTTTGGGGTCAGACTAGGATCACTCACCAGAAGTTTCGTAACAATATCACGATAAATGAAGAAATGAGAGGCAAACGTATTTCCATGGCGTGATGGCGATTTTCGACATGCTCCCAAAGCCCCGCCTTTTTTTGAAACCTTCCAGTACTGGATACCAAGTGACCTCAAGTTGTCTACTGCTATTTGCCAGAGACTCCTGCCGATTGGGTAAAAGGAGTCCAGTAGGGAGCTGTGAAAAAAAGAGTGGCGCGGCGACAGGTCAAAGTTTGAGGCTTAGCCACGCCCACACCTTTCAACTTTTGAAAAATCCGACGGTTGAATTTTTTCCCCTATGCCTTAAGAATATATAGCAGAAGTTTGAAGGCGATTGGTGAAAAGGGCGACGGAGCATCACTCTCCAAACAACGTGTGCGAAAACCACTAAATCGCGTACTTGGACCAAAATGGCCGACTTCCTGTGCAATTTTGTGATTGGCTCCAAGAGACTTTTTTGTAGGTCCTGGGACACCACATTAGTGTACCAAATTTCGTAATCCTCAGTCAAAGCATGGCTTGGGGCTATTAGTTTAAATGGTCCTAGGGGGCGCTATTTCAGAAAATAGGCCACGCCCACCGGATGTTCACATCAGATCTTTTGAGGGGCCGGACTAGGATCACTCACAACAAGTTTCGTGACGATATCTTTAGAAATGACGAAATGGAAGGCAAACGTAAGGCCATGGCGGTACGCCTGACTTCGCCGCGCCGCCACAGCCCCGCCTTCTGCCGAAAACTCCCATAAAGTGACGCCAAGCAACCTCCACTTGTCTTGAGTTACCAGCTACAAGTTTGTGGTGATTAAGTGAAATGGGGCAATTTGGGACCTTTCACAGTAAAACTTGACCTTTTTGGTCCTGAGGGGGCGGGGCTTGTGTGATGTCATCATCCGACCATTCAATTTACTTTGTGGCTGGATGACGAATGACCACAGAAAGTTTGGTAATTCTATTCCTTTCAGTTATTAAGTTATAGCAATTTTAAATTTTTTGGCGAGTAGTCAAACTTCGAGGCCTGGCCCCGCCCCTTCAACATATACGAAAACTCAGAATCCTTGTCTCATTTTGTTCGCCCATTCCTTCTGAGCAATTTTACACAAGTTTTGAGACGATCGTGCGAAAAATGATCGAGCAATCCAATCAGAAACGGACCCTAAAAACGGCAAAAACGGCTAAAAATCGCCATTTCAACCCAAAATGGCCGACTTCCTGTTTGATATTGACCATGCTTGCAAGAGACTTTTCTGTGCGGACTGTTGAGTTCTACAAGTGTACCAAATTTCATAACTGTACGATAAACTAAGCTTTATGGAGAGGGTTTTTTTTCACTTTGTAGGGGGCGCTGTTCAGCCATTTTCTTTGCGATTTTTTTGGGACCTTTAAAATATCAAATTTTTCACCAGGCCTGAGAAGTTTGCAAAATATTGTGAGTTTTGGGGTATGTTAAGGTCCCCAAAAAGCCGTTCAAAGGGGGCACGGAATAACAAAAAATAATAATAATTAAAGCTGCAAGCAGCGTCGTTCGGCCCTCGCAGCTCTGCGCCGCTCCGGCCTGGCCAGCAGCCCGGGGCACCAGGGCACGTCTGGCAGAACAGAATCGTCAACCACCCCGACGCCAGAATCCGCAAATGGCCTCCTAGTCCGCACCTCACCCTGACTCAGCATCCCCTCTGAGCTCACCATTAAATTGAATTGTAAGGTTACGGCGTTACGCCAGAATTCGCCATGGCATAAAAGCCCCTCCCTTTCTGGAAAGCTATCAGATCTGAATGGTCATTACAACATCATGAAGACAGTGTATGACCTTAGTGTCATGTTCACTAAATTAGAGGGGACAAATATGGGTATTTCAGCATAAAAAATAGACTTCCTGTAGTCAGGGGGCGGGGCTTAGGTGATGTCAGCTGTCCACATTGTCATTTTTTACAGATATGGTCAATGATCACACAGACAAAGTTTGAAAAAGATCTGATCATGCACATGGGAGTTATTAAGTCAAGTAAAGTAATGGCGAAAGGTCAAAGTTTGAGGCTTAGCCACGCCCACACCTTTCAACTTTTGAAAAATCCGACGGTTGAATTTTTTCCCCTACGTCGTAAGAGTATACAGCAGAAGTTTGAAAGTGATTGGTGAAAAGGGCGACGGAGCATCACTCTCCAAACAACGTGTGCGAAAACCACTAAATCGCGTACTTGGACCAAAATGGCCGACTTCCTGTGCGACTTTGTCCTTGGCTCCAAGAGACTTTTTTGTAGGTCCTGAGACACCACATTAGTGTACCAAATTTCGTAATCCTCAGTCAAAGCATGGCTTGGGGCTATTAGTTTAAATGGTCCTAGGGGGCGCTATTTAAGAGAATAGGCCACGCCCACAAACTTCAGCTGTCTATTTCTCTTGGGGGTCAGACTAGGATCACTCACCAGAAGTTTCGTAGCGATATCACGATAACTGAAGAAATGAGAGGCAAACGTATTTCCATGGCGTGATGGCGATTTTCGCCATGCTCCCAAAGCCCCGCCTTTTTTCAAAACCTGCCAGTACTGGAGACTAAGTAACCTTAAGTTGTCTACTGCTGTTTCCCACAGAATCCTGGTGATTGGGTAAAAGGAGTCCAGTAGGGAGCTGTGAAAAAAAGAGTGGCGTGGCGACAGGTCAAAGTTTGAGGCTTAGCCACACCCACACCTTTCAACTTTTGAAAAATCCGACGATTGAATTTTTTCCCCTATGTCTTAAGAGTGTATTGCAGAAGTTTGAAGGTGATTGGTGAAAAGGGCGACGGAGCATCACTCTCCAAACAATGTGTGCGAAAACCACTAAATCACGTACTTGCACCAAAATGGCCGACTTCCTGTGCGACTTTACGCTTGGCTCCAAGAGACTTTTTTGTAGGTCCTGAGACCCCACATTAGTGTACCAAATTTCGTAATCCTCAGTCAAAGCATGGCTTGGGGCTGAAAGTTTTAATGGCTCTAGGGGGCGCTATTTAAGAATATAGGCCACGCCCACAAACTTCAGCTGTCTATTTCTCTTGGAGCTCAGACTAGGATCACTCACCAGAAGTTTCGTAGCAATATCACGATAACTGAAGAAATGAGACAAACGTATTTCCATGGCGTGATGGCGATTTTCGCCATGGTCCCAAAGCCCCGCCTTTTTTCAAAACCTGCCAGTACTGGAGACCAAGTAACCTCAACTTGTCTACTGCTGTTTGCCACAGAATCCTGGTGATTGGGTAAAAGGAGTCCAGTAGGGAGCTGTGAAAAAAAGAGTAGCGTGGCGACAGGTCAAAGTTTGAGGCTTAGCCACGCCCACACCTTTCAACTTTTGAAAAATCCGACGGTTAAATTTTTTCCCCTATGTCTTAAGGGTATATAGCAGAAGTTTGAAGGAGATTGGTGAAAAGGGCGACGGAGCATCACTCTCCAAACAACGTGTGCGAAAACCACTAAATCGCGTACTTGATCCAAAATGGCCGACTTCCTGTGCGACTTTGAACTTGACTCCAAGAGACTTTTTTGTAGGTCCTGAGACACCACATTAGTGTACCAAATTTCGTAATCCTCAGTCAAAGCATGGCTTGGGGCTAATAGTTTAAATGGTCCTAGGGGGCGCTATTTCAAAACATAGGCCACGCCCACAAAATTCAGCTGTCTATTTCTCTTGGAGCTCAGACTAGGATCACTCACCAGAAGTTTCGTAGCAATATCACGATAACTGAAGAAATGAGAGACAAACGTATTTCCATGGCGTGATGGCGATTTTCGCCATGGTCCCAAAGCCCCGCCTTTTTTCAAAACCTGCCAGTACTGGAGACCAAGTAACCTCAACTTGTCTACTGCTGTTTGCCACAGAATCCTGGTGATTGGGTAAAAGGAGTCCAGTAGGGAGCTGTGAAAAAAAGAGTAGCGTGGCGACAGGTCAAAGTTTGAGGCTTAGCCACGCCCACACCTTTCAACTTTTGAAAAATCCGACGGTTGAATTTTTTCCCCTATGTCTTAAGGGTATATAGCAGAAGTTTGAAGGAGATTGGTGAAAAGGGCGACGGAGCATCACTCTCCAAACAACGTGTGCGAAAACCACTAAATCGCGTACTTGATCCAAAATGGCCGACTTCCTGTGCGACTTTGAACTTGACTCCAAGAGACTTTTTTGTAGGTCCTGAGACACCACATTAGTGTACCAAATTTCGTAATCCTCAGTCAAAGCATGGCTTGGGGCTAATAGTTTTAATGGTCCTAGGGGGCGCTATTTCAGAAAATAGGCCACGCCCACCAGATGTTCACATCAGATCTTTTGGGGGGCCGGACTAGGATCACTCACAAGAAGTTTCGTGACGATATCTTTGGAAATGACGAAATGGGAGGCAAACGTAAGGCCAAGGCGGTACGCCTGAATTCGCCGCGCCACCACAGCCCCGCCCTCTGCCGAAAACTCCCATAAAGTGACGCCAAGCAACCCCCACTTGTCTTGAGTTACCAGCTACAAATTTGTGGTGATTAAGTGAAATGGGGCAATTTGGGACCTTTCACAGTAAAACTTGATCTTTTTGGTCCTGAGGGGGCGGGGCTTGTGTGATGTCATCATCCGACCTTTCAATTTACTTTGTGGGTGGATGACGAATGACCACAGAAAGTTTGGTAACTCTATTCCATTCAGTTATGAAGTTATAGCAATTTAAATATTTTTGGCGAGTAGTCAAACTTCGAGGCCTGGCTCCGCCCCTTCAACATATACGAAAACTCAGAATCCTTATCTCATTTTGTTCGCCCATCCCTTCTGAGCAATTTTACACAATTTTTGAGACGATCGTGCGAAAAATGATCGAGCAATCCAATCAGAAACGGACCCTAAAAACGGCAAAAACGGCAAAAAATCGCCATTTCAACCCAAAATGGCCGACTTCCTGTTTGATATTGACCATGGTTGCAAGAGACTTTTCTGTGCGGACTGTTGAGTACTACAAGTGTACCAAATTTCATAACTGTACGATAAACTAAGCTTTATGGAGAGGGGTTTTTTTCACTTTGTAGGGGGCGCTGTTCAGCCATTTTCTTTGCGATTTTTTTGGGACCTTTAAAATATCAAATTTTTCACCAGGCCTGACAAGTGTGCAAAATATTGTGAGTTTTGGGGTATGTTAAGGTCCCCAAAAAGCTGTTCAAAGGGGGCACGGAATAACAAAAAATAATAATAATCAGAGCAAAAACAAGAGGCCTTCGCAGCGCTTTCGCTGCTCGGGCCTAATTAAAGCTGCAAGCAGCGTCGTTCGGCCCTCGCAGCTCCGCGCCGCTCCGGTCTGCCGTCGCACCAGTGCACGTCTGACAGAACAGAAACGTCAACCACCCCGACACCAGAAACCGCGAATGGCCTCCTAGTCTGCACCTCACCCTGACTCAGCATCCCCTCTGAGCTCACCATTAAATTGAATATTAAGATTACGGCGTTACGCCAGAATTCGCCATGGCATCAAAGCCCCTCCCTTTCTGGAAAGCTATCAGATCTGAATGGTCATTACAGCATCATGAAGACAGTGCATGACCTTAGGGTCATGTTGACTAAATTAGAGGGGACAAATATGGGCATTTCAGCATAAAAAATAAATTCCTGTAGTCAGGGGGCGGGGCTTAGGTGATGTCAGCTGTCCACATTGTCATTGTTTACAGATATGGTCAATGATCACACAGACAAAGTTCGAAAAAGATCTGATCATGCACATGGGAGTTATTAAGTCAAGTAAAGTAATGGCGAAAGGTCAACGTTTGAGGCTTAGCCACGCCCACACCTTTCAACTTTTGAAAAATCCGACGGTTGAATTTTTTCCCCTATGTCTTAAGAGTGTATTGCAGAAGTTTGAAGGTGATTGGTGAAAAGGGCGACGGAGCATCACTCTCCAAACAATGTGTGCGAAAACCACTAAATCACGTACTTGCACCAAAATGGCCGACTTCCTGTGCGACTTTACGCTTGGCTCCAAGAGACTTTTTTGTAGGTCCTGAGACCCCACATTAGTGTACCAAATTTCGTAATCCTCAGTCAAAGCATGGCTTGGGGCTGAAAGTTTTAATGGCTCTAGGGGGCGCTATTTAAGAATATAGGCCACGCCCACAAACTTCAGCTGTCTATTTCTCTTGGAGCTCAGACTAGGATCACTCACCAGAAGTTTCGTAGCAATATCACGATAACTGAAGAAATGAGACAAACGTATTTCCATGGCGTGATGGCGATTTTCGCCATGGTCCCAAAGCCCCGCCTTTTTTCAAAACCTGCCAGTACTGGAGACCAAGTAACCTCAACTTGTCTACTGCTGTTTGCCACAGAATCCTGGTGATTGGGTAAAAGGAGTCCAGTAGGGAGCTGTGAAAAAAAGAGTAGCGTGGCGACAGGTCAAAGTTTGAGGCTTAGCCACGCCCACACCTTTCAACTTTTGAAAAATCCGACGGTTAAATTTTTTCCCCTATGTCTTAAGGGTATATAGCAGAAGTTTGAAGGAGATTGGTGAAAAGGGCGACGGAGCATCACTCTCCAAACAACGTGTGCGAAAACCACTAAATCGCGTACTTGATCCAAAATGGCCGACTTCCTGTGCGACTTTGAACTTGACTCCAAGAGACTTTTTTGTAGGTCCTGAGACACCACATTAGTGTACCAAATTTCGTAATCCTCAGTCAAAGCATGGCTTGGGGCTAATAGTTTAAATGGTCCTAGGGGGCGCTATTTCAAAACATAGGCCACGCCCACAAAATTCAGCTGTCTATTTCTCTTGGAGCTCAGACTAGGATCACTCACCAGAAGTTTCGTAGCAATATCACGATAACTGAAGAAATGAGAGACAAACGTATTTCCATGGCGTGATGGCGATTTTCGCCATGGTCCCAAAGCCCCGCCTTTTTTCAAAACCTGCCAGTACTGGAGACCAAGTAACCTCAACTTGTCTACTGCTGTTTGCCACAGAATCCTGGTGATTGGGTAAAAGGAGTCCAGTAGGGAGCTGTGAAAAAAAGAGTAGCGTGGCGACAGGTCAAAGTTTGAGGCTTAGCCACGCCCACACCTTTCAACTTTTGAAAAATCCGACGGTTGAATTTTTTCCCCTATGTCTTAAGGGTATATAGCAGAAGTTTGAAGGAGATTGGTGAAAAGGGCGACGGAGCATCACTCTCCAAACAACGTGTGCGAAAACCACTAAATCGCGTACTTGATCCAAAATGGCCGACTTCCTGTGCGACTTTGAACTTGACTCCAAGAGACTTTTTTGTAGGTCCTGAGACACCACATTAGTGTACCAAATTTCGTAATCCTCAGTCAAAGCATGGCTTGGGGCTAATAGTTTTAATGGTCCTAGGGGGCGCTATTTCAGAAAATAGGCCACGCCCACCAGATGTTCACATCAGATCTTTTGGGGGGCCGGACTAGGATCACTCACAAGAAGTTTCGTGACGATATCTTTGGAAATGACGAAATGGGAGGCAAACGTAAGGCCAAGGCGGTACGCCTGAATTCGCCGCGCCACCACAGCCCCGCCCTCTGCCGAAAACTCCCATAAAGTGACGCCAAGCAACCCCCACTTGTCTTGAGTTACCAGCTACAAATTTGTGGTGATTAAGTGAAATGGGGCAATTTGGGACCTTTCACAGTAAAACTTGATCTTTTTGGTCCTGAGGGGGCGGGGCTTGTGTGATGTCATCATCCGACCTTTCAATTTACTTTGTGGGTGGATGACGAATGACCACAGAAAGTTTGGTAACTCTATTCCATTCAGTTATGAAGTTATAGCAATTTAAATATTTTTGGCGAGTAGTCAAACTTCGAGGCCTGGCTCCGCCCCTTCAACATATACGAAAACTCAGAATCCTTATCTCATTTTGTTCGCCCATCCCTTCTGAGCAATTTTACACAATTTTTGAGACGATCGTGCGAAAAATGATCGAGCAATCCAATCAGAAACGGACCCTAAAAACGGCAAAAACGGCAAAAAATCGCCATTTCAACCCAAAATGGCCGACTTCCTGTTTGATATTGACCATGGTTGCAAGAGACTTTTCTGTGCGGACTGTTGAGTACTACAAGTGTACCAAATTTCATAACTGTACGATAAACTAAGCTTTATGGAGAGGGTTTTTTTTCACTTTGTAGGGGGCGCTGTTCAGCCATTTTCTTTGCGATTTTTTTGGGACCTTTAAAATATCAAATTTTTCACCAGGCCTGACAAGTGTGCAAAATATTGTGAGTTTTGGGGTATGTTAAGGTCCCCAAAAAGCTGTTCAAAGGGGGCACGGAATAACAAAAAATAATAATAATCAGAGCAAAAACAAGAGGCCTTCGCAGCGCTTTCGCTGCTCGGGCCTAATTAAAGCTGCAAGCAGCGTCGTTCGGCCCTCGCAGCTCCGCGCCGCTCCGGTCTGCCGTCGCACCAGTGCACGTCTGACAGAACAGAAACGTCAACCACCCCGACACCAGAAACCGCGAATGGCCTCCTAGTCTGCACCTCACCCTGACTCAGCATCCCCTCTGAGCTCACCATTAAATTGAATATTAAGATTACGGCGTTACGCCAGAATTCGCCATGGCATCAAAGCCCCTCCCTTTCTGGAAAGCTATCAGATCTGAATGGTCATTACAGCATCATGAAGACAGTGCATGACCTTAGGGTCATGTTGACTAAATTAGAGGGGACAAATATGGGCATTTCAGCATAAAAAATAAATTCCTGTAGTCAGGGGGCGGGGCTTAGGTGATGTCAGCTGTCCACATTGTCATTGTTTACAGATATGGTCAATGATCACACAGACAAAGTTCGAAAAAGATCTGATCATGCACATGGGAGTTATTAAGTCAAGTAAAGTAATGGCGAAAGGTCAACGTTTGAGGCTTAGCCACGCCCACACCTTTCAACTTTTGAAAAATCCGACGGTTGAATTTTTTCCCCTATGTCTTAAGAGTGTATTGCAGAAGTTTGAAGGTGATTGGTGAAAAGGGCGACGGAGCATCACTCTCCAAACAATGTGTGCGAAAACCACTAAATCACGTACTTGCACCAAAATGGCCGACTTCCTGTGCGACTTTACGCTTGGCTCCAAGAGACTTTTTTGTAGGTCCTGAGACCCCACATTAGTGTACCAAATTTCGTAATCCTCAGTCAAAGCATGGCTTGGGGCTGAAAGTTTTAATGGCTCTAGGGGGCGCTATTTAAGAATATAGGCCACGCCCACAAACTTCAGCTGTCTATTTCTCTTGGAGCTCAGACTAGGATCACTCACCAGAAGTTTCGTAGCAATATCACGATAACTGAAGAAATGAGACAAACGTATTTCCATGGCGTGATGGCGATTTTCGCCATGGTCCCAAAGCCCCGCCTTTTTTCAAAACCTGCCAGTACTGGAGACCAAGTAACCTCAACTTGTCTACTGCTGTTTGCCACAGAATCCTGGTGATTGGGTAAAAGGAGTCCAGTAGGGAGCTGTGAAAAAAAGAGTAGCGTGGCGACAGGTCAAAGTTTGAGGCTTAGCCACGCCCACACCTTTCAACTTTTGAAAAATCCGACGGTTAAATTTTTTCCCCTATGTCTTAAGGGTATATAGCAGAAGTTTGAAGGAGATTGGTGAAAAGGGCGACGGAGCATCACTCTCCAAACAACGTGTGCGAAAACCACTAAATCGCGTACTTGATCCAAAATGGCCGACTTCCTGTGCGACTTTGAACTTGACTCCAAGAGACTTTTTTGTAGGTCCTGAGACACCACATTAGTGTACCAAATTTCGTAATCCTCAGTCAAAGCATGGCTTGGGGCTAACAGTTTAAATGGTCCTAGGGGGCGCTATTTCAAAACATAGGCCACGCCCACAAAATTCAGCTGTCTATTTCTCTTGGAGCTCAGACTAGGATCACTCACCAGAAGTTTCGTAGCAATATCACGATAACTGAAGAAATGAGAGACAAACGTATTTCCATGGCGTGATGGCGATTTTCGCCATGGTCCCAAAGCCCCGCCTTTTTTCAAAACCTGCCAGTACTGGAGACCAAGTAACCTCAACTTGTCTACTGCTGTTTGCCACAGAATCCTGGTGATTGGGTAAAAGGAGTCCAGTAGGGAGCTGTGAAAAAAAGAGTAGCGTGGCGACAGGTCAAAGTTTGAGGCTTAGCCACGCCCACACCTTTCAACTTTTGAAAAATCCGACGGTTGAATTTTTTCCCCTATGTCTTAAGGGTATATAGCAGAAGTTTGAAGGAGATTGGTGAAAAGGGCGACGGAGCATCACTCTCCAAACAACGTGTGCGAAAACCACTAAATCGCGTACTTGATCCAAAATGGCCGACTTCCTGTGCGACTTTGAACTTGACTCCAAGAGACTTTTTTGTAGGTCCTGAGACACCACATTAGTGTACCAAATTTCGTAATCCTCAGTCAAAGCATGGCTTGGGGCTAATAGTTTTAATGGTCCTAGGGGGCGCTATTTCAGAAAATAGGCCACGCCCACCAGATGTTCACATCAGATCTTTTGGGGGGCCGGACTAGGATCACTCACAAGAAGTTTCGTGACGATATCTTTGGAAATGACGAAATGGGAGGCAAACGTAAGGCCAAGGCGGTACGCCTGAATTCGCCGCGCCACCACAGCCCCGCCCTCTGCCGAAAACTCCCATAAAGTGACGCCAAGCAACCCCCACTTGTCTTGAGTTACCAGCTACAAATTTGTGGTGATTAAGTGAAATGGGGCAATTTGGGACCTTTCACAGTAAAACTTGATCTTTTTGGTCCTGAGGGGGCGGGGCTTGTGTGATGTCATCATCCGACCTTTCAATTTACTTTGTGGGTGGATGACGAATGACCACAGAAAGTTTGGTAACTCTATTCCATTCAGTTATGAAGTTATAGCAATTTAAATATTTTTGGCGAGTAGTCAAACTTCGAGGCCTGGCTCCGCCCCTTCAACATATACGAAAACTCAGAATCCTTATCTCATTTTGTTCGCCCATCCCTTCTGAGCAATTTTACACAATTTTTGAGACGATCGTGCGAAAAATGATCGAGCAATCCAATCAGAAACGGACCCTAAAAACGGCAAAAACGGCAAAAAATCGCCATTTCAACCCAAAATGGCCGACTTCCTGTTTGATATTGACCATGGTTGCAAGAGACTTTTCTGTGCGGACTGTTGAGTACTACAAGTGTACCAAATTTCATAACTGTACGATAAACTAAGCTTTATGGAGAGGGGTTTTTTTCACTTTGTAGGGGGCGCTGTTCAGCCATTTTCTTTGCGATTTTTTTGGGACCTTTAAAATATCAAATTTTTCACCAGGCCTGACAAGTGTGCAAAATATTGTGAGTTTTGGGGTATGTTAAGGTCCCCAAAAAGCTGTTCAAAGGGGGCACGGAATAACAAAAAATAATAATAATTAAAGCTGCAAGCAGCGTCGTTCGGCCCTCGCAGCTCCGCGCCGCTCCGGCCTGGCCGGCAGCCCGGGGCACCAGGGCACGTCCGCAGAACACAAACGTCGACCACCCCAACACCAGAAACTGCTAACGGCCACCTTGTCCGCAACTCACCCTGACTCAGCATCCCCTTTGAGCCCACCATTATATTTTATGTCTCACCACTAGGGAATCCTCTATCTTTACCACACTGGTGGTGTGATGACAGTGACCAACTTTAATGCTATTCTGACCATGTTTTTTAAAGTTATCGAAGGATAACGTTATCTAGGTGGCGCTGTGACCAACTACAGAAAAGTCCCATTGAGGTCAGCTTTGGTGACATTATATAACATTCACCAACCGTTTGTGCCTCATTGGCTAAAGGGCATGATTGTTCATTGCCATATTCAGTTTCGGGCAAATCGGAGGCCGTTTGTGGAAGTTACAGTCAAATGTAAGGTCATGGCGTCACGCCAGCATTCACCATGGCATCAAAGCCCCTCCCTTTCTGGAAAGCTATCAGATCTGAATGGTCTTTAAAACATCATGAAGACACTGTATGACCTGAGTGTCATTTTCATTAAATTAGAGGGGACAAATATGGGCATTTCACCATAAAACAATAGACTTCCTGTTGTCAGGGGGCGGGGCTTAGGTGATGTCAGCTGTCCACATTGTCGTTGTCTTGAGATGTGGTCAGTGATCACACAGACAAACTTTGAATTAGATCTGATCATGCACATGGGAGTTATTAAGTCAAGTAATGTCATGGCGAAAGGTCAAAGTTTGAGGCTTAGCCACGCCCACACCTTTATACTTATTTAAAATCCGACGGTTGAATTTTTTCCCCTTTGACTTAAAAGTACATAGCATAAGTTTGAAGGTGATCGGTGTAAAGGTCAACGGGCCATCAATGTCCAAACAACGTGTGCGAAAACCACTAAATCGAGTACTTGGACCAAAATGGCCGACCTCCTGTGCGAAATTGCGCTTGGCTCCAAGAGACTTTTTTGTAGGGCCAGAGACCCTACATGAGTGTACCAATTTTCGTAATCCTCAGTCAAACCTTGTCTTGGGGCTGACAGTTTTAATGGTCCTAGGGGGCGCTATTTCAGAATATAGGCCACGCCCACAAATCTCAGATGCCCATTTCTATTGGGGGTCAGACTAGGATCACTCACCAGACATTTTGTGGCGATGTCACGATAATTGAAGAAATGAGAGGCAAACGTATTGCCATGGCGTGATGGCGAATTTCGCCATGCTCCCAAAGCCCCGCCTTTTTTCAAAACCTGCCAGTACTGTAGACCAAGTGACCTCAACTTGTCAGCTGCTATTTACCAGAGATTCCAGGTGATTGGGTAAAAGGAGTCCAATAGGGAGCTGTGAAAAAAAGAGTGGCGTGGCGAAAGGTCAAAGTTTGAGGCTAAGCCACGCCCACACCTTTATACTTATTTAAAATCCGACGGTTGAATTTTTTCCTCTATGTCTTAAGAGTATATAGCAGAAGCTCGAAGGCGATTGGTGAAAAGGGCGACGGAGCATCACTCTCCAAACAACGTGTGTGAAAACCACTAAATCGCGCACTTGGACCAAAATGGCCGACTTCCTGTGCGACTTTGCACTTGGCTCCAAGAGACTTTTTTGTAGGTCCTGAGACACCACATTAGTGTACCAAATTTCGTAATCCTCAGTCAAAGCATGGCTTGGGGCTGACAGTTTTAATGGTCCTAGGGGGCGCTAATACAGAAAATAGGCCACGCCCACAAACTTAAGCTGACCTTTTCTATTGGGGGTCAGACTAGGATCACTCACAACAATGGTCGAGGTGATATCACGATAAATGAAGAAATGAGAGGCAAACGTATTTCCATGGCGTGATGGCGAATTTCGCCATGCTCCCAAAGCCCCGCCTTTTTGCAAAACCTTCCAGTACTGGAGACCAAGTGACCTCAACTTGCCTGCTGCTATTTACCAGAGATTCCTGGTGATTGGGTAAAAGGAGTCCAATAAGGAGCTGTGAAAAAAAGAGTGGCGTGGCGAAAGGTCAAAGTTTGAGGCTTAGCCACGCCCACACCTTTATACTTATTTAAAATCCGACGGTTGAATTTTTTCCTCTATGTCTTAAGACTATATAGCAGAAGTTTGAAAGTGATTGGTGAAAAGGGCGACGGAGTATCACTCTCCAAACAACGTGTGTGAAAACCACTAAATCGCGCACTTGGACCAAAATGGCCGACTTCCTGTGCAACTTTGCACTTGGCTTCAAGAGACTTTTTTGTAGGTCCTGAGACACCACATTAGTGTACCAAATTTCGTAATCCTCAGTCAAAGCATGGCTTGGGGCTGACAGTTTTAATGGTCCTAGGGGGCGCTATTTCAGAAAATAGGCCACGCCCACCAGATGTTCACATCAGATCTTTTGGGGGGCCGGACTAGGATCACTCACAAGAAGTTTCGTGACGATATCTTTGGAAATGACGAAATGGGAGGCAAACGTAAGGCCAAGGCGGTACGCCTGAATTCGCCGCGCCGCCACAGCCCCGCCCTCTGCCGAAAACTCCCATAAAGTGACGCCAAGCAACCCCCACTTGTCTTGAGTTACCAGCTACAAATTTGTGGTGATTAAGTGAAATGGGGCAATTTGGGACCTTTCACAGTAAAACTTGATCTTTTTGGTCCTGAGGGGGCGGGGCTTGTGTGATGTCATCATCCGACCATTCAATTTACTTTGTGGGTGGATGACGAATGACCACAGAAAGTTTGGTAACTCTATTCCATTCAGTTATGAAGTTATAGCATTTTAAATATTTTTGGCGAGTAGTCAAACTTCGAGGCCTGGCTCCGCCCCTTCAACATATACGAAAACTCAGAATCCTTATCTCATTTTGTTCGCCCATCCCTTCTGAGCAATTTTACACAATTTTTGAGACGATCGTGCGAAAAATGATCGAGCAATCCAATCAGAAACGGACCCTAAAAACGGCAAAAACGGCAAAAAATCGCCATTTCAACCCAAAATGGCCGACTTCCTGTTTGATATTGACCATGGTTGCAAGAGACTTTTCTGTGCGGACTGTTGAGTACTACAAGTGTACCAAATTTCATAACTGTACGATAAACTAAGCTTTATGGAGAGGGGTTTTTTTCACTTTGTAGGGGGCGCTGTTCAGCCATTTTCTTTGCGATTTTTTTGGGACCTTTAAAATATCAAATTTTTCACCAGGCCTGACAAGTGTGCAAAATATTGTGAGTTTTGGGGTATGTTAAGGTCCCCAAAAAGCTGTTCAAAGGGGGCACGGAATAACAAAAAATAATAATAATCAGAGCAAAAACAAGAGGCCTTCGCAGCGCTTTCGCTGCTCGGGCCTAATTAAAGCTGCAAGCAGCGTCGTTCGGCCCTCGCAGCTCCGCGCCGCTCCGGTCTGGACGGCAGCCCGGGGCACCAGTGCACGTCTGACAGAACAGAAACGTCAACCACCCCGACACCAGAAACCGCGAATGGCCTCCTAGTCTGCACCTCACCCTGACTCAGCATCCCCTCTGAGCTCACCATTAAATTGAATATTAAGATTACGGCGTTACGCCAGAATTCGCCATGGCATCAAAGCCCCTCCCTTTCTGGAAAGCTATCAGATCTGAATGGTCATTACAGCATCATGAAGACAGTGCATGACCTTAGGGTCATGTTGACTAAATTAGAGGGGACAAATATGGGCATTTCAGCATAAAAAATAAATTCCTGTAGTCAGGGGGCGGGGCTTAGGTGATGTCAGCTGTCCACATTGTCATTGTTTACAGATATGGTCAATGATCACACAGACAAAGTTCGAAAAAGATCTGATCATGCACATGGGAGTTATTAAGTCAAGTAAAGTAATGGCGAAAGGTCAACGTTTGAGGCTTAGCCACGCCCACACCTTTCAACTTTTGAAAAATCCGACGGTTGAATTTTTTCCCCTATGTCTTAAGAGTGTATTGCAGAAGTTTGAAGGTGATTGGTGAAAAGGGCGACGGAGCATCACTCTCCAAACAATGTGTGCGAAAACCACTAAATCACGTACTTGCACCAAAATGGCCGACTTCCTGTGCGACTTTACGCTTGGCTCCAAGAGACTTTTTTGTAGGTCCTGAGACCCCACATTAGTGTACCAAATTTCGTAATCCTCAGTCAAAGCATGGCTTGGGGCTGAAAGTTTTAATGGCTCTAGGGGGCGCTATTTAAGAATATAGGCCACGCCCACAAACTTCAGCTGTCTATTTCTCTTGGAGCTCAGACTAGGATCACTCACCAGAAGTTTCGTAGCAATATCACGATAACTGAAGAAATGAGACAAACGTATTTCCATGGCGTGATGGCGATTTTCGCCATGGTCCCAAAGCCCCGCCTTTTTTCAAAACCTGCCAGTACTGGAGACCAAGTAACCTCAACTTGTCTACTGCTGTTTGCCACAGAATCCTGGTGATTGGGTAAAAGGAGTCCAGTAGGGAGCTGTGAAAAAAAGAGTAGCGTGGCGACAGGTCAAAGTTTGAGGCTTAGCCACGCCCACACCTTTCAACTTTTGAAAAATCCGACGGTTAAATTTTTTCCCCTATGTCTTAAGGGTATATAGCAGAAGTTTGAAGGAGATTGGTGAAAAGGGCGACGGAGCATCACTCTCCAAACAACGTGTGCGAAAACCACTAAATCGCGTACTTGATCCAAAATGGCCGACTTCCTGTGCGACTTTGAACTTGACTCCAAGAGACTTTTTTGTAGGTCCTGAGACACCACATTAGTGTACCAAATTTCGTAATCCTCAGTCAAAGCATGGCTTGGGGCTAATAGTTTAAATGGTCCTAGGGGGCGCTATTTCAAAACATAGGCCACGCCCACAAAATTCAGCTGTCTATTTCTCTTGGAGCTCAGACTAGGATCACTCACCAGAAGTTTCGTAGCAATATCACGATAACTGAAGAAATGAGAGACAAACGTATTTCCATGGCGTGATGGCGATTTTCGCCATGGTCCCAAAGCCCCGCCTTTTTTCAAAACCTGCCAGTACTGGAGACCAAGTAACCTCAACTTGTCTACTGCTGTTTGCCACAGAATCCTGGTGATTGGGTAAAAGGAGTCCAGTAGGGAGCTGTGAAAAAAAGAGTAGCGTGGCGACAGGTCAAAGTTTGAGGCTTAGCCACGCCCACACCTTTCAACTTTTGAAAAATCCGACGGTTGAATTTTTTCCCCTATGTCTTAAGGGTATATAGCAGAAGTTTGAAGGAGATTGGTGAAAAGGGCGACGGAGCATCACTCTCCAAACAACGTGTGCGAAAACCACTAAATCGCGTACTTGATCCAAAATGGCCGACTTCCTGTGCGACTTTGAACTTGACTCCAAGAGACTTTTTTGTAGGTCCTGAGACACCACATTAGTGTACCAAATTTCGTAATCCTCAGTCAAAGCATGGCTTGGGGCTAATAGTTTTAATGGTCCTAGGGGGCGCTATTTCAGAAAATAGGCCACGCCCACCAGATGTTCACATCAGATCTTTTGGGGGGCCGGACTAGGATCACTCACAAGAAGTTTCGTGACGATATCTTTGGAAATGACGAAATGGGAGGCAAACGTAAGGCCAAGGCGGTACGCCTGAATTCGCCGCGCCACCACAGCCCCGCCCTCTGCCGAAAACTCCCATAAAGTGACGCCAAGCAACCCCCACTTGTCTTGAGTTACCAGCTACAAATTTGTGGTGATTAAGTGAAATGGGGCAATTTGGGACCTTTCACAGTAAAACTTGATCTTTTTGGTCCTGAGGGGGCGGGGCTTGTGTGATGTCATCATCCGACCTTTCAATTTACTTTGTGGGTGGATGACGAATGACCACAGAAAGTTTGGTAACTCTATTCCATTCAGTTATGAAGTTATAGCAATTTAAATATTTTTGGCGAGTAGTCAAACTTCGAGGCCTGGCTCCGCCCCTTCAACATATACGAAAACTCAGAATCCTTATCTCATTTTGTTCGCCCATCCCTTCTGAGCAATTTTACACAATTTTTGAGACGATCGTGCGAAAAATGATCGAGCAATCCAATCAGAAACGGACCCTAAAAACGGCAAAAACGGCAAAAAATCGCCATTTCAACCCAAAATGGCCGACTTCCTGTTTGATATTGACCATGGTTGCAAGAGACTTTTCTGTGCGGACTGTTGAGTACTACAAGTGTACCAAATTTCATAACTGTACGATAAACTAAGCTTTATGGAGAGGGGTTTTTTTCACTTTGTAGGGGGCGCTGTTCAGCCATTTTCTTTGCGATTTTTTTGGGACCTTTAAAATATCAAATTTTTCACCAGGCCTGACAAGTGTGCAAAATATTGTGAGTTTTGGGGTATGTTAAGGTCCCCAAAAAGCTGTTCAAAGGGGGCACGGAATAACAAAAAATAATAATAATCAGAGCAAAAACAAGAGGCCTTCGCAGCGCTTTCGCTGCTCGGGCCTAATCAGAGCAAAAACAAGAGGCCTTCGCAGCGCTTTCGCTGCTCGGGCCTAATTAAAGCTGCAAGCAGCGTCGTTCGGCCCTCGCAGCTCTGCGCCGCTCCGGCCTGGCCAGCAGCCCGGGGCACCAGGGCACGTCTGGCAGAACAGAATCGTCAACCACCCCGACGCCAGAATCTGCAAATGGCTTCCTAGTCCGCACCTCACCCTGACTCAGCATCCCCTCTGAGCTCACCATTAAATTGAATTGTAAGGTTACGGCGTTACGCCAGAATTCGCCATGGCATAAAAGCCCCTCCCTTTCTGGAAAGCAATCAGATCTGAATGGTCATTACAACATCATGAAGACAGTGTATGACCTTAGTGTCATGTTCACTAAATTAGAGGGGACAAATATGGGTATTTCAGAATAAAAAATAGACTTCCTGTAGTCAGGGGGCGGGGCTTAGGTGATGTCAGCTGTCCACATTGTCATTTTTTACAGATATGGTCAATGATCACACAGACAAAGTTTGAAAAAGATCTGATCATGCACATGGGAGTTATTAAGTCAAGTAAAGTAATGGCGAAAGGTCAAAGTTTGAGGCTTAGCCACGCCCACACCTTTCAACTTTTGAAAAATCCGACGGTTGAATTTTTTCCCCTACGTCGTATGAGTATACAGCAGAAGTTTGAAAGTGATTGGTGAAAAGGGCGACAGAGCATCACTCTCCAAACAACGTGTGCGAAAACCACTAAATCGCGTACTTGGACCAAAATGGCCGACTTCCTGTGCGACTTTGTCCTGGCTCCAAGAGACTTTTTTGTAGGTCCTGAGACACCACATTAGTGTACCAAATTTCGTAATCCTCAGTCAAAGCATGGCTTGGGGCTATTAGTTTAAATGGTCCTAGGGGGCGCTATTTAAGAGAATAGGCCACGCCCACAAACTTCAGCTGTCTATTTCTCTTGGGGGTCAGACTAGGATCACTCACCAGAAGTTTCGTAGCGATATCACGATAACTGAAGAAATGAGAGGCAAACGTATTTCCATGGCGTGATGGCGATTTTCGCCATGCTCCCAAAGCCCCGCCTTTTTTCAAAACCTGCCAGTACTGGAGACTAAGTAACCTCAAGTTGTCTACTGCTGTTTCCCACAGAATCCTGGTGATTGGGTAAAAGGAGTCCAGTAGGGAGCTGTGAAAAAAAGAGTGGCGTGGCGACAGGTCAAAGTTTGAGGCTTAGCCACGCCCACACCTTTCAACTTTTGAAAAATCCGACGGTTGAATTTTTTCCCCTATGTCTTAAGAGTATATAGCAGAAGTTTGAAGGAGATTGGTGAAAAGGGCGACGGAGCATCACTCTCCAAACAACGTGTGCGAAAACCACTAAATCGCGTACTTGGACCAAAATGGCCGACTTCCTGTGCGACTTTGCACTTGGCTCCAAGAGACTTTTTTGTAGGTCCTGAGACACCACATTAGTGTACCAAATTTCGCAATCCTCAGTCAAAGCTTGGCTTGGGGCTATTAGTTTAAATGGACCTAGGGGGCGCTATTTAAGAGAATAGGCCACGCCCACAAACTTCAGCTGTCTACTTCTCTTGGGGGTCAGACTAGGATCACTCACCAGAAGTGTCGGAGCGATATCACGATAACTGAAGAAATGAGAGGCAAACGTATTTCCATGGCGTGATGGCGATTTTCGCCATGCTCCCAAAGCCCCGCCTTTTTTCAAAACCTGCCAGTACTGGAGACCAAGTAACCTCAAGTTGTCTACTGCTGTTTCCCACAGAATCCTGGTGATTGGGTAAAAGGAGTCCAGTAGGGAGCTGTGAAAAAAAGAGTGGCGTGGCGGCAGGTCAAAGTTTGAGGCTTAGCCACGCCCACACCTTTCAACTTTTGAAAAATCCGACGGTTGAATTTTTTTCCCTATGTCTTACGAGTACATAGCAGAAGTTTGAAGGAGAATGGTGAAAAGGGCGACGGAGCATCACTCTCCAAACAACGTGTGCGAAAACCACTAAATCGCGTACTTGGACCAAAATGGCCGACTTCCTGTGCGACTTTGCACTTGGCTCCAAGAGACTTTTTTGTAGGTCCTGAGACAGCACATTAGTGTACCATATTTCGTAATCCTCAGTCAAAGCATGGCTTGGGGCTGACAGTTTTAATGGTCCTAGGGGGCGCTATTTCAGAAAATAGGCCACGCCCACCGGATGTTCACATCAGATCTTTTGATGGGCCGGACTAGGATCACTCACAAGAAGTTTCGTGACGATATCTTTGGAAATGACGAAATGGGAGGCAAACGTAAGGCCAAGGCGGTACGCCTGAATTCGCCGCGCCGCCACAGCCCCGCCCTCTGCCGAAAACTCCCATAAAGTGACGCCAAGCAACCCCCACTTGTCTTGAGTTACCAGCTACAAATTTGTGGTGATTAAGTGAAATGGGGCAATTTGGGACCTTTCACAGTAAAACTTGATCTTTTTGGTCCTGAGGGGGCGGGGCTTGTGTGATGTCATCATCCGACCATTCAATTTACTTTGTGGGTGGATGACGAATGACCACAGAAAGTTTGGTAACTCTATTCCATTCAGTTATGAAGTTATAGCAATTTAAATATTTTTGGCGAGTAGTCAAACTTCGAGGCCTGGCTCCGCCCCTTCAACATATACGAAAACTCAGAATCCTTATCTCATTTTGTTCGCCCATCCCTTCTGAGCAATTTTACACAATTTTTGAGACGATCGTGCGAAAAATGATCGAGCAATCCAATCAGAAACGGACCCTAAAAACGGCAAAAACGGCAAAAAATCGCCATTTCAACCCAAAATGGCCGACTTCCTGTTTGATATTGACCATGGTTGCAAGAGACTTTTCTGTGCGGACTGTTGAGTACTACAAGTGTACCAAATTTCATAACTGTACGATAAACTAAGCTTTATGGAGAGGGTTTTTTTTCACTTTGTAGGGGGCGCTGTTCAGCCATTTTCTTTGCGATTTTTTCGGGACCTTTAAAATATCAAATTTTTCACCAGGCCTGACAAGTGTGCAAAATATTGTGAGTTTTGGGGTATGTTAAGGTCCCCAAAAAGCTGTTCAAAGGGGGCACGGAATAACAAAAAATAATAATAATCAGAGCAAAAACAAGAGGCCTTCGCAGCGCTTTCGCTGCTCGGGCCTAATCAGAGCAAAAACAAGAGGCCTTCGCAGCGCTTTCGCTGCTCGGGCCTAATTAAAGCTGCAAGCAGCGTCGTTCGGCCCTCGCAGCTCCGCGCCGCTCCTGCCTGGCCGGCAGCCCGGGGCACCAGGGCACGTCCGCAGAACACAAACGTCGACCACCCCAACACCAGAAACTGCTAACGGCCACCTTGTCCGCAACTCACCCTGACTCAGCATCCCCTTTGAGCCCACCATTATATTTTATGTCTCACCACTAGGGAATCCTCTATCTTTACCACACTGGTGGTGTGATGACAGTGACCAACTTTAATGCTATTCTGACCATGTTTTTTAAAGTTATCGAAGGATAACGTTATCTAGGTGGCGCTGTGACC
Organism: Nothobranchius furzeri; assembly: GCF_043380555.1. Classification (NCBI taxonomy): domain Eukaryota; kingdom Metazoa; phylum Chordata; class Actinopteri; order Cyprinodontiformes; family Nothobranchiidae; genus Nothobranchius; species Nothobranchius furzeri. The sequence continues at coordinate 60,640,727 of NC_091745.1, read as the reverse complement.
AACTACAGAAAAGTCCCATTGAGGTCAGCTTTGGTGACATTATATAACATTCACCAACCGTTTGTGCCTCATTGGCTAAAGGGCATGATTGTTCATTGCCATATTCAGTTTCGGGCAAATCGGAGGCCGTTTGTGGAAGTTACAGTCAAATGTAAGGTCATGGCGTCACGCCAGCATTCACCATGACATCAAAGCCCCTCCCTTTCTGGAAAGCTATCAGATCTGAATGGTCTTTAAAACATCATGAAGACACTGTATGACCTGAGTGTCATTTTCATTAAATTAGAGGGGACAAATATGGGCATTTCACCATAAAACAATAGACTTCCTGTTGTCAGGGGGCAGGGCTTAGGTGATGTCAGCTGTCCACATTGTCTTTGTCTTGAGATGTGGTCAGTGATCACACAGACAAAGTTTGAATTAGATCTGATCATGCACATGGGAGTTATTAAGTCAAGTAATGTCATGGCGAAAGGTCAAAGTTTGAGGCTTAGCCACGCCCACACCTTTATACTTATTTAAAATCCGACGGTTGAATTTTTTCCGCTTTGACTTAAAAGTACATAGCATAAGTTTGAAGGTGATCGGTGTAAAGGGCAACGGGCCATCAATGTCCAAACAACGTGTGCGAAAACCACTAAATCGAGTACTTGGACCAAAATGGCCGACCTCCTGTGCGAAATTGCGCTTGGCTCCAAGAGACTTTTTTGTAGGGCCAGAGACCCTACATGAGTGTACCAATTTTCGTAATCCTCAGTCAAACCTTGTCTTGGGGCTGACAGTTTTAATGGTCCTAGGGGGCGCTATTTCAGAATATAGGCCACGCCCACAAATCTCAGATGCCCATTTCTATTGGGGGTCAGACTAGGATCACTCACCAGACATTTTGTGGCGATGTCACGATAATTGAAGAAATGAGAGGCAAACGTATTGCCATGGCGTGATGGCGAATTTCGCCATGCTCCCAAAGCCCCGCCTTTTTTCAAAACCTGCCAGTACTGTAGACCAAGTGACCTCAACTTGTCAGCTGCTATTTACCAGAGTTCCAGGTGATTGGGTAAAAGGAGTCCAATAGGGAGCTGTGAAAAAAAGAGTGGCGTGGCGAAAGGTCAAAGTTTGAGGCTTAGCCACGCCCACACCTTTATACTTATTTAAAATCCGACGGTTGAATTTTTTCCTCTATGTCTTAAGAGTATATAGCAGAAGCTCGAAGGCGATTGGTGAAAAGGGCGACGGAGCATCACTCTCCAAACAACGTGTGTGAAAACCACTAAATCGCGCACTTGGACCAAAATGGCCGACTTCCTGTGCGACTTTGCACTTGGCTCCAAGAGACTTTTTTGTAGGTCCTGAGACACCACATTAGTGTACCAAATTTCGTAATCCTCAGTCAAAGCATGGCTTGGGGCTGACAGTTTTAATGGTCCTAGGGGGCGCTAATACAGAAAATAGGCCACGCCCACAAACTTAAGCTGACCTTTTCTATTGGGGGTCAGACTAGGATCACTCACAACAATGGTCGAGGTGATATCACGATAAATGAAGAAATGAGAGGCAAACGTATTTCCATGGCGTGATGGCGAATTTCGCCATGCTCCCAAAGCCCCGCCTTTTTGCAAAACCTTCCAGTACTGGAGACCAAGTGACCTCAACTTGCCTGCTGCTATTTACCAGAGATTCCTGGTGATTGGGTAAAAGGAGTCCAATAAGGAGCTGTGAAAAAAAGAGTGGCGTGGCGAAAGGTCAAAGTTTGAGGCTTAGCCACGCCCACACCTTTATACTTATTTAAAATCCGACGGTTGAATTTTTTCCTCTATGTCTTAAGACTATATAGCAGAAGTTTGAAAGTGATTGGTGAAAAGGGCGACGGAGTATCACTCTCCAAACAACGTGTGTGAAAACCACTAAATCGCGCACTTGGACCAAAATGGGCGACTTCCTGTGCGACTTTGCACTTGGCTTCAAGAGACTTTTTTGTAGGTCCTGAGACACCACATTAGTGTACCAAATTTCGTAATCCTCAGTCAAAGCATGGCTTGGGGCTGACAGTTTTAATGGTCCTAGGGGGCGCTATTTCAGAAAATAGGCCACGCCCACCAGATGTTCACATCAGATCTTTTGGGGGGCCGGACTAGGATCACTCACAAGAAGTTTCGTGACGATATCTTTGGAAATGACGAAATGGGAGGCAAACGTAAGGCCAAGGCGGTACGCCTGAATTCGCCGCGCCACCACAGCCCCGCCCTCTGCCGAAAACTCCCATAAAGTGACGCCAAGCAACCCCCACTTGTCTTGAGTTACCAGCTACAAATTTGTGGTGATTAAGTGAAATGGGGCAATTTGGGACCTTTCACAGTAAAACTTGATCTTTTTGGTCCTGAGGGGGCGGGGCTTGTGTGATGTCATCATCCGACCTTTCAATTTACTTTGTGGGTGGATGACGAATGACCACAGAAAGTTTGGTAACTCTATTCCATTCAGTTATGAAGTTATAGCAATTTAAATATTTTTGGCGAGTAGTCAAACTTCGAGGCCTGGCTCCGCCCCTTCAACATATACGAAAACTCAGAATCCTTATCTCATTTTGTTCGCCCATCCCTTCTGAGCAATTTTACACAATTTTTGAGACGATCGTGCGAAAAATGATCGAGCAATCCAATCAGAAACGGACCCTAAAAACGGCAAAAACGGCAAAAAATCGCCATTTCAACCCAAAATGGCCGACTTCCTGTTTGATATTGACCATGGTTGCAAGAGACTTTTCTGTGCGGACTGTTGAGTACTACAAGTGTACCAAATTTCATAACTGTACGATAAACTAAATTTTATGGAGAGGGGTTTTTTTCACTTTGTAGGGGGCGCTGTTCAGCCATTTTCTTTGCGATTTTTTTGGGACCTTTAAAATATCAAATTTTTCACCAGGCCTGACAAGTGTGCAAAATATTGTGAGTTTTGGGGTATGTTAAGGTCCCCAAAAAGCTGTTCAAAGGGGGCACGGAATAACAAAAAATAATAATTAAAGCTGCAAGCAGCGTCGTTCGGCCCTCGCAGCTCCGCGCCGCTCCGGTCTGCCGTCGCACCAGTGCACGTCTGACAGAACAGAAACGTCAACCACCCCGACACCAGAAACCGCGAATGGCCTCCTAGTCTGCACCTCACCCTGACTCAGCATCCCCTCTGAGCTCACCATTAAATTGAATATTAAGATTACGGCGTTACGCCAGAATTCGCCATGGCATCAAAGCCCCTCCCTTTCTGGAAAGCTATCAGATCTGAATGGTCATTACAGCATCATGAAGACAGTGCATGACCTTAGGGTCATGTTGACTAAATTAGAGGGGACAAATATGGGCATTTCAGCATAAAAAATAAATTCCTGTAGTCAGGGGGCGGGGCTTAGGTGATGTCAGCTGTCCACATTGTCATTGTTTACAGATATGGTCAATGATCACACAGACAAAGTTCGAAAAAGATCTGATCATGCACATGGGAGTTATTAAGTCAAGTAAAGTAATGGCGAAAGGTCAACGTTTGAGGCTTAGCCACGCCCACACCTTTCAACTTTTGAAAAATCCGACGGTTGAATTTTTTCCCCTATGTCTTAAGAGTGTATTGCAGAAGTTTGAAGGTGATTGGTGAAAAGGGCGACGGAGCATCACTCTCCAAACAATGTGTGCGAAAACCACTAAATCACGTACTTGCACCAAAATGGCCGACTTCCTGTGCGACTTTACGCTTGGCTCCAAGAGACTTTTTTGTAGGTCCTGAGACCCCACATTAGTGTACCAAATTTCGTAATCCTCAGTCAAAGCATGGCTTGGGGCTGAAAGTTTTAATGGCTCTAGGGGGCGCTATTTAAGAATATAGGCCACGCCCACAAACTTCAGCTGTCTATTTCTCTTGGAGCTCAGACTAGGATCACTCACCAGAAGTTTCGTAGCAATATCACGATAACTGAAGAAATGAGACAAACGTATTTCCATGGCGTGATGGCGATTTTCGCCATGGTCCCAAAGCCCCGCCTTTTTTCAAAACCTGCCAGTACTGGAGACCAAGTAACCTCAACTTGTCTACTGCTGTTTGCCACAGAATCCTGGTGATTGGGTAAAAGGAGTCCAGTAGGGAGCTGTGAAAAAAAGAGTAGCGTGGCGACAGGTCAAAGTTTGAGGCTTAGCCACGCCCACACCTTTCAACTTTTGAAAAATCCGACGGTTAAATTTTTCCCCTATGTCTTAAGGGTATATAGCAGAAGTTTGAAGGAGATTGGTGAAAAGGGCGACGGAGCATCACTCTCCAAACAACGTGTGCGAAAACCACTAAATCGCGTACTTGATCCAAAATGGCCGACTTCCTGTGCGACTTTGAACTTGACTCCAAGAGACTTTTTTGTAGGTCCTGAGACACCACATTAGTGTACCAAATTTCGTAATCCTCAGTCAAAGCATGGCTTGGGGCTAATAGTTTAAATGGTCCTAGGGGGCGCTATTTCAAAACATAGGCCACGCCCACAAAATTCAGCTGTCTATTTCTCTTGGAGCTCAGACTAGGATCACTCACCAGAAGTTTCGTAGCAATATCACGATAACTGAAGAAATGAGAGACAAACGTATTTCCATGGCGTGATGGCGATTTTCGCCATGGTCCCAAAGCCCCGCCTTTTTTCAAAACCTGCCAGTACTGGAGACCAAGTAACCTCAACTTGTCTACTGCTGTTTGCCACAGAATCCTGGTGATTGGGTAAAAGGAGTCCAGTAGGGAGCTGTGAAAAAAAGAGTAGCGTGGCGACAGGTCAAAGTTTGAGGCTTAGCCACGCCCACACCTTTCAACTTTTGAAAAATCCGACGGTTGAATTTTTTCCCCTATGTCTTAAGGGTATATAGCAGAAGTTTGAAGGAGATTGGTGAAAAGGGCGACGGAGCATCACTCTCCAAACAACGTGTGCGAAAACCACTAAATCGCGTACTTGATCCAAAATGGCCGACTTCCTGTGCGACTTTGAACTTGACTCCAAGAGACTTTTTTGTAGGTCCTGAGACACCACATTAGTGTACCAAATTTCGTAATCCTCAGTCAAAGCATGGCTTGGGGCTAATAGTTTTAATGGTCCTAGGGGGCGCTATTTCAGAAAATAGGCCACGCCCACCAGATGTTCACATCAGATCTTTTGGGGGGCCGGACTAGGATCACTCACAAGAAGTTTCGTGACGATATCTTTGGAAATGACGAAATGGGAGGCAAACGTAAGGCCAAGGCGGTACGCCTGAATTCGCCGCGCCACCACAGCCCCGCCCTCTGCCGAAAACTCCCATAAAGTGACGCCAAGCAACCCCCACTTGTCTTGAGTTACCAGCTACAAATTTGTGGTGATTAAGTGAAATGGGGCAATTTGGGACCTTTCACAGTAAAACTTGATCTTTTTGGTCCTGAGGGGGCGGGGCTTGTGTGATGTCATCATCCGACCTTTCAATTTACTTTGTGGGTGGATGACGAATGACCACAGAAAGTTTGGTAACTCTATTCCATTCAGTTATGAAGTTATAGCAATTTAAATATTTTTGGCGAGTAGTCAAACTTCGAGGCCTGGCTCCGCCCCTTCAACATATACGAAAACTCAGAATCCTTATCTCATTTTGTTCGCCCATCCCTTCTGAGCAATTTTACACAATTTTTGAGACGATCGTGCGAAAAATGATCGAGCAATCCAATCAGAAACGGACCCTAAAAACGGCAAAAACGGCAAAAAATCGCCATTTCAACCCAAAATGGCCGACTTCCTGTTTGATATTGACCATGGTTGCAAGAGACTTTTCTGTGCGGACTGTTGAGTACTACAAGTGTACCAAATTTCATAACTGTACGATAAACTAAGCTTTATGGAGAGGGGTTTTTTTCACTTTGTAGGGGGCGCTGTTCAGCCATTTTCTTTGCGATTTTTTTGGGACCTTTAAAATATCAAATTTTTCACCAGGCCTGACAAGTGTGCAAAATATTGTGAGTTTTGGGGTATGTTAAGGTCCCCAAAAAGCTGTTCAAAGGGGGCACGGAATAACAAAAAATAATAATAATCAGAGCAAAAACAAGAGGCCTTCGCAGCGCTTTCGCTGCTCGGGCCTAATAATCAGAGCAAAAACAAGAGGCCTTCGCAGCGCTTTCGCTGCTCGGGCCTAATTAAAGCTGCAAGCAGCGTCGTTCGGCCCTCGCAGCTCTGCGCCGCTCCGGCCTGGCCAGCAGCCCGGGGCACCAGGGCACGTCTGGCAGAACAGAATCGTCAACCACCCCGACGCCAGAATCTGCAAATGGCTTCCTAGTCCGCACCTCACCCTGACTCAGCATCCCCTCTGAGCTCACCATTAAATTGAATTGTAAGGTTACGGCGTTACGCCAGAATTCGCCATGGCATAAAAGCCCCTCCCTTTCTGGAAAGCAATCAGATCTGAATGGTCATTACAACATCATGAAGACAGTGTATGACCTTAGTGTCATGTTCACTAAATTAGAGGGGACAAATATGGGTATTTCAGAATAAAAAATAGACTTCCTGTAGTCAGGGGGCGGGGCTTAGGTGATGTCAGCTGTCCACATTGTCATTTTTTACAGATATGGTCAATGATCACACAGACAAAGTTTGAAAAAGATCTGATCATGCACATGGGAGTTATTAAGTCAAGTAAAGTAATGGCGAAAGGTCAAAGTTTGAGGCTTAGCCACGCCCACACCTTTCAACTTTTGAAAAATCCGACGGTTGAATTTTTTCCCCTACGTCGTATGAGTATACAGCAGAAGTTTGAAAGTGATTGGTGAAAAGGGCGACAGAGCATCACTCTCCAAACAACGTGTGCGAAAACCACTAAATCGCGTACTTGGACCAAAATGGCCGACTTCCTGTGCGACTTTGTCCTGGCTCCAAGAGACTTTTTTGTAGGTCCTGAGACACCACATTAGTGTACCAAATTTCGTAATCCTCAGTCAAAGCATGGCTTGGGGCTATTAGTTTAAATGGTCCTAGGGGGCGCTATTTAAGAGAATAGGCCACGCCCACAAACTTCAGCTGTCTATTTCTCTTGGGGGTCAGACTAGGATCACTCACCAGAAGTTTCGTAGCGATATCACGATAACTGAAGAAATGAGAGGCAAACGTATTTCCATGGCGTGATGGCGATTTTCGCCATGCTCCCAAAGCCCCGCCTTTTTTCAAAACCTGCCAGTACTGGAGACTAAGTAACCTCAAGTTGTCTACTGCTGTTTCCCACAGAATCCTGGTGATTGGGTAAAAGGAGTCCAGTAGGGAGCTGTGAAAAAAAGAGTGGCGTGGCGACAGGTCAAAGTTTGAGGCTTAGCCACGCCCACACCTTTCAACTTTTGAAAAATCCGACGGTTGAATTTTTTCCCCTATGTCTTAAGAGTATATAGCAGAAGTTTGAAGGAGATTGGTGAAAAGGGCGACGGAGCATCACTCTCCAAACAACGTGTGCGAAAACCACTAAATCGCGTACTTGGACCAAAATGGCCGACTTCCTGTGCGACTTTGCACTTGGCTCCAAGAGACTTTTTTGTAGGTCCTGAGACACCACATTAGTGTACCAAATTTCGCAATCCTCAGTCAAAGCTTGGCTTGGGGCTATTAGTTTAAATGGACCTAGGGGGCGCTATTTAAGAGAATAGGCCACGCCCACAAACTTCAGCTGTCTACTTCTCTTGGGGGTCAGACTAGGATCACTCACCAGAAGTGTCGGAGCGATATCACGATAACTGAAGAAATGAGAGGCAAACGTATTTCCATGGCGTGATGGCGATTTTCGCCATGCTCCCAAAGCCCCGCCTTTTTTCAAAACCTGCCAGTACTGGAGACCAAGTAACCTCAAGTTGTCTACTGCTGTTTCCCACAGAATCCTGGTGATTGGGTAAAAGGAGTCCAGTAGGGAGCTGTGAAAAAAAGAGTGGCGTGGCGGCAGGTCAAAGTTTGAGGCTTAGCCACGCCCACACCTTTCAACTTTTGAAAAATCCGACGGTTGAATTTTTTTCCCTATGTCTTACGAGTACATAGCAGAAGTTTGAAGGAGAATGGTGAAAAGGGCGACGGAGCATCACTCTCCAAACAACGTGTGCGAAAACCACTAAATCGCGTACTTGGACCAAAATGGCCGACTTCCTGTGCGACTTTGCACTTGGCTCCAAGAGACTTTTTTGTAGGTCCTGAGACAGCACATTAGTGTACCATATTTCGTAATCCTCAGTCAAAGCATGGCTTGGGGCTGACAGTTTTAATGGTCCTAGGGGGCGCTATTTCAGAAAATAGGCCACGCCCACCGGATGTTCACATCAGATCTTTTGATGGGCCGGACTAGGATCACTCACAAGAAGTTTCGTGACGATATCTTTGGAAATGACGAAATGGGAGGCAAACGTAAGGCCAAGGCGGTACGCCTGAATTCGCCGCGCCGCCACAGCCCCGCCCTCTGCCGAAAACTCCCATAAAGTGACGCCAAGCAACCCCCACTTGTCTTGAGTTACCAGCTACAAATTTGTGGTGATTAAGTGAAATGGGGCAATTTGGGACCTTTCACAGTAAAACTTGATCTTTTTGGTCCTGAGGGGGCGGGGCTTGAGTGATGTCATCATCCGACCATTCAATTTACTTTGTGAGTGGATGACGAATGACCACAGAAAGTTTGGTAACTCTATTCCATTCAGTTATGAAGTTATAGCAATTTAAATATTTTTGGCGAGTAGTCAAACTTCGAGGCCTGGCTCCGCCCCTTCAACATATACGAAAACTCAGAATCCTTATCTCATTTTGTTCGCCCATCCCTTCTGAGCAATTTTACACAATTTTTGAGACGATCGTGCGAAAAATGATCGAGCAATCCAATCAGAAACGGACCCTAAAAACGGCAAAAATGGCAAAAAATCGCCATTTCAACCCAAAATGGCCGACTTCCTGTTTGATATTGACCATGGTTGCAAGAGACTTTTCTGTGCGGACTGTTGAGTACTACAAGTGTACCAAATTTCATAACTGTACGATAAACTAAGCTTTATGGAGAGGGGTTTTTTTCACTTTGTAGGGGGCGCTGTTCAGCCATTTTCTTTGCGATTTTTTCGGGACCTTTAAAATATCAAATTTTTCACCAGGCCTGACAAGTGTGCAAAATATTGTGAGTTTTGGGGTATGTTAAGGTCCCCAAAAAGCTGTTCAAAGGGGGCACGGAATAACAAAAAATAATTAAAGCTGCAAGCAGCGTCGTTCGGCCCTCGCAGCTCCGCGCCGCTCCGGCCTGGCCGGCAGCCCGGGGCACCAGGGCATGTCTTGCAGAACAGAAACGTCAATCATCCCGTCACCGGAAACAGCAAATGGCCTCCTAGTCCGCACCTCACCCTGACTAAGCATCCCCTCTGAGCTCACCATTAAATTGAATTGTAAGGTTACGGCGTTACGCCAGAATTCGCCATGGCATCAAAGCCCCTCCCTTTCTGGAAAGCTATCAGATTTGAATGGCCATTACAGCATCATGAAGACAGTGCATGACCTAGGTGTCATGTTGACTAAATTAGAGGGGACAAATATGGGCATTTCAGCATAAAATAATAACTTCCTTTAGTCAGGGGGCGGGGCTTCGATGATGTCAGCTGTCCACATTGTCATTGTTTACAGATATGGTCAATGATCACACAGACAAAGTTCGAAAAAGATCTGATCATGCACATGGGAGTTATTAAGTCAAGTAATGGCGAAAGGTCAAAGTTTGAGGCTTAGCCACGCCCACACCTTTCAACTTTTGAAAAATCCGACGGTTGAATTTTTTCCCCTATGCCTTAAGAGTATATAGCAGAAGTTTGAAGGCGATTGGTGAAAAGGGCGACGGAGCATCACTCTCCAAACAACGTGTGCGAAAACCACTAAATCGCGTACTTGGACCAAAATGGCCGACTTCCTGTGCAATTTTGTGCTTGGCTCCAAGAGACTTTTTTGTAGGTCCTGGGACACCACATTAGTGTACCAAATTTCATAATCCTCAGTCAAAGCATGGCTTGGGGCTATAAGTTTAAATGGTCCTAGGGGGCGCTATTTCAGAAATTAGGCCACGCCCACATATTTCAGCTGTCTATGTCTCTTTGGGGTCAGACTAGGATCACTCACCAGAAGTTTCGTAACGATATCACGATAAATGAAGAAATGAGAGGCAAACGTATTACCATGGCGTGATGGCGATTTTCGCCATGCTCCCAAAGCCCTGCCTTTTTTTGAAACCTTCCAGTACTGGATACCAAGTGACCTCAAGTTGTCTACTGCTATTTGCCAGAGACTCCTGCTGATTGGGTAAAAGGAGTCCAGTAGGGAGCTGTGAAAAAAAGAGTGGCGCGGCGACAGGTCAAAGTTTGAGGCTTAGCCACGCCCACACCTTTCAACTTTTGAAAAATCCGACGGTTGAATTTTTTTCTCTATGTCTTAAGAGCAGATGGCTGAAGTTTGAAGGAGATTGGTGAAAAGGTGGACGGGGCATCACTCTCCAAACAACGTGTGCGAAAGCCACTAAATCGCGTACTTGGACCAAAATGGCCGACTTCCTGTGCAATTTTGTGCTTGGCTCCAAGAGACTTTTTTGTAGGTCCTGGGACACCACATTAGTGTACCAAATTTCGTAATCCTCAGTGAAAGCATGGCTTGGGGCTAATAGTTTAAATGGTCCTAGGGGGCACTATTTCAGAAATTAGGCCACGCCCACATATTTCAGCTGTCTATGTCTCTTTGGGGTCAGACTAGGATCACTCACCAGAAGTTTCGTAACAATATCACGATAAATGAAGAAATGAGAGGCAAACGTATTTCCATGGCGTGATGGCGATTTTCGCCATGCTCCCAAAGCCCCGCCTTTTTTTGAAACCTTCCAGTACTGGATACCAAGTGACCTCAAGTTGTCTACTGCTATTTGCCAGAGACTCCTGCTGATTGGGTAAAAGGAGTCCAGTAGGGAGCTGTGAAAAAAAGAGTGGCGCTGCGACAGGTCAAAGTTTGAGGCTTAGCCACGCCCACACCTTTCAACTTTTGAAAAATCCGACGGTTGAATTTTTTCCCCTATGCCTTAAGAGTATATAGCAGAAGTTTGAAGGCGATTGGTGAAAAGGGCGACGGAGCATCACTCTCCAAACAACGTGTGCGAAAACCACTAAATCGCGTACTTGGACCAAAATGGCCGACTTCCTGTGCAATTTTCTGATTGGCTCCAAGAGACTTTTTTGTAGGTCCTGGGACACCACATTAGTGTACCAAATTTCGTAATCCTCAGTCAAAGCATGGCTTGGGGCTATTAGTTTAAATGGTCCTAGGGGGCGCTATTTCAGAAATTAGGCCACGCCCACATATTTCAGCTGTCTATGTCTCTTTGTGGTCAGACTAGGATCACTCACAAGAAGTTTCGTAACGATATCACGATAAATGAAGAAATGAGAGGCAAACGTATTTCCATGGCGTGATGGCGATTTTCGCCATGCTCCCAAAGCCCCACCTTTTTTCGAAACCTGCCAGTACTGGAGACAATGTAACCTCAACTTGTCTACTGCTGTTTGCCACAGAATCCTGGTGTTTGGGTAAAAGGAGTCCAGTAGGGAGCTGTGAAAAAAAGAGTGGCGTGGCGACAGGTCAAAGTTTGAGGCTTAGCCACGCCCACATCTTTCAACTTTTGAAAAATCCGACGGTTGAATTTTTTCCCCTATGTCTTAAGAGTATATAGCAGAAGTTTGAAGGAGATTGGTGAAAAGGGCGACGGAGCATCACTCTCCAAACAACGTGTGCGAAAACCACTAAATCGCGCACTTGGACCAAAATGGCCGACTTCCTGTGCGACTTTGCACTTGGCTCCAAGAGACTTTTTTGTAGGTCCTGAGACACCGCATTAGTGTACCAAATTTCGTAATCCTCAGTCAAAGCATGGCTTGGGGCTGACAGTTTTAATGGTCCTAGGGGGCGCTATTTCAGAAAATAGGCCACGCCCACCAGATGTTCACATCAGATCTTTTGGGGGGCCGGACTAGGATCACTCACAAGAAGTTTCGTGACGATATCTTTGGAAATGACGAAATGGGAGGCAAACGTAAGGCCAAGGCGGTACGCCTGAATTCGCCGCGCCGCCACAGCCCCGCCCTCTGCCGAAAACTCCCATAAAGTGACGCCAAGCAACCCCCACTTGTCTTGAGTTACCAGCTACAATTTTGTGGTGATTAAGTGAAATGGGGCAATTTGGGACCTTTCACAGTAAAACTTGATCTTTTTGGTCCTGAGGGGGCGGGGCTTGTGTGATGTCATCATCCGACCATTCAATTTACTTTGTGGGTGGATGACGAATGACCACAGAAAGTTTGGTAACTCTATTCCATTCAGTTATGAAGTTATAGGAATTTAAATATTTTTGGCGAGTAGTCAAACTTCGAGGCCTGGCTCCGCCCCTTCAACATATACGAAAACTCAGAATCCTTATCTCATTTTGTTCGCCCATCCCTTCTGAGCAATTTTACACAATTTTTGAGACGATCGTGCGAAAAATGATCGAGCAATCCAATCAGAAACGGACCCTAAAAACGGCAAAAACGGCAAAAAATCGCCATTTCAACCCAAAATGGCCGACTTCCTGTTTGATATTGACCATGGTTGCAAGAGACTTTTCTGTGCGGACTGTTGAGTACTACAAGTGTACCAAATTTCATAACTGTACGATAAACTAAGCTTTATGGAGAGGGGTTTTTTTCACTTTGTAGGGGGCGCTGTTCAGCCATTTTCTTTGCGATTTTTTTGGGACCTTTAAAATATCAAATTTTTCACCAGGCCTGACAAGTGTGCAAAATATTGTGAGTTTTGGGGTATGTTAAGGTCCCCAAAAAGCTGTTCAAAGGGGGCACGGAATAACAAAAAATAATAATAATCAGAGCAAAAACAAGAGGCCTTCGCAGCGCTTTCGCTGCTCGGGCCTAATTAAAGCTGCAAGCAGCGTCGTTCGGCCCTCGCAGCTCCGCGCCGCTCCGGTCTGCCGTCGCACCAGTGCACGTCTGACAGAACAGAAACGTCAACCACCCCGACACCAGAAACCGCGAATGGCCTCCTAGTCTGCACCTCACCCTGACTCAGCATCCCCTCTGAGCTCACCATTAAATTGAATATTAAGATTACGGCGTTACGCCAGAATTCGCCATGGCATCAAAGCCCCTCCCTTTCTGGAAAGCTATCAGATCTGAATGGTCATTACAGCATCATGAAGACAGTGCATGACCTTAGGGTCATGTTGACTAAATTAGAGGGGACAAATATGGGCATTTCAGCATAAAAAATAAATTCCTGTAGTCAGGGGGCGGGGCTTAGGTGATGTCAGCTGTCCACATTGTCATTGTTTACAGATATGGTCAATGATCACACAGACAAAGTTCGAAAAAGATCTGATCATGCACATGGGAGTTATTAAGTCAAGTAAAGTAATGGCGAAAGGTCAACGTTTGAGGCTTAGCCACGCCCACACCTTTCAACTTTTGAAAAATCCGACGGTTGAATTTTTTCCCCTATGTCTTAAGAGTGTATTGCAGAAGTTTGAAGGTGATTGGTGAAAAGGGCGACGGAGCATCACTCTCCAAACAATGTGTGCGAAAACCACTAAATCACGTACTTGCACCAAAATGGCCGACTTCCTGTGCGACTTTACGCTTGGCTCCAAGAGACTTTTTTGTAGGTCCTGAGACCCCACATTAGTGTACCAAATTTCGTAATCCTCAGTCAAAGCATGGCTTGGGGCTGAAAGTTTTAATGGCTCTAGGGGGCGCTATTTAAGAATATAGGCCACGCCCACAAACTTCAGCTGTCTATTTCTCTTGGAGCTCAGACTAGGATCACTCACCAGAAGTTTCGTAGCAATATCACGATAACTGAAGAAATGAGACAAACGTATTTCCATGGCGTGATGGCGATTTTCGCCATGGTCCCAAAGCCCCGCCTTTTTTCAAAACCTGCCAGTACTGGAGACCAAGTAACCTCAACTTGTCTACTGCTGTTTGCCACAGAATCCTGGTGATTGGGTAAAAGGAGTCCAGTAGGGAGCTGTGAAAAAAAGAGTAGCGTGGCGACAGGTCAAAGTTTGAGGCTTAGCCACGCCCACACCTTTCAACTTTTGAAAAATCCGACGGTTAAATTTTTTCCCCTATGTCTTAAGGGTATATAGCAGAAGTTTGAAGGAGATTGGTGAAAAGGGCGACGGAGCATCACTCTCCAAACAACGTGTGCGAAAACCACTAAATCGCGTACTTGATCCAAAATGGCCGACTTCCTGTGCGACTTTGAACTTGACTCCAAGAGACTTTTTTGTAGGTCCTGAGACACCACATTAGTGTACCAAATTTCGTAATCCTCAGTCAAAGCATGGCTTGGGGCTAATAGTTTAAATGGTCCTAGGGGGCGCTATTTCAAAACATAGGCCACGCCCACAAAATTCAGCTGTCTATTTCTCTTGGAGCTCAGACTAGGATCACTCACCAGAAGTTTCGTAGCAATATCACGATAACTGAAGAAATGAGAGACAAACGTATTTCCATGGCGTGATGGCGATTTTCGCCATGGTCCCAAAGCCCCGCCTTTTTTCAAAACCTGCCAGTACTGGAGACCAAGTAACCTCAACTTGTCTACTGCTGTTTGCCACAGAATCCTGGTGATTGGGTAAAAGGAGTCCAGTAGGGAGCTGTGAAAAAAAGAGTAGCGTGGCGACAGGTCAAAGTTTGAGGCTTAGCCACGCCCACACCTTTCAACTTTTGAAAAATCCGACGGTTGAATTTTTTCCCCTATGTCTTAAGGGTATATAGCAGAAGTTTGAAGGAGATTGGTGAAAAGGGCGACGGAGCATCACTCTCCAAACAACGTGTGCGAAAACCACTAAATCGCGTACTTGATCCAAAATGGCCGACTTCCTGTGCGACTTTGAACTTGACTCCAAGAGACTTTTTTGTAGGTCCTGAGACACCACATTAGTGTACCAAATTTCGTAATCCTCAGTCAAAGCATGGCTTGGGGCTAATAGTTTTAATGGTCCTAGGGGGCGCTATTTCAGAAAATAGGCCACGCCCACCAGATGTTCACATCAGATCTTTTGGGGGGCCGGACTAGGATCACTCACAAGAAGTTTCGTGACGATATCTTTGGAAATGACGAAATGGGAGGCAAACGTAAGGCCAAGGCGGTACGCCTGAATTCGCCGCGCCACCACAGCCCCGCCCTCTGCCGAAAACTCCCATAAAGTGACGCCAAGCAACCCCCACTTGTCTTGAGTTATCAGCTACAAATTTGTGGTGATTAAGTGAAATGGGGCAATTTGGGACCTTTCACAGTAAAACTTGATCTTTTTGGTCCTGAGGGGGCGGGGCTTGTGTGATGTCATCATCCGACCTTTCAATTTACTTTGTGGGTGGATGACGAATGACCACAGAAAGTTTGGTAACTCTATTCCATTCAGTTATGAAGTTATAGCAATTTAAATATTTTTGGCGAGTAGTCAAACTTCGAGGCCTGGCTCCGCCCCTTCAACATATACGAAAACTCAGAATCCTTATCTCATTTTGTTCGCCCATCCCTTCTGAGCAATTTTACACAATTTTTGAGACGATCGTGCGAAAAATGATCGAGCAATCCAATCAGAAACGGACCCTAAAAACGGCAAAAACGGCAAAAAATCGCCATTTCAACCCAAAATGGCCGACTTCCTGTTTGATATTGACCATGGTTGCAAGAGACTTTTCTGTGCGGACTGTTGAGTACTACAAGTGTACCAAATTTCATAACTGTACGATAAACTAAGCTTTATGGAGAGGGGTTTTTTTCACTTTGTAGGGGGCGCTGTTCAGCCATTTTCTTTGCGATTTTTTTGGGACCTTTAAAATATCAAATTTTTCACCAGGCCTGACAAGTGTGCAAAATATTGTGAGTTTTGGGGTATGTTAAGGTCCCCAAAAAGCTGTTCAAAGGGGGCACGGAATAACAAAAAATAATAATAATTAAAGCTGCAAGCAGCGTCGTTCGGCCCTCGCAGCTCCGCGCCGCTCCGGCCTGGCCGGCAGCCCGGGGCACCAGGGCATGTCTGGCAGAACAGAAACGTCAATCATCCCGTCACCGGAAACAGCAAATGGCCTCCTAGTCCGCACCTCACCCTGACTAAGCATCCCCTCTGAGCTCACCATTAAATTGAATTGTAAGGTTACGGCGTTACGCCAGAATTCGCCATGGCATTAAAGCCCCTCCCTTTCTGGAAAGCTATCAGATTTGAATGGCCATTACAGCATCATGAAGACAGTGCATGACCTAGGTGTCATGTTGACTAAATTAGAGGGGACAAATATGGGCATTTCAGCATAAAATAATAACTTCCTTTAGTCAGGGGGCGGGGCTTAGATGATGTCAGCTGTCCACATTGTCATTGTTTACAGATATGGTCAATGATCACACTTACAAAGTTCGAAAAAGATCTGATCATGCACATGGGAGTTATTAAGTCAAGTAATGGCGAAAGGTCAAAGTTTGAGGCTTAGCCACGCCTACACCTTTCAACTTTTGAAAAATCCGACGGTTGACTTTTTTCCCCTATGCCTTAAGAGTATATAGCAGAAGTTTGAAGGCGATTGGTAAAAAGGGCGAAGGAGCATCACTCTCCAAACAACGTGTGCGAAAACCACTAAATCGCGTACTTGGACCAAAATGGCCGACTTCCTGTGCAATTTTGTGCTTGGCTCCAAGAGACTTTTTTGTAGGTCCTGGGACACCACATTAGTGTACCAAATTTCGTAATCCTCAGTGAAAGCATGGCTTGGGGCTAATAAATTAAATGGTCCTAGGGGGCGCTATTTCAGAAATTAGGCCACGCCCACATATTTCAGGTGTCTATGTCTCTTTGGGGTCAGACTAGGATCACTCACCAGAAGTTTCGTAACAATATCACGATAAATGAAGAAATGAGAGGCAAACGTATTTCCATGGCGTGATGGCGATTTTCGACATGCTCCCAAAGCCCCGCCTTTTTTTGAAACCTTCCAGTACTGGATACCAAGTGACCTCAAGTTGTCTACTGCTATTTGCCAGAGACTCCTGCCGATTGGGTAAAAGGAGTCCAGTAGGGAGCTGTGAAAAAAAGAGTGGCGCGGCGACAGGTCAAAGTTTGAGGCTTAGCCACGCCCACACCTTTCAACTTTTGAAAAATCCGACGGTTGAATTTTTTCCCCTATGCCTTAAGAGTATACAGCAGAAGTTTGAAGGCGATTGGTGAAAAGGGCGACGGAGCATCACTCTCCAAACAACGTGTGCGAAAACCACTAAATCGCGTACTTGGACCAAAATGGCCGACTTCCTGTGCAATTTTGTGATTGGCTCCAAGAGACTTTTTTGTAGGTCCTGGGACACCACATTAGTGTACCAAATTTCGTAATCCTCAGTCAAAGCATGGCTTGGGGCTATTAGTTTAAATGGTCCTAGGGGGCGCTATTTCAGAAATTAGGCCACGCCCACATATTTCAGCTGTCTATGTCTCTTTGTGGTCAGACTAGGATCACTCACCAGAAGTTTCGTAACGATATCACGATAAATGAAGAAATGAGAGGCAAACGTATTTCCATGGCGTGATGGCGATTTTCGCCATGCTCCCAAAGCCCTGCCTTTTTTTGAAACCTTCCAGTACTGGATACCAAGTGACCTCAAGTTGTCTACTGCTATTTGCCAGAGACTCCTGCTGATTGGGTAAAAGGAGTCCAGTAGGGAGCTGTGAAAAAAAGAGTGGTGCGGCGACAGGTCAAAGTTTGAGGCTTAGCCACGCCCACACCTTTCAACTTTTGAAAAATCCGACGGTTGAATTTTTTCCTCTATGTCTTAAGAGCAGATGGCAGAAGTTTGAAGCAGATTGGTGAAAATGGCGACGGAGCATCACTCTCCAAACAACGTGTGCGAAAACCACTAAATTGCGTACTTGGACCAAAATGGCCGACTTCCTGTGCAACTTTGCACTTGGCTCCAAGAGACTTTTTTGTAGGTCCTGAGACACCACATTAGTGTACCAAATTTCGTACTCCTCAGTCAAAGCATGGCTTGGGGCTGACAGTTTTAATGGTCCTAGGGGGCCCTATTTCAGAAAATAGGCCACGCCCACCGGATGTTCACATCAGATCTTTTGAGGGGCCGGACTAGGATCACTCACAACAAGTTTCGTGACGATATCTTTAGAAATGACGAAATGGAAGGCAAACGTAAGGCCATGGCGGTACGCCTGACTTCGCCGCGCCGCCACAGCCCCGCCTTCTGCCGAAAACTCCCATAAAGTGACGCCAAGCAACCTCCACTTGTCTTGAGTTACCAGCTACAAGTTTGTGGTGATTAAGTGAAATGGGGCAATTTGGGACCTTTCACAGTAAAACTTGACCTTTTTGGTCCTGAGGGGGCGGGGCTTGTGTGATGTCATCATCCGACCATTCAATTTACTTTGTGGCTGGATGACGAATGACCACAGAAAGTTTGGTAATTCTATTCCTTTCAGTTATTAAGTTATAGCAATTTTAAATTTTTTGGCGAGTAGTCAAACTTCGAGGCCTGGCCCCGCCCCTTCAACATATACGAAAACTCAGAATCCTTGTCTCATTTTGTTCGCCCATTCCTTCTGAGCAATTTTACACAAGTTTTGAGACGATCGTGCGAAAAATGATCGAGCAATCCAATCAGAAACGGACCCTAAAAACGGCAAAAACGGCTAAAAATCGCCATTTCAACCCAAAATGGCCGACTTCCTGTTTGATATTGACCATGCTTGCAAGAGACTTTTCTGTGCGGACTGTTGAGTTCTACAAGTGTACCAAATTTCATAACTGTACGATAAACTAAGCTTTATGGAGAGGGTTTTTTTTTCACTTTGTAGGGGGCGCTGTTCAGCCATTTTCTTTGCGATTTTTTTGGGACCTTTAAAATATCAAATTTTTCACCAGGCCTGAGAAGTTTGCAAAATATTGTGAGTTTTGGGGTATGTTAAGGTCCCCAAAAAGCCGTTCAAAGGGGGCACGGAATAACAAAAAATAATTAAAGCTGCAAGCAGCGTCGTTCGGCCCTCGCAGCTCCGCGCCGCTCCGGCCTGGCCGGCAGCCCGGGGCACCAGGGCACCTCTGCAGAACACAAACGTCGACCACCCCAACACCAGAAACTGCTAACGGCCACCTTGTCCGCAACTCACCCTGACTCAGCATCCCCTTTGAGCCCACCATTATATTTTATGTCTCACCACTAGGGAATCCTCTATCTTTACCACACTGGTTGTGTGATGACAGTGACCAACTTTAATGCTATTCTGACCATGTTTTTTAAAGTTATCGAAGGATAACGTTATCTAGGTGGCTCTGTGACCAACTACAGAAAAGTCCCATTGAGGTCAGCTTTGGTGACATTATATAACATTCACCAACCGTTTGTGCCTCATTGG
Source organism: Nothobranchius furzeri (assembly GCF_043380555.1). Classification (NCBI taxonomy): domain Eukaryota; kingdom Metazoa; phylum Chordata; class Actinopteri; order Cyprinodontiformes; family Nothobranchiidae; genus Nothobranchius; species Nothobranchius furzeri. The sequence continues at coordinate 60,621,264 of NC_091745.1, read as the reverse complement.
CTAAAGGGCATGAGTGTTCATTGCCATATTCAGTTTCGGGCAAATCGGAGGCCGTTTGTGGAAGTTACAGTCAAATGTAAGGTCATGGCGTCACGTCAGCATTCACCATGGCATCAAAGCCCCTCCCTTTCTGGAAAGCTATCAGATCTGAATGGTCATTAAAACATCATGAAGACACTGTATGACCTGAGTGTCATTTTCACTAAATTAGAGGGGACAAATATGGGCATTTCACCATAAAACAATAGACTTCCTGTTGTCAGGGGGCGGGGCTTAGGTGATGTAAGCTGTCCACATTGTCGTTGTCTTGAGATGTGGTCAGTGATCACACAGACAAAGTTTGAATTAGATCTGATCATGCACATGGGAGTTATTAAGTCAAGTAATGTCATGGCGAAAGGTCAAAGTTTGAGGCTTAGCCACGCCCACACCTTTATACTTATTTAAAATCCGACGGTTGAATTTTTTCCCCTTTGACTTAAAAGTACATAGCATAAGTTTGAAGTTGATCGGTGTAAAGGGCGACGGGCCATCAATGTCCAAACAACGTGTGCGAAAACCACTAAATCGAGTACTTGGACCAAAATGGCCGACCTCCTGTGCGAAATTGCGCTTGGCTCCAAGAGACTTTTTTGTAGGTCCACAGACCCTACATGAGTGTACCAATTTTCGTAATCCTCAGTAAAACCTTGTCTTGGGGCTGACAGTTTTAATGGTCCTAGGGGGCGCTATTTCAGAATATAGGCCACGCCCACAAATCTCAGCTGCCCAATTCTATTGGGGGTCAGACTAGGATCACTCACCAGACATTTTGTGGCGATGTCACGATAATTGAAGAAATGAGAGGCAAACGTATTGCCATGGCGTGATGGCGAATTTCGCCATGCTCCCAAAGCCCCGCCTTTTTTCAAAACCTGCCAGTACTGTAGACCAAGTGACCTCAACTTGTCAGCTGCTATTTGCCAGAGATTGCTGGTGATTGGGTAAAAGGAGTCCAATAGGGAGCTGTGAAAAAAAGAGTGGCGTGGCGACAGGTCAAAGTTTGAGGCTTAGCCACGCCCACACCTTTCAACTTTTGAAAAATCCGACGGTTGAATTTTTTTCCCTATGTCTTACGAGTACATAGCAGAAGTTTGAAGGAGAATGGTGAAAAGGGCGACGGAGCATCACTCTCCAAACAACGTGTGCGAAAACCACTAAATCGCGTACTTGGACCAAAATGGCCGACTTCCTGTGCGACTTTGCACTTGGCTCCAAGAGACTTTTTTGTAGGTCCTGAGACAGCACATTAGTGTACCATATTTCGTAATCCTCAGTCAAAGCATGGCTTGGGGCTGACAGTTTTAATGGTCCTAGGGGGCGCTATTTCAGAAAATAGGCCACGCCCACCGGATGTTCACATCAGATCTTTTGATGGGCCGGACTAGGATCACTCACAAGAAGTTTCGTGACGATATCTTTGGAAATGACGAAATGGGAGGCAAACGTAAGGCCAAGGCGGTACGCCTGAATTCGCCGCGCCGCCACAGCCCCGCCCTCTGCCGAAAACTCCCATAAAGTGACGCCAAGCAACCCCCACTTGTCTTGAGTTACCAGCTACAAATTTGTGGTGATTAAGTGAAATGGGGCAATTTGGGACCTTTCACAGTAAAACTTGATCTTTTTGGTCCTGAGGGGGCGGGGCTTGTGTGATGTCATCATCCGACCATTCAATTTACTTTGTGGGTGGATGACGAATGACCACAGAAAGTTTGGTGACTCTATTCCATTCAGTTATGAAGTTATAGCAATTTAAATATTTTTGGCGAGTAGTCAAACTTCGAGGCCTGGCTCCGCCCCTTCAACATATACGAAAACTCAGAATCCTTATCTCATTTTGTTCGCCCATCCCTTCTGAGCAATTTTACACAATTTTTGAGACGATCGTGCGAAAAATGATCGAGCAATCCAATCAGAAACGGACCCTAAAAACGGCAAAAACGGCAAAAAATCGCCATTTCAACCCAAAATGGCCGACTTCCTGTTTGATATTGACCATGGTTGCAAGAGACTTTTCTGTGCGGACTGTTGAGTACTACAAGTGTACCAAATTTCATAACTGTACGATAAACTAAGCTTTATGGAGAGGGGTTTTTTTCCCTTTGTAGGGGGCGCTGTTCAGCCATTTTCTTTGCGATTTTTTCGGGACCTTTAAAATATCAAATTTTTCACCAGGCCTGACAAGTGTGCAAAATATTGTGAGTTTTGGGGTATGTTAAGGTCCCCAAAAAGCTGTTCAAAGGGGGCACGGAATAACAAAAAATAATAATAATCAGAGCAAAAACAAGAGGCCTTCGCAGCGCTTTCGCTGCTCGGGCCTAATAATAATCAGAGCAAAAACAAGAGGCCTTCGCAGCGCTTTCGCTGCTCGGGCCTAATTAAAGCTGCAAGCAGCGTCGTTCGGCCCTCGCAGCTCCGCGCCGCTCCGGTCTGCCGTCGCACCAGTGCACGTCTGACAGAACAGAAACGTCAACCACCCCGACACCAGAAACCGCGAATGGCCTCCTAGTCTGCACCTCACCCTGACTCAGCATCCCCTCTGAGCTCACCATTAAATTGAATATTAAGATTACGGCGTTACGCCAGAATTCGCCATGGCATCAAAGCCCCTCCCTTTCTGGAAAGCTATCAGATCTGAATGGTCATTACAGCATCATGAAGACAGTGCATGACCTTAGGGTCATGTTGACTAAATTAGAGGGGACAAATATGGGCATTTCAGCATAAAAAATAAATTCCTGTAGTCAGGGGGCGGGGCTTAGGTGATGTCAGCTGTCCACATTGTCATTGTTTACAGATATGGTCAATGATCACACAGACAAAGTTCGAAAAAGATCTGATCATGCACATGGGAGTTATTAAGTCAAGTAAAGTAATGGCGAAAGGTCAACGTTTGAGGCTTAGCCACGCCCACACCTTTCAACTTTTGAAAAATCCGACGGTTGAATTTTTTCCCCTATGTCTTAAGAGTGTATTGCAGAAGTTTGAAGGTGATTGGTGAAAAGGGCGACGGAGCATCACTCTCCAAACAATGTGTGCGAAAACCACTAAATCACGTACTTGCACCAAAATGGCCGACTTCCTGTGCGACTTTACGCTTGGCTCCAAGAGACTTTTTTGTAGGTCCTGAGACCCCACATTAGTGTACCAAATTTCGTAATCCTCAGTCAAAGCATGGCTTGGGGCTGAAAGTTTTAATGGCTCTAGGGGGCGCTATTTAAGAATATAGGCCACGCCCACAAACTTCAGCTGTCTATTTCTCTTGGAGCTCAGACTAGGATCACTCACCAGAAGTTTCGTAGCAATATCACGATAACTGAAGAAATGAGACAAACGTATTTCCATGGCGTGATGGCGATTTTCGCCATGGTCCCAAAGCCCCGCCTTTTTTCAAAACCTGCCAGTACTGGAGACCAAGTAACCTCAACTTGTCTACTGCTGTTTGCCACAGAATCCTGGTGATTGGGTAAAAGGAGTCCAGTAGGGAGCTGTGAAAAAAAGAGTAGCGTGGCGACAGGTCAAAGTTTGAGGCTTAGCCACGCCCACACCTTTCAACTTTTGAAAAATCCGACGGTTAAATTTTTTCCCCTATGTCTTAAGGGTATATAGCAGAAGTTTGAAGGAGATTGGTGAAAAGGGCGACGGAGCATCACTCTCCAAACAACGTGTGCGAAAACCACTAAATCGCGTACTTGATCCAAAATGGCCGACTTCCTGTGCGACTTTGAACTTGACTCCAAGAGACTTTTTTGTAGGTCCTGAGACACCACATTAGTGTACCAAATTTCGTAATCCTCAGTCAAAGCATGGCTTGGGGCTAATAGTTTAAATGGTCCTAGGGGGCGCTATTTCAAAACATAGGCCACGCCCACAAAATTCAGCTGTCTATTTCTCTTGGAGCTCAGACTAGGATCACTCACCAGAAGTTTCGTAGCAATATCACGATAACTGAAGAAATGAGAGACAAACGTATTTCCATGGCGTGATGGCGATTTTCGCCATGGTCCCAAAGCCCCGCCTTTTTTCAAAACCTGCCAGTACTGGAGACCAAGTAACCTCAACTTGTCTACTGCTGTTTGCCACAGAATCCTGGTGATTGGGTAAAAGGAGTCCAGTAGGGAGCTGTGAAAAAAAGAGTAGCGTGGCGACAGGTCAAAGTTTGAGGCTTAGCCACGCCCACACCTTTCAACTTTTGAAAAATCCGACGGTTGAATTTTTTCCCCTATGTCTTAAGGGTATATAGCAGAAGTTTGAAGGAGATTGGTGAAAAGGGCGACGGAGCATCACTCTCCAAACAACGTGTGCGAAAACCACTAAATCGCGTACTTGATCCAAAATGGCCGACTTCCTGTGCGACTTTGAACTTGACTCCAAGAGACTTTTTTGTAGGTCCTGAGACACCACATTAGTGTACCAAATTTCGTAATCCTCAGTCAAAGCATGGCTTGGGGCTAATAGTTTTAATGGTCCTAGGGGGCGCTATTTCAGAAAATAGGCCACGCCCACCAGATGTTCACATCAGATCTTTTGGGGGGCCGGACTAGGATCACTCACAAGAAGTTTCGTGACGATATCTTTGGAAATGACGAAATGGGAGGCAAACGTAAGGCCAAGGCGGTACGCCTGAATTCGCCGCGCCACCACAGCCCCGCCCTCTGCCGAAAACTCCCATAAAGTGACGCCAAGCAACCCCCACTTGTCTTGAGTTACCAGCTACAAATTTGTGGTGATTAAGTGAAATGGGGCAATTTGGGACCTTTCACAGTAAAACTTGATCTTTTTGGTCCTGAGGGGGCGGGGCTTGTGTGATGTCATCATCCGACCTTTCAATTTACTTTGTGGGTGGATGACGAATGACCACAGAAAGTTTGGTAACTCTATTCCATTCAGTTATGAAGTTATAGCAATTTAAATATTTTTGGCGAGTAGTCAAACTTCGAGGCCTGGCTCCGCCCCTTCAACATATACGAAAACTAGAATCCTTATCTCATTTTGTTCGCCCATCCCTTCTGAGCAATTTTACACAATTTTTGAGACGATCGTGCGAAAAATGATCGAGCAATCCAATCAGAAACGGACCCTAAAAACGGCAAAAACGGCAAAAAATCGCCATTTCAACCCAAAATGGCCGACTTCCTGTTTGATATTGACCATGGTTGCAAGAGACTTTTCTGTGCGGACTGTTGAGTACTACAAGTGTACCAAATTTCATAACTGTACGATAAACTAAGCTTTATGGAGAGGGGTTTTTTTCACTTTGTAGGGGGCGCTGTTCAGCCATTTTCTTTGCGATTTTTTTGGGACCTTTAAAATATCAAATTTTTCACCAGGCCTGACAAGTGTGCAAAATATTGTGAGTTTTGGGGTATGTTAAGGTCCCCAAAAAGCTGTTCAAAGGGGGCACGGAATAACAAAAAATAATAATAATCAGAGCAAAAACAAGAGGCCTTCGCAGCGCTTTCGCTGCTCGGGCCTAATCAGAGCAAAAACAAGAGGCCTTCGCAGCGCTTTCGCTGCTCGGGCCTAATTAAAGCTGCAAGCAGCGTCGTTCGGCCCTCGCAGCTCCGCGCCGCTCCGGTCTGCCGTCGCACCAGTGCACGTCTGACAGAACAGAAACGTCAACCACCCCGACACCAGAAACCGCGAATGGCCTCCTAGTCTGCACCTCACCCTGACTCAGCATCCCCTCTGAGCTCACCATTAAATTGAATATTAAGATTACGGCGTTACGCCAGAATTCGCCATGGCATCAAAGCCCCTCCCTTTCTGGAAAGCTATCAGATCTGAATGGTCATTACAGCATCATGAAGACAGTGCATGACCTTAGGGTCATGTTGACTAAATTAGAGGGGACAAATATGGGCATTTCAGCATAAAAAATAAATTCCTGTAGTCAGGGGGCGGGGCTTAGGTGATGTCAGCTGTCCACATTGTCATTGTTTACAGATATGGTCAATGATCACACAGACAAAGTTCGAAAAAGATCTGATCATGCACATGGGAGTTATTAAGTCAAGTAAAGTAATGGCGAAAGGTCAACGTTTGAGGCTTAGCCACGCCCACACCTTTCAACTTTTGAAAAATCCGACGGTTGAATTTTTTCCCCTATGTCTTAAGAGTGTATTGCAGAAGTTTGAAGGTGATTGGTGAAAAGGGCGACGGAGCATCACTCTCCAAACAATGTGTGCGAAAACCACTAAATCACGTACTTGCACCAAAATGGCCGACTTCCTGTGCGACTTTACGCTTGGCTCCAAGAGACTTTTTTGTAGGTCCTGAGACCCCACATTAGTGTACCAAATTTCGTAATCCTCAGTCAAAGCATGGCTTGGGGCTGAAAGTTTTAATGGCTCTAGGGGGCGCTATTTAAGAATATAGGCCACGCCCACAAACTTCAGCTGTCTATTTCTCTTGGAGCTCAGACTAGGATCACTCACCAGAAGTTTCGTAGCAATATCACGATAACTGAAGAAATGAGACAAACGTATTTCCATGGCGTGATGGCGATTTTCGCCATGGTCCCAAAGCCCCGCCTTTTTTCAAAACCTGCCAGTACTGGAGACCAAGTAACCTCAACTTGTCTACTGCTGTTTGCCACAGAATCCTGGTGATTGGGTAAAAGGAGTCCAGTAGGGAGCTGTGAAAAAAAGAGTAGCGTGGCGACAGGTCAAAGTTTGAGGCTTAGCCACGCCCACACCTTTCAACTTTTGAAAAATCCGACGGTTAAATTTTTTCCCCTATGTCTTAAGGGTATATAGCAGAAGTTTGAAGGAGATTGGTGAAAAGGGCGACGGAGCATCACTCTCCAAACAACGTGTGCGAAAACCACTAAATCGCGTACTTGATCCAAAATGGCCGACTTCCTGTGCGACTTTGAACTTGACTCCAAGAGACTTTTTTGTAGGTCCTGAGACACCACATTAGTGTACCAAATTTCGTAATCCTCAGTCAAAGCATGGCTTGGGGCTAATAGTTTAAATGGTCCTAGGGGGCGCTATTTCAAAACATAGGCCACGCCCACAAAATTCAGCTGTCTATTTCTCTTGGAGCTCAGACTAGGATCACTCACCAGAAGTTTCGTAGCAATATCACGATAACTGAAGAAATGAGAGACAAACGTATTTCCATGGCGTGATGGCGATTTTCGCCATGGTCCCAAAGCCCCGCCTTTTTTCAAAACCTGCCAGTACTGGAGACCAAGTAACCTCAACTTGTCTACTGCTGTTTGCCACAGAATCCTGGTGATTGGGTAAAAGGAGTCCAGTAGGGAGCTGTGAAAAAAAGAGTAGCGTGGCGACAGGTCAAAGTTTGAGGCTTAGCCACGCCCACACCTTTCAACTTTTGAAAAATCCGACGGTTGAATTTTTTCCCCTATGTCTTAAGGGTATATAGCAGAAGTTTGAAGGAGATTGGTGAAAAGGGCGACGGAGCATCACTCTCCAAACAACGTGTGCGAAAACCACTAAATCGCGTACTTGATCCAAAATGGCCGACTTCCTGTGCGACTTTGAACTTGACTCCAAGAGACTTTTTTGTAGGTCCTGAGACACCACATTAGTGTACCAAATTTCGTAATCCTCAGTCAAAGCATGGCTTGGGGCTAATAGTTTTAATGGTCCTAGGGGGCGCTATTTCAGAAAATAGGCCACGCCCACCAGATGTTCACATCAGATCTTTTGGGGGGCCGGACTAGGATCACTCACAAGAAGTTTCGTGACGATATCTTTGGAAATGACGAAATGGGAGGCAAACGTAAGGCCAAGGCGGTACGCCTGAATTCGCCGCGCCACCACAGCCCCGCCCTCTGCCGAAAACTCCCATAAAGTGACGCCAAGCAACCCCCACTTGTCTTGAGTTACCAGCTACAAATTTGTGGTGATTAAGTGAAATGGGGCAATTTGGGACCTTTCACAGTAAAACTTGATCTTTTTGGTCCTGAGGGGGCGGGGCTTGTGTGATGTCATCATCCGACCTTTCAATTTACTTTGTGGGTGGATGACGAATGACCACAGAAAGTTTGGTAACTCTATTCCATTCAGTTATGAAGTTATAGCAATTTAAATATTTTTGGCGAGTAGTCAAACTTCGAGGCCTGGCTCCGCCCCTTCAACATATACGAAAACTCAGAATCCTTATCTCATTTTGTTCGCCCATCCCTTCTGAGCAATTTTACACAATTTTTGAGACGATCGTGCGAAAAATGATCGAGCAATCCAATCAGAAACGGACCCTAAAAACGGCAAAAACGGCAAAAAATCGCCATTTCAACCCAAAATGGCCGACTTCCTGTTTGATATTGACCATGGTTGCAAGAGACTTTTCTGTGCGGACTGTTGAGTACTACAAGTGTACCAAATTTCATAACTGTACGATAAACTAAGCTTTATGGAGAGGGGTTTTTTTCACTTTGTAGGGGGCGCTGTTCAGCCATTTTCTTTGCGATTTTTTTGGGACCTTTAAAATATCAAATTTTTCACCAGGCCTGACAAGTGTGCAAAATATTGTGAGTTTTGGGGTATGTTAAGGTCCCCAAAAAGCTGTTCAAAGGGGGCACGGAATAACAAAAAATAATAATAATCAGAGCAAAAACAAGAGGCCTTCGCAGCGCTTTCGCTGCTCGGGCCTAATTAAAGCTGCAAGCAGCGTCGTTCGGCCCTCGCAGCTCCGCGCCGCTCCGGTCTGGACGGCAGCCCGGGGCACCAGTGCACGTCTGACAGAACAGAAACGTCAACCACCCCGACACCAGAAACCGCGAATGGCCTCCTAGTCTGCACCTCACCCTGACTCAGCATCCCCTCTGAGCTCACCATTAAATTGAATATTAAGATTACGGCGTTACGCCAGAATTCGCCATGGCATCAAAGCCCCTCCCTTTCTGGAAAGCTATCAGATCTGAATGGTCATTACAGCATCATGAAGACAGTGCATGACCTTAGGGTCATGTTGACTAAATTAGAGGGGACAAATATGGGCATTTCAGCATAAAAAATAAATTCCTGTAGTCAGGGGGCGGGGCTTAGGTGATGTCAGCTGTCCACATTGTCATTGTTTACAGATATGGTCAATGATCACACAGACAAAGTTCGAAAAAGATCTGATCATGCACATGGGAGTTATTAAGTCAAGTAAAGTAATGGCGAAAGGTCAACGTTTGAGGCTTAGCCACGCCCACACCTTTCAACTTTTGAAAAATCCGACGGTTGAATTTTTTCCCCTATGTCTTAAGAGTGTATTGCAGAAGTTTGAAGGTGATTGGTGAAAAGGGCGACGGAGCATCACTCTCCAAACAATGTGTGCGAAAACCACTAAATCACGTACTTGCACCAAAATGGCCGACTTCCTGTGCGACTTTACGCTTGGCTCCAAGAGACTTTTTTGTAGGTCCTGAGACCCCACATTAGTGTACCAAATTTCGTAATCCTCAGTCAAAGCATGGCTTGGGGCTGAAAGTTTTAATGGCTCTAGGGGGCGCTATTTAAGAATATAGGCCACGCCCACAAACTTCAGCTGTCTATTTCTCTTGGAGCTCAGACTAGGATCACTCACCAGAAGTTTCGTAGCAATATCACGATAACTGAAGAAATGAGACAAACGTATTTCCATGGCGTGATGGCGATTTTCGCCATGGTCCCAAAGCCCCGCCTTTTTTCAAAACCTGCCAGTACTGGAGACCAAGTAACCTCAACTTGTCTACTGCTGTTTGCCACAGAATCCTGGTGATTGGGTAAAAGGAGTCCAGTAGGGAGCTGTGAAAAAAAGAGTAGCGTGGCGACAGGTCAAAGTTTGAGGCTTAGCCACGCCCACACCTTTCAACTTTTGAAAAATCCGACGGTTAAATTTTTTCCCCTATGTCTTAAGGGTATATAGCAGAAGTTTGAAGGAGATTGGTGAAAAGGGCGACGGAGCATCACTCTCCAAACAACGTGTGCGAAAACCACTAAATCGCGTACTTGATCCAAAATGGCCGACTTCCTGTGCGACTTTGAACTTGACTCCAAGAGACTTTTTTGTAGGTCCTGAGACACCACATTAGTGTACCAAATTTCGTAATCCTCAGTCAAAGCATGGCTTGGGGCTAATAGTTTAAATGGTCCTAGGGGGCGCTATTTCAAAACATAGGCCACGCCCACAAAATTCAGCTGTCTATTTCTCTTGGAGCTCAGACTAGGATCACTCACCAGAAGTTTCGTAGCAATATCACGATAACTGAAGAAATGAGAGACAAACGTATTTCCATGGCGTGATGGCGATTTTCGCCATGGTCCCAAAGCCCCGCCTTTTTTCAAAACCTGCCAGTACTGGAGACCAAGTAACCTCAACTTGTCTACTGCTGTTTGCCACAGAATCCTGGTGATTGGGTAAAAGGAGTCCAGTAGGGAGCTGTGAAAAAAAGAGTAGCGTGGCGACAGGTCAAAGTTTGAGGCTTAGCCACGCCCACACCTTTCAACTTTTGAAAAATCCGACGGTTGAATTTTTTCCCCTATGTCTTAAGGGTATATAGCAGAAGTTTGAAGGAGATTGGTGAAAAGGGCGACGGAGCATCACTCTCCAAACAACGTGTGCGAAAACCACTAAATCGCGTACTTGATCCAAAATGGCCGACTTCCTGTGCGACTTTGAACTTGACTCCAAGAGACTTTTTTGTAGGTCCTGAGACACCACATTAGTGTACCAAATTTCGTAATCCTCAGTCAAAGCATGGCTTGGGGCTAATAGTTTTAATGGTCCTAGGGGGCGCTATTTCAGAAAATAGGCCACGCCCACCAGATGTTCACATCAGATCTTTTGGGGGGCCGGACTAGGATCACTCACAAGAAGTTTCGTGACGATATCTTTGGAAATGACGAAATGGGAGGCAAACGTAAGGCCAAGGCGGTACGCCTGAATTCGCCGCGCCACCACAGCCCCGCCCTCTGCCGAAAACTCCCATAAAGTGACGCCAAGCAACCCCCACTTGTCTTGAGTTACCAGCTACAAATTTGTGGTGATTAAGTGAAATGGGGCAATTTGGGACCTTTCACAGTAAAACTTGATCTTTTTGGTCCTGAGGGGGCGGGGCTTGTGTGATGTCATCATCCGACCTTTCAATTTACTTTGTGGGTGGATGACGAATGACCACAGAAAGTTTGGTAACTCTATTCCATTCAGTTATGAAGTTATAGCAATTTAAATATTTTTGGCGAGTAGTCAAACTTCGAGGCCTGGCTCCGCCCCTTCAACATATACGAAAACTCAGAATCCTTATCTCATTTTTTTCGCCCATCCCTTCTTAGCAATTTTACACAATTTTTGAGACGATCGTGCGAAAAATGATCGAGCAATCCAATCAGAAACGGACCCTAAAAACGGCAAAAACGGCAAAAAATCGCCATTTCAACCCAAAATGGCCGACTTCCTGTTTGATATTGACCATGGTTGCAAGAGACTTTTCTGTGCGGACTGTTGAGTACTACAAGTGTACCAAATTTCATAACTGTACGATAAACTAAGCTTTATGGAGAGGGGTTTTTTTCACTTTGTAGGGGGCGCTGTTCAGCCATTTTCTTTGCGATTTTTTTGGGACCTTTAAAATATCAAATTTTTCACCAGGCCTGACAAGTGTGCAAAATATTGTGAGTTTTGGGGTATGTTAAGGTCCCCAAAAAGCTGTTCAAAGGGGGCACGGAATAACAAAAAATAATTAAAGCTGCAAGCAGCGTCGTTCGGCCCTCGCAGCTCCGCGCCGCTCCGGTCTGCCGTCGCACCAGTGCACGTCTGACAGAACAGAAACGTCAACCACCCCGACACCAGAAACCGCGAATGGCCTCCTAGTCTGCACCTCACCCTGACTCAGCATCCCCTCTGAGCTCACCATTAAATTGAATATTAAGATTACGGCGTTACGCCAGAATTCGCCATGGCATCAAAGCCCCTCCCTTTCTGGAAAGCTATCAGATCTGAATGGTCATTACAGCATCATGAAGACAGTGCATGACCTTAGGGTCATGTTGACTAAATTAGAGGGGACAAATATGGGCATTTCAGCATAAAAAATAAATTCCTGTAGTCAGGGGGCGGGGCTTAGGTGATGTCAGCTGTCCACATTGTCATTGTTTACAGATATGGTCAATGATCACACAGACAAAGTTCGAAAAAGATCTGATCATGCACATGGGAGTTATTAAGTCAAGTAAAGTAATGGCGAAAGGTCAACGTTTGAGGCTTAGCCACGCCCACACCTTTCAACTTTTGAAAAATCCGACGGTTGAATTTTTTCCCCTATGTCTTAAGAGTGTATTGCAGAAGTTTGAAGGTGATTGGTGAAAAGGGCGACGGAGCATCACTCTCCAAACAATGTGTGCGAAAACCACTAAATCACGTACTTGCACCAAAATGGCCGACTTCCTGTGCGACTTTACGCTTGGCTCCAAGAGACTTTTTTGTAGGTCCTGAGACCCCACATTAGTGTACCAAATTTCGTAATCCTCAGTCAAAGCATGGCTTGGGGCTGAAAGTTTTAATGGCTCTAGGGGGCGCTATTTAAGAATATAGGCCACGCCCACAAACTTCAGCTGTCTATTTCTCTTGGAGCTCAGACTAGGATCACTCACCAGAAGTTTCGTAGCAATATCACGATAACTGAAGAAATGAGACAAACGTATTTCCATGGCGTGATGGCGATTTTCGCCATGGTCCCAAAGCCCCGCCTTTTTTCAAAACCTGCCAGTACTGGAGACCAAGTAACCTCAACTTGTCTACTGCTGTTTGCCACAGAATCCTGGTGATTGGGTAAAAGGAGTCCAGTAGGGAGCTGTGAAAAAAAGAGTAGCGTGGCGACAGGTCAAAGTTTGAGGCTTAGCCACGCCCACACCTTTCAACTTTTGAAAAATCCGACGGTTAAATTTTTTCCCCTATGTCTTAAGGGTATATAGCAGAAGTTTGAAGGAGATTGGTGAAAAGGGCGACGGAGCATCACTCTCCAAACAACGTGTGCGAAAACCACTAAATCGCGTACTTGATCCAAAATGGCCGACTTCCTGTGCGACTTTGAACTTGACTCCAAGAGACTTTTTTGTAGGTCCTGAGACACCACATTAGTGTACCAAATTTCGTAATCCTCAGTCAAAGCATGGCTTGGGGCTAATAGTTTAAATGGTCCTAGGGGGCGCTATTTCAAAACATAGGCCACGCCCACAAAATTCAGCTGTCTATTTCTCTTGGAGCTCAGACTAGGATCACTCACCAGAAGTTTCGTAGCAATATCACGATAACTGAAGAAATGAGAGACAAACGTATTTCCATGGCGTGATGGCGATTTTCGCCATGGTCCCAAAGCCCCGCCTTTTTTCAAAACCTGCCAGTACTGGAGACCAAGTAACCTCAACTTGTCTACTGCTGTTTGCCACAGAATCCTGGTGATTGGGTAAAAGGAGTCCAGTAGGGAGCTGTGAAAAAAAGAGTAGCGTGGCGACAGGTCAAAGTTTGAGGCTTAGCCACGCCCACACCTTTCAACTTTTGAAAAATCCGACGGTTGAATTTTTTCCCCTATGTCTTAAGGGTATATAGCAGAAGTTTGAAGGAGATTGGTGAAAAGGGCGACGGAGCATCACTCTCCAAACAACGTGTGCGAAAACCACTAAATCGCGTACTTGATCCAAAATGGCCGACTTCCTGTGCGACTTTGAACTTGACTCCAAGAGACTTTTTTGTAGGTCCTGAGACACCACATTAGTGTACCAAATTTCGTAATCCTCAGTCAAAGCATGGCTTGGGGCTAATAGTTTTAATGGTCCTAGGGGGCGCTATTTCAGAAAATAGGCCACGCCCACCAGATGTTCACATCAGATCTTTTGGGGGGCCGGACTAGGATCACTCACAAGAAGTTTCGTGACGATATCTTTGGAAATGACGAAATGGGAGGCAAACGTAAGGCCAAGGCGGTACGCCTGAATTCGCCGCGCCACCACAGCCCCGCCCTCTGCCGAAAACTCCCATAAAGTGACGCCAAGCAACCCCCACTTGTCTTGAGTTACCAGCTACAAATTTGTGGTGATTAAGTGAAATGGGGCAATTTGGGACCTTTCACAGTAAAACTTGATCTTTTTGGTCCTGAGGGGGCGGGGCTTGTGTGATGTCATCATCCGACCTTTCAATTTACTTTGTGGGTGGATGACGAATGACCACAGAAAGTTTGGTAACTCTATTCCATTCAGTTATGAAGTTATAGCAATTTAAATATTTTTGGCGAGTAGTCAAACTTCGAGGCCTGGCTCCGCCCCTTCAACATATACGAAAACTCAGAATCCTTATCTCATTTTGTTCGCCCATCCCTTCTGAGCAATTTTACACAATTTTTGAGACGATCGTGCGAAAAATGATCGAGCAATCCAATCAGAAATGGACCCTAAAAACGGCAAAAACGGCAAAAAATCGCCATTTCAACCCAAAATGGCCGACTTCCTGTTTGATATTGACCATGGTTGCAAGAGACTTTTCTGTGCGGACTGTTGAGTACTACAAGTGTACCAAATTTCATAACTGTACGATAAACTAAGCTTTATGGAGAGGGGTTTTTTTCACTTTGTAGGGGGCGCTGTTCAGCCATTTTCTTTGCGATTTTTTTGGGACCTTTAAAATATCAAATTTTTCACCAGGCCTGACAAGTGTGCAAAATATTGTGAGTTTTGGGGTATGTTAAGGTCCCCAAAAAGCTGTTCAAAGGGGGCACGGAATAACAAAAAATAATAATAATCAGAGCAAAAACAAGAGGCCTTCGCAGCGCTTTCGCTGCTCGGGCCTAATTAAAGCTGCAAGCAGCGTCGTTCGGCCCTCGCAGCTCCGCGCCGCTCCAGCCTGGCCGGCAGCCCGGGGCACCAGGGCACGTCCGCAGAACACAAACGTCGACCACCCCAACACCAGAAAATGCTAACGGCCACCTTGTCCGCAACTCACCCTGACTCAGCATCCCCTTTGAGCCCACCATTATATTTTATGTCTCACCACTAGGGAATCCTCTATCTTTACCACACTGGTGGTGTGATGACAGTGACCAACTTTAATGCTATTCTGACCATGTTTTTTAAAGTTATCGAAGGATAACGTTATCTAGGTGGCGCTGTGACCAACTACAGAAAAGTCCCATTGAGGTCAGCTTTGGTGACATTATATAACATTCACCAACCGTTTGTGCCTCATTGGCTAAAGGACATGATTGTTCATTGCCATATTCAGTTTCGGGCAAATCGGAGGCCGTTTGTGGAAGTTACAGTCAAATGTAAGGTCATGGCGTCACGCCAGCATTCACCATGGCATCAAAGCCCCTCCCTTTCTGGAAAGCTATCAGATCTGAATGGTCTTTAAAACATCATGAAGACACTGTATGACCTGAGTGTCATTTTCATTAAATTAGAGGGGACAAATATGGGCATTTCACCATAAAACAATAGACTTCCTGTTGTCAGGGGGCGGGGCTTAGGTGATGTCAGCTGTCCACATTGTCGTTGTCTTGAGATGTGGTCAGTGATCACACAGACAAAGTTTGAATTAGATCTGATCATGCACATGGGAGTTATTAAGTCAAGTAATGTCATGGCGAAAGGTCAAAGTTTGAGGCTTAGCCACGCCCACACCTTTATACTTATTTAAAATCCGACGGTTGAATTTTTTCCCCTTTGACTTAAAAGTACATAGCATAAGTTTGAAGGTGATCGGTGTAAAGGGCAACGGGCCATCAATGTCCAAACAACGTGTGCGAAAACCACTAAATCGAGTACTTGGACCAAAATGGCCGACCTCCTGTGCGAAATTGCGCTTGGCTCCAAGAGACTTTTTTGTAGGGCCAGAGACCCTACATGAGTGTACCAATTTTCGTAATCCTCAGTCAAACCTTGTCTTGGGGCTGACAGTTTTAATGGTCCTAGGGGGCGCTATTTCAGAATATAGGCCACGCCCACAAATCTCAGATGCCCATTTCTATTGGGGGTCAGACTAGGATCACTCACCAGACATTTTGTGGCGATGTCACGATAATTGAAGAAATGAGAGGCAAACGTATTGCCATGGCGTGATGGCGAATTTCGCCATGCTCCCAAAGCCCCGCCTTTTTTCAAAACCTGCCAGTACTATAGACCAAGTGACCTCAACTTGTCAGCTGCTATTTACCAGAGATTCCAGGTGATTGGGTAAAAGGAGTCCAATAGGGAGCTGTGAAAAAAAGAGTGGCGTGGCGAAAGGTCAAAGTTTGAGGCTTAGCCACGCCCACACCTTTATACTTATTTAAAATCCGACGGTTGAATTTTTTCCTCTATGTCTTAAGAGTATATAGCAGAAGCTCGAAGGCGATTGGTGAAAAGGGCGACGGAGCATCACTCTCCAAACAACGTGTGTGAAAACCACTAAATCGCGCACTTGGACCAAAATGGCCGACTTCCTGTGCGACTTTGCACTTGGCTCCAAGAGACTTTTTTGTAGGTCCTGAGACACCACATTAGTGTACCAAATTTCGTAATCCTCAGTCAAAGCATGGCTTGGGGCTGACAGTATTAATGGTCCTAGGGGGCGCTAATACAGAAAATAGGCCACGCCCACAAACTTAAGCTGACCTTTTCTATTGGGGGTCAGACTAGGATCACTCACAACAATGGTCGAGGTGATATCACGATAAATGAAGAAATGAGAGGCAAACGTATTTCCATGGCGTGATGGCGAATTTCGCCATGCTCCCAAAGCCCCGCCTTTTTGCAAAACCTTCCAGTACTGGAGACCAAGTGACCTCAACTTGCCTGCTGCTATTTACCAGAGATTCCTGGTGATTGGGTAAAAGGAGTCCAATAAGGAGCTGTGAAAAAAAGAGTGGCGTGGCGAAAGGTCAAAGTTTGAGGCTTAGCCACGCCCACACCTTTATACTTATTTAAAATCCGACGGTTGAATTTTTTCCTCTATGTCTTAAGACTATATAGCAGAAGTTTGAAAGTGATTGGTGAAAAGGGCGACGGAGTATCACTCTCCAAACAACGTGTGTGAAAACCACTAAATCGCGCACTTGGACCAAAATGGCCGACTTCCTGTGCGACTTTGCACTTGGCTTCAAGAGACTTTTTTGTAGGTCCTGAGACACCACATTAGTGTACCAAATTTCGTAATCCTCAGTCAAAGCATGGCTTGGGGCTGACAGTTTTAATGGACCTAGGGGGCGCTATTTCAGAAAATAGGCCACGCCCACCAGATGTTCACATCAGATCTTTTGGGGGGCCGGACTAGGATCACTCACAAGAAGTTTCGTGACGATATCTTTGGAAATGACGAAATGGGAGGCAAACGTAAGGCCAAGGCGGTACGCCTGAATTCGCCGCGCCGCCACAGCCCCGCCCTCTGCCGAAAACTCCCATAAAGTGACGCCAAGCAACCCCCACTTGTCTTGAGTTACCAGCTACAAATTTGTGGTGATTAAGTGAAATGGGGCAATTTGGGACCTTTCACAGTAAAACTTGATCTTTTTGGTCCTGAGGGGGCGGGGCTTGTGTGATGTCATCATCCGACCATTCAATTTACTTTGTGGGTGGATGACGAATGACCACAGAAAGTTTGGTAACTCTATTCCATTCAGTTATGAAGTTATAGCAATTTAAATATTTTTGGCGAGTAGTCAAACTTCGAGGCCTGGCTCCGCCCCTTCAACATATACGAAAACTCAGAATCCTTATCTCATTTTGTTCGCCCATCCCTTCTGAGCAATTTTACACAATTTTTGAGACGATCGTGCGAAAAATGATCGAGCAATCCAATCAGAAACGGACCCTAAAAACGGCAAAAACGGCAAAAAATCGCCATTTCAACCCAAAATGGCCGACTTCCTGTTTCATATTGACCATGGTTGCAAGAGACTTTTCTGTGCGGACTGTTGAGTACTACAAGTGTACCAAATTTCATAACTGTACGATAAACTAAGCTTTATGGAGAGGGTTTTTTTTCACTTTGTAGGGGGCGCTGTTCAGCCATTTTCTTTGCGATTTTTTTGGGACCTTTAAAATATCAAATTTTTCACCAGGCCTGACAAGTGTGCAAAATATTGTGAGTTTTGGGGTATGTTAAGGTCCCCAAAAAGCTGTTCAAAGGGGGCACGGAATAACAAAAAATAATAATAATCAGAGCAAAAACAAGAGGCCTTCGCAGCGCTTTCGCTGCTCGGGCCTAATTAAAGCTGCAAGCAGCGTCGTTCGGCCCTCGCAGCTCCGCGCCGCTCCGGCCTGGCCGGCAGCCCGGGGCACCAGGGCATGTCTGGCAGAACAGAAACGTCAATCATCCCGTCACCGGAAACAGCAAATGGCCTCCTAGTCCGCACCTCACCCTGACTAAGCATCCCCTCTGAGCTCACCATTAAATTGAATTGTAAGGTTACGGCGTTACGCCAGAATTCGCCATGGCATCAAAGCCCCTCCCTTTCTCGAAAGCTATCAGATTTGAATGGCCATTACAGCATCATGAAGACAGTGCATGACCTAGGTGTCATGTTGACTAAATTAGAGGGGACAAATATGGGCATTTCAGCATAAAATAATAACTTCCTTTAGTCAGGGGGCGGGGCTTAGATGATGTCAGCTGTCCACATTGTCATTGTTTACAGATATGGTCAATGATCACACAGACAAAGTTCGAAAAAGATCTGATCATGCACATGGGAGTTATTAAGTCAAGTAATGGCGAAAGGTCAAAGTTTGAGGCTTAGCCACGCCTACACCTTTCAACTTTTGAAAAATCCGACGGTTGACTTTTTTCCCCTATGCCTTAAGAGTATATAGCAGAAGTTTGAAGGCGATTGGTGAAAAGGGCGAAGGAGCATCACTCTCCAAACAACGTGTGCGAAAACCACTAAATCGCGTACTTGGACCAAAATGGCCGACTTCCTGTGCAATTTTGTGCTTGGCTCCAAGAGACTTTTTTGTAGGTCCTGGGACACCACATTAGTGTACCAAATTTCGTAATCCTCAGTGAAAGCATGGCTTGGGGCTAATAGTTTAAATGGTCCTAGGGGGCGCTATTTCAGAAATTAGGCCACGCCCACATATTTCAGGTGTCTATGTCTCTTTGGGGTCAGACTAGGATCACTCACCAGAAGTTTCGTAACAATATCACGATAAATGAAGAAATGAGAGGCAAACGTATTTCCATGGCGTGATGGCGATTTTCGACATGCTCCCAAAGCCCCGCCTTTTTTTGAAACCTTCCAGTACTGGATACCAAGTGACCTCAAGTTGTCTACTGCTATTTGCCAGAGACTCCTGCCGATTGGGTAAAAGGAGTCCAGTAGGGAGCTGTGAAAAAAAGAGTGGCGCGGCGACAGGTCAAAGTTTGAGGCTTAGCCACGCCCACACCTTTCAACTTTTGAAAAATCCGACGGTTGAATTTTTTCCCCTATGCCTTAAGAATATATAGCAGAAGTTTGAAGGCGATTGGTGAAAAGGGCGACGGAGCATCACTCTCCAAACAACGTGTGCGAAAACCACTAAATCGCGTACTTGGACCAAAATGGCCGACTTCCTGTGCAATTTTGTGATTGGCTCCAAGAGACTTTTTTGTAGGTCCTGGGACACCACATTAGTGTACCAAATTTCGTAATCCTCAGTCAAAGCATGGCTTGGGGCTATTAGTTTAAATGGTCCTAGGGGGCGCTATTTCAGAAAATAGGCCACGCCCACCGGATGTTCACATCAGATCTTTTGAGGGGCCGGACTAGGATCACTCACAACAAGTTTCGTGACGATATCTTTAGAAATGACGAAATGGAAGGCAAACGTAAGGCCATGGCGGTACGCCTGACTTCGCCGCGCCGCCACAGCCCCGCCTTCTGCCGAAAACTCCCATAAAGTGACGCCAAGCAACCTCCACTTGTCTTGAGTTACCAGCTACAAGTTTGTGGTGATTAAGTGAAATGGGGCAATTTGGGACCTTTCACAGTAAAACTTGACCTTTTTGGTCCTGAGGGGGCGGGGCTTGTGTGATGTCATCATCCGACCATTCAATTTACTTTGTGGCTGGATGACGAATGACCACAGAAAGTTTGGTAATTCTATTCCTTTCAGTTATTAAGTTATAGCAATTTTAAATTTTTTGGCGAGTAGTCAAACTTCGAGGCCTGGCCCCGCCCCTTCAACATATACGAAAACTCAGAATCCTTGTCTCATTTTGTTCGCCCATTCCTTCTGAGCAATTTTACACAAGTTTTGAGACGATCGTGCGAAAAATGATCGAGCAATCCAATCAGAAACGGACCCTAAAAACGGCAAAAACGGCTAAAAATCGCCATTTCAACCCAAAATGGCCGACTTCCTGTTTGATATTGACCATGCTTGCAAGAGACTTTTCTGTGCGGACTGTTGAGTTCTACAAGTGTACCAAATTTCATAACTGTACGATAAACTAAGCTTTATGGAGAGGGTTTTTTTTCACTTTGTAGGGGGCGCTGTTCAGCCATTTTCTTTGCGATTTTTTTGGGACCTTTAAAATATCAAATTTTTCACCAGGCCTGAGAAGTTTGCAAAATATTGTGAGTTTTGGGGTATGTTAAGGTCCCCAAAAAGCCGTTCAAAGGGGGCACGGAATAACAAAAAATAATTAAAGCTGCAAGCAGCGTCGTTCGGCCCTCGCAGCTCCGCGCCGCTCCGGCCTGGCCGGCAGCCCGGGGCACCAGGGCATGTCTGGCAGAACAGAAACGTCAATCATCCCGTCACCGGAAACAGCAAATGGCCTCCTAGTCCGCACCTCACCCTGACTAAGCATCCCCTCTGAGCTCACCATTAAATTGAATTGTAAGGTTACGGCATACGCAAGAATTCGCCATGGCATCAAAGCCCCTCCCTTTCTGGAAAGCTATCAGATTTGAATGGCCATTACAGCATCATGAAGACAGTGCATGACCTAGGTGTCATGTTGACTAAATTAGAGGGGACAAATATGGGCATTTCAGCATAAAATAATAACTTCCTTTAGTCAGGGGGCGGGGCTTAGATGATGTCAGCTGTCCACATTGTCATTGTTTACAGATATGGTCAATGATCACACAGACAAAGTTCGAAAAAGATCTGATCATGCACATGGGAGTTATTAAGTCAAGTAATGGCGAAAGGTCAAAGTTTGAGGCTTAGCCACGCCCACACCTTTCAACTTTTGAAAAATCCGACGGTTGAATTTTTTCCCCTATGCCTTAAGAGTATATAGCAGAAGTTTGAAGGCGATTGGTGAAAAGGGCGACGGAGCATCACTCTCCAAACAACGTGTGCGAAAACCACTAAATCGCGTACTTGGAGCAAAATGGCCGACTTCCTGTGCAATTTTGTGCTTGGCTCCAAGAGACTTTTTTGTAGGTCCTGGGACACCACATTAGTGTACCAAATTTCGTAATCCTCAGTGAAAGCATGGCTTGGGGCTATTAGTTTAAATGGTCCTAGGGGGCGCTATTTCAGAAATTAGGCCACGCCCACATATTTCAGCTGTCTATGTCTCTTTGGGGTCAGACTAGGATCACTCACCAGAAGTTTCGTAACGATATCACGATAAATGAAGAAATGAGAGGCAAACGTATTTCCATGGCGTGATGGCGATTTTCGCCATGCTCCCAAAGCCCCGCCTTTTTTTGAAACCTTCCAGTACTGGATACCAAGTGACCTCAAGTTGTCTACTGCTATTTGCCAGAGACTCCTGCTGATTGGGTAAAAGGAGTCCAGTAGGGAGCTGTGAAAAAAAGAGTGGCGCGGCGACAGGTCAAAGTTTGAGGCTTAGCCACGCCCACACCTTTCAACTTTTGAAAAATCCGACGGTTGAATTTTTTCCCCTATGCCTTAAGAGTATATAGCAGAAGTTTGAAGGCGATTGGTGAAAAGGGCGACGGAGCATCACTCTCCAAACAACGTGTGCGAAAACCACTAAATCGCGTACTTGGACCAAAATGGCCGACTTCCTGTGGAATTTTGTGCTTGGCTCCAAGAGACTTTTTTGTAGGCCCTGGGACACCACATTAGTGTACCAAATTTCGTAATCCTCAGTCAAAGCATGGCTTGGGGCTATTAGTTTAAATGGTCCTAGGGGGCGCTATTTCAGAAATTAGGCCACGCCCACATATTTCAGCTGTCTATGTCTCTTTGGGGTCAGACTAGGATCACTCACCAGAAGTTTCGTAATGATATCACGATAAATGAAGAAATGAGAGGCAAACGTATTTCCATGGCGTGATGGCGATTTTCGCCATGCTCCCAAAGCCCTGCCTTTTTTTGAAACCTTCCAGTACTGGAGACCAAGTGACCTCAAGTTGTCTACTGCTATTTGCCAGAGACTCCTGCTGATTGGGTAAAAGGAGTCCAGTAGGGAGCTGTGAAAAAAAGAGTGGCGCGGCGACAGGTCAAAGTTTGAGGCTTAGCCACGCCCACACCTTTCAACTTTTGAAAAATGCGACGGTTGAATTTTTTCCTCTATGTCTTAAGAGCAGATGGCAGAAGTTTGAAGGAGATTGGTGAAAATGGCGACGGAGCATCACTCTCCAAACAACGTGTGCAAAAACCACTAAATTGCGTACTTGGACCAAAATGGCCGACTTCCTGTGCAACTTTGCACTTGGCTCCAAGAGACTTTTTTGTAGGTCCTGAGACTCCACATTAGTGTACCAAATTTCGTACTCCTCAGTCAAAGCATGGCTTGGGGCTGACAGTTTTAATGGTCCTAGGGGGCGCTATTTCAGAAAATAGGCCACGCCCACCGGATGTTCACATCAGATCTTTTGAGGGGCCGGACTAGGATCACTCACAACAAGTTTCGTGACGATATCTTTAGAAATGACGAAATGGAAGGCAAACGTAAGGCCATGGCGGTACGCCTCACTTCGCCGCGCCGCCACAGCCCCACCTTCTGCCGAAAACTCCCATAAAGTGACGCCAAGCAACCTCCACTTGTCTTGAGTTAACAGCTACAAGTTTGTGGTGATTAAGTGAAATGGGGCAATTTGGGACCTTTCACAGTAAAACTTGACCTTTTTGGTCCTGAGGGGGCGGGGCTTGTGTGATGTCATCATCCGACCATTCAATTTACTTTGTGGCTGGATGACGAATGACCACAGAAAGTTTGGTAATTCTATTCCTTTCAGTTATGAAGTTATAGCAATTTAAAATTTTTTGGCGAGTAGTCAAACTTCGAGGCCTGGCCCCGCCCCTTCAACATGTACGAAAAGTCAGAATCTTTGTCTCATTTTGTTCGCCCATCCCTTCTGAGCAATTTTACACAATTTTTGAGACGATCGTGCGAAAAATGATCGAGCAATCCAATCAGAAACGGACCCTAAAAACGGCAAAAACGGCAAAAAATCGCCATTTCAACCCAAAATGGCCGACTTCCTGTTTGATATTGACCATGGTTGCAAGAGACTTTTCTGTGCGGACGGTTGAGTACTACAAGTGTACCAAATTTCATAACTGTACGATAAACTAAGCTTTATGGAGAGGGTTTTTTTTCACTTTGTAGGGGGCGCTGTTCAGCCATTTTCTTTGCGATTTTTTTGGGACCTTTAAAATATCAAATTTTTCACCAGGCCTGACAAGTGTGCAAAATATTGTGAGTTTTGGGGTATGTTAAGGTCCCCAAAAAGCTGTTCAAAGGGGGCACGGAATAACAAAAAATAATAATAATCAGAGCAAAAACAAGAGGCCTTCGCAGCGCTTTCGCTGCTCGGGCCTAATAATAATCAGAGCAAAAACAAGAGGCCTTCGCAGCGCTTTCGCTGCTCGGGCCTAATAATAATCAGAGCAAAAACAAGAGGCCTTCGCAGCGCTTTCGCTGCTCGGGCCTAATTAAAGCTGCAAGCAGCGTCGTTCGGCCCTCGCAGCTCCGCGCCGCTCCGGCCTGGCCGGCAGCCCGGGGCACCAGGGCACGTCCGCAGAACACAAACGTCGACCACCCCAACACCAGAAACTGCTAACGGCCACCTTGTCCGCAACTCACCCTGACTCAGCATCCCCTTTGAGCCCACCATTATATTTTATGTCTCACCACTAGGGAATCCTCTATCTTTACCACACTGGTGGTGTGATGACAGTGACCAACTTTAATGCTATTCTGACCATGTTTTTTAAAGTTATCGAAGGATAACGTTATCTAGGTGGCACTGTGACCAACTACAGAAAAGTCCCATTGAGGTCAGCTTTGGTGACATTATATAACATTCACCAACCGTTTGTGCCTCATTGGCTAAAGGGCATGATTGTTCATTGCCATATTCAGTTTCGGGCAAATCGGAGGCCGTTTGTGGAAGTTACAGTCAAATGTAAGGTCATGGCGTCACGCCAGCATTCACCATGGCATCAAAGCCCCTCCCTTTCTGGAAAGCTATCAGATCTGAATGGTCTTTAAAACATCATGAAGACACTGTATGACCTGAGTGTCATTTTCATTAAATTAGAGGGGACAAATATGGGCATTTCACCATAAAACAATAGACTTCCTGTTGTCAGGGGGCGGGGCTTAGGTGATGTCAGCTGTCCACATTGTCGTTGTCTTGAGATGTGGTCAGTGATCACACAGACAAAGTTTGAATTAGATCTGATCATGCACATGGGAGTTATTAAGTCAAGTAATGTCATGGCGAAAGGTCAAAGTTTGAGGCTTAGCCACGCCCACACCTTTATACTTATTTAAAATCCGACGGTTGAATTTTTTCCCCTTTGACTTAAAAGTACATAGCATAAGTTTGAAGGTGATCGGTGTAAAGGGCAACGGGCCATCAATGTCCAAACAACGTGTGCGAAAACCACTAAATCGAGTACTTGGACCAAAATGGCCGACCTCCTGTGCGAAATTGCGCTTGGCTCCAAGAGACTTTTTTGTAGGGCCAGAGACCCTACATGAGTGTACCAATTTTCGTAATCCTCAGTCAAACCTTGTCTTGGGGCTGACAGTTTTAATGGTCCTAGGGGGCGCTATTTCAGAATATAGGCCACGCCCACAAATCTCAGATGCCCATTTCTATTGGGGGTCAGACTAGGATCACTCACCAGACATTTTGTGGCGATGTCACGATAATTGAAGAAATGAGAGGCAAACGTATTGCCATGGCGTGATGGCGAATTTCGCCATGCTCCCAAAGCCCCGCCTTTTTTCAAAACCTGCCAGTACTGTAGACCAAGTGACCTCAACTTGTCAGCTGCTATTTACCAGAGATTCCAGGTGATTGGGTAAAAGGAGTCCAATAGGGAGCTGTGAAAAAAAGAGTGGCGTGGCGAAAGGTCAAAGTTTGAGGCTTAGCCACGCCCACACCTTTATACTTATTTAAAATCCGACGGTTGAATTTTTTCCTCTATGTCTTAAGAGTATATAGCAGAAGCTCGAAGGCGATTGGTGAAAAGGGCGACGGAGCATCACTCTCCAAACAACGTGTGTGAAAACCACTAAATCGCGCACTTGGACCAAAATGGCCGACTTCCTGTGCGACTTTGCACTTGGCTCCAAGAGACTTTTTTGTAGGTCCTGAGACACCACATTAGTGTACCAAATTTCGTAATCCTCAGTCAAAGCATGGCTTGGGGCTGACAGTTTTAATGGTCCTAGGGGGCGCTAATACAGAAAATAGGCCACGCCCACAAACTTAAGCTGACCTTTTCTATTGGGGGTCAGACTAGGATCACTCACAACAATGGTCGAGGTGATATCACGATAAATGAAGAAATGAGAGGCAAACGTATTTCCATGGCGTGATGGCGAATTTCGCCATGCTCCCAAAGCCCCGCCTTTTTGCAAAACCTTCCAGTACTGGAGACCAAGTGACCTCAACTTGCCTGCTGCTATTTACCAGAGATTCCTGGTGATTGGGTAAAAGGAGTCCAATAAGGAGCTGTGAAAAAAAGAGTGGCGTGGCGAAAGGTCAAAGTTTGAGGCTTAGCCACGCCCACACCTTTATACTTATTTAAAATCCGACGGTTGAAATTTTTCCTCTATGTCTTAAGACTATATAGCAGAAGTTTGAAAGTGATTGGTGAAAAGGGCGACGGAGTATCACTCTCCAAACAACGTGTGTGAAAACCACTAAATCGCGCACTTGGACCAAAATGGCCGACTTCCTGTGCGACTTTGCACTTGGCTTCAAGAGACTTTTTTGTAGGTCCTGAGACACCACATTAGTGTACCAAATTTCGTAATCCTCAGTCAAAGCATGGCTTGGGGCTGACAGTTTTAATGGTCCTAGGGGGCACTATTTCAGAAAATAGGCCACGCCCACCAGATGTTCACATCAGATCTTTTGGGGGGCCGGACTAGGATCACTCACAAGAAGTTTCGTGACGATATCTTTGGAAATGACGAAATGGGAGGCACACGTAAGGCCAAGGCGGTACGCCTGAATTCGCCGCGCCGCCACAGCCCCGCCCTCTGCCGAAAACTCCCATAAAGTGACGCCAAGCAACCCCCACTTGTCTTGAGTTACCAGCTACAAATTTGTGGTGATTAAGTGAAATGGGGCAATTTGGGACCTTTCACAGTAAAACTTGATCTTTTTGGTCCTGAGGGGGCGGGGCTTGTGTGATGTCATCATCCGACCTTTCAGTTTACTTTGTGGGTGGATGACGAATGACCACAGAAAGTTTGGTAACTCTATTCCATTCAGTTATGAAGTTATAGCAATTTAAATATTTTTGGCGAGTAGTCAAACTTCGAGGCCTGGCTCCGCCCCTTCAACATATACGAAAACTCAGAATCCTTATCTCATTTTGTTCGCCCATCCCTTCTGAGCAATTTTACACAATTTTTGAGACGATCGTGCGAAAAATGATCGAGCAATCCAATCAGAAACGGACCCTAAAAACGGCAAAAACGGCAAAAAATCGCCATTTCAACCCAAAATGGCCGACTTCCTGTTTGATATTGACCATGGTTGCAAGAGACTTTTCTGTGCGGACTGTTGAGTACTACAAGTGTACCAAATTTCATAACTGTACGATAAACTAAGCTTTATGGAGAGGGTTTTTTTTCACTTTGTAGGGGGCGCTGTTCAGCCATTTTCTTTGCGATTTTTTTGGGACCTTTAAAATATCAAATTTTTCACCAGGCCTGACAAGTGTGCAAAATATTGTGAGTTTTGGGGTATGTTAAGGTCCCCAAAAAGCTGTTCAAAGGGGGCACGGAATAACAAAAAATAATAATAATCAGAGCAAAAACAAGAGGCCTTCGCAGCGCTTTCGCTGCTCGGGCCTAATTAAAGCTGCAAGCAGCGTCGTTCGGCCCTCGCAGCTCCGCGCCGCTCCGGTCTGGACGGCAGCCCGGGGCACCAGTGCACGTCTGACAGAACAGAAACGTCAACCACCCCGACACCAGAAACCGCGAATGGCCTCCTAGTCTGCACCTCACCCTGACTCAGCATCCCCTCTGAGCTCACCATTAAATTGAATATTAAGATTACGGCGTTACGCCAGAATTCGCCATGGCATCAAAGCCCCTCCCTTTCTGGAAAGCTATCAGATCTGAATGGTCATTACAGCATCATGAAGACAGTGCATGACCTTAGGGTCATGTTGACTAAATTAGAGGGGACAAATATGGGCATTTCAGCATAAAAAATAAATTCCTGTAGTCAGGGGGCGGGGCTTAGGTGATGTCAGCTGTCCACATTGTCATTGTTTACAGATATGGTCAATGATCACACAGACAAAGTTCGAAAAAGATCTGATCATGCACATGGGAGTTATTAAGTCAAGTAAAGTAATGGCGAAAGGTCAACGTTTGAGGCTTAGCCACGCCCACACCTTTCAACTTTTGAAAAATCCGACGGTTGAATTTTTTCCCCTATGTCTTAAGAGTGTATTGCAGAAGTTTGAAGGTGATTGGTGAAAAGGGCGACGGAGCATCACTCTCCAAACAATGTGTGCGAAAACCACTAAATCACGTACTTGCACCAAAATGGCCGACTTCCTGTGCGACTTTACGCTTGGCTCCAAGAGACTTTTTTGTAGGTCCTGAGACCCCACATTAGTGTACCAAATTTCGTAATCCTCAGTCAAAGCATGGCTTGGGGCTGAAAGTTTTAATGGCTCTAGGGGGCGCTATTTAAGAATATAGGCCACGCCCACAAACTTCAGCTGTCTATTTCTCTTGGAGCTCAGACTAGGATCACTCACCAGAAGTTTCGTAGCAATATCACGATAACTGAAGAAATGAGACAAACGTATTTCCATGGCGTGATGGCGATTTTCGCCATGGTCCCAAAGCCCCGCCTTTTTTCAAAACCTGCCAGTACTGGAGACCAAGTAACCTCAACTTGTCTACTGCTGTTTGCCACAGAATCCTGGTGATTGGGTAAAAGGAGTCCAGTAGGGAGCTGTGAAAAAAAGAGTAGCGTGGCGACAGGTCAAAGTTTGAGGCTTAGCCACGCCCACACCTTTCAACTTTTGAAAAATCCGACGGTTAAATTTTTTCCCCTATGTCTTAAGGGTATATAGCAGAAGTTTGAAGGAGATTGGTGAAAAGGGCGACGGAGCATCACTCTCCAAACAACGTGTGCGAAAACCACTAAATCGCGTACTTGATCCAAAATGGCCGACTTCCTGTGCGACTTTGAACTTGACTCCAAGAGACTTTTTTGTAGGTCCTGAGACACCACATTAGTGTACCAAATTTCGTAATCCTCAGTCAAAGCATGGCTTGGGGCTAATAGTTTAAATGGTCCTAGGGGGCGCTATTTCAAAACATAGGCCACGCCCACAAAATTCAGCTGTCTATTTCTCTTGGAGCTCAGACTAGGATCACTCACCAGAAGTTTCGTAGCAATATCACGATAACTGAAGAAATGAGAGACAAACGTATTTCCATGGCGTGATGGCGATTTTCGCCATGGTCCCAAAGCCCCGCCTTTTTTCAAAACCTGCCAGTACTGGAGACCAAGTAACCTCAACTTGTCTACTGCTGTTTGCCACAGAATCCTGGTGATTGGGTAAAAGGAGTCCAGTAGGGAGCTGTGAAAAAAAGAGTAGCGTGGCGACAGGTCAAAGTTTGAGGCTTAGCCACGCCCACACCTTTCAACTTTTGAAAAATCCGACGGTTGAATTTTTTCCCCTATGTCTTAAGGGTATATAGCAGAAGTTTGAAGGAGATTGGTGAAAAGGGCGACGGAGCATCACTCTCCAAACAACGTGTGCGAAAACCACTAAATCGCGTACTTGATCCAAAATGGCCGACTTCCTGTGCGACTTTGAACTTGACTCCAAGAGACTTTTTTGTAGGTCCTGAGACACCACATTAGTGTACCAAATTTCGTAATCCTCAGTCAAAGCATGGCTTGGGGCTAATAGTTTTAATGGTCCTAGGGGGCGCTATTTCAGAAAATAGGCCACGCCCACCAGATGTTCACATCAGATCTTTTGGGGGGCCGGACTAGGATCACTCACAAGAAGTTTCGTGACGATATCTTTGGAAAGGACGAAATGGGAGGCAAACGTAAGGCCAAGGCGGTACGCCTGAATTCGCCGCGCCACCACAGCCCCGCCCTCTGCCGAAAACTCCCATAAAGTGACGCCAAGCAACCCCCACTTGTCTTGAGTTACCAGCTACAAATTTGTGGTGATTAAGTGAAATGGGGCAATTTGGGACCTTTCACAGTAAAACTTGATCTTTTTGGTCCTGAGGGGGCGGGGCTTGTGTGATGTCATCATCCGACCTTTCAATTTACTTTGTGGGTGGATGACGAATGACCACAGAAAGTTTGGTAACTCTATTCCATTCAGTTATGAAGTTATAGCAATTTAAATATTTTTGGCGAGTAGTCAAACTTCGAGGCCTGGCTCCGCCCCTTCAACATATACGAAAACTCAGAATCCTTATCTCATTTTGTTCGCCCATCCCTTCTGAGCAATTTTACACAATTTTTGAGACGATCGTGCGAAAAATGATCGAGCAATCCAATCAGAAACGGACCCTAAAAACGGCAAAAACGGCAAAAAATCGCCATTTCAACCCAAAATGGCCGACTTCCTGTTTGATATTGACCATGGTTGCAAGAGACTTTTCTGTGCGGACTGTTGAGTACTACAAGTGTACCAAATTTCATAACTGTACGATAAACTAAGCTTTATGGAGAGGGTTTTTTTTCACTTTGTAGGGGGCGCTGTTCAGCCATTTTCTTTGCGATTTTTTTGGGACCTTTAAAATATCAAATTTTTCACCAGGCCTGACAAGTGTGCAAAATATTGTGAGTTTTGGGGTATGTTAAGGTCCCCAAAAAGCTGTTCAAAGGGGGCACGGAATAACAAAAAATAATTAAAGCTGCAAGCAGCGTCGTTCGGCCCTCGCAGCTCCGCGCCGCTCCGGTCTGCCGTCGCACCAGTGCACGTCTGACAGAACAGAAACGTCAACCACCCCGACACCAGAAACCGCGAATGGCCTCCTAGTCTGCACCTCACCCTGACTCAGCATCCCCTCTGAGCTCACCATTAAATTGAATATTAAGATTACGGCGTTACGCCAGAATTCGCCATGGCATCAAAGCCCCTCCCTTTCTGGAAAGCTATCAGATCTGAATGGTCATTACAGCATCATGAAGACAGTGCATGACCTTAGGGTCATGTTGACTAAATTAGAGGGGACAAATATGGGCATTTCAGCATAAAAAATAAATTCCTGTAGTCAGGGGGCGGGGCTTAGGTGATGTCAGCTGTCCACATTGTCATTGTTTACAGATATGGTCAATGATCACACAGACAAAGTTCGAAAAAGATCTGATCATGCACATGGGAGTTATTAAGTCAAGTAAAGTAATGGCGAAAGGTCAACGTTTGAGGCTTAGCCACGCCCACACCTTTCAACTTTTGAAAAATCCGACGGTTGAATTTTTTCCCCTATGTCTTAAGAGTGTATTGCAGAAGTTTGAAGGTGATTGGTGAAAAGGGCGACGGAGCATCACTCTCCAAACAATGTGTGCGAAAACCACTAAATCACGTACTTGCACCAAAATGGCCGACTTCCTGTGCGACTTTACGCTTGGCTCCAAGAGACTTTTTTGTAGGTCCTGAGACCCCACATTAGTGTACCAAATTTCGTAATCCTCAGTCAAAGCATGGCTTGGGGCTGAAAGTTTTAATGGCTCTAGGGGGCGCTATTTAAGAATATAGGCCACGCCCACAAACTTCAGCTGTCTATTTCTCTTGGAGCTCAGACTAGGATCACTCACCAGAAGTTTCGTAGCAATATCACGATAACTGAAGAAATGAGACAAACGTATTTCCATGGCGTGATGGCGATTTTCGCCATGGTCCCAAAGCCCCGCCTTTTTTCAAAACCTGCCAGTACTGGAGACCAAGTAACCTCAACTTGTCTACTGCTGTTTGCCACAGAATCCTGGTGATTGGGTAAAAGGAGTCCAGTAGGGAGCTGTGAAAAAAAGAGTAGCGTGGCGACAGGTCAAAGTTTGAGGCTTAGCCACGCCCACACCTTTCAACTTTTGAAAAATCCGACGGTTAAATTTTTTCCCCTATGTCTTAAGGGTATATAGCAGAAGTTTGAAGGAGATTGGTGAAAAGGGCGACGGAGCATCACTCTCCAAACAACGTGTGCGAAAACCACTAAATCGCGTACTTGATCCAAAATGGCCGACTTCCTGTGCGACTTTGAACTTGACTCCAAGAGACTTTTTTGTAGGTCCTGAGACACCACATTAGTGTACCAAATTTCGTAATCCTCAGTCAAAGCATGGCTTGGGGCTAATAGTTTAAATGGTCCTAGGGGGCGCTATTTCAAAACATAGGCCACGCCCACAAAATTCAGCTGTCTATTTCTCTTGGAGCTCAGACTAGGATCACTCACCAGAAGTTTCGTAGCAATATCACGATAACTGAAGAAATGAGAGACAAACGTATTTCCATGGCGTGATGGCGATTTTCGCCATGGTCCCAAAGCCCCGCCTTTTTTCAAAACCTGCCAGTACTGGAGACCAAGTAACCTCAACTTGTCTACTGCTGTTTGCCACAGAATCCTGGTGATTGGGTAAAAGGAGTCCAGTAGGGAGCTGTGAAAAAAAGAGTAGCGTGGCGACAGGTCAAAGTTTGAGGCTTAGCCACGCCCACACCTTTCAACTTTTGAAAAATCCGACGGTTGAATTTTTTCCCCTATGTCTTAAGGGTATATAGCAGAAGTTTGAAGGAGATTGGTGAAAAGGGCGACGGAGCATCACTCTCCAAACAACGTGTGCGAAAACCACTAAATCGCGTACTTGATCCAAAATGGCCGACTTCCTGTGCGACTTTGAACTTGACTCCAAGAGACTTTTTTGTAGGTCCTGAGACACCACATTAGTGTACCAAATTTCGTAATCCTCAGTCAAAGCATGGCTTGGGGCTAATAGTTTTAATGGTCCTAGGGGGCGCTATTTCAAAAAATAGGCCACGCCCACCAGATGTTCACATCAGATCTTTTGGGGGGCCGGACTAGGATCACTCACAAGAAGTTTCGTGACGATATCTTTGGAAATGACGAAATGGGAGGCAAACGTAAGGCCAAGGCGGTACGCCTGAATTCGCCGCGCCACCACAGCCCCGCCCTCTGCCGAAAACTCCCATAAAGTGACGCCAAGCAACCCCCACTTGTCTTGAGTTACCAGCTACAAATTTGTGGTGATTAAGTGAAATGGGGCAATTTGGGACCTTTCACAGTAAAACTTGATCTTTTTGGTCCTGAGGGGGCGGGGCTTGTGTGATGTCATCATCCGACCTTTCAATTTACTTTGTGGGTGGATGACGAATGACCACAGAAAGTTTGGTAACTCTATTCCATTCAGTTATGAAGTTATAGCAATTTAAATATTTTTGGCGAGTAGTCAAACTTCGAGGCCTGGCTCCGCCCCTTCAACATATACGAAAACTCAGAATCCTTATCTCATTTTGTTCGCCCATCCCTTCTGAGCAATTTTACACAATTTTTGAGACGATCGTGCGAAAAATGATCGAGCAATCCAATCAGAAACGGACCCTAAAAACGGCAAAAACGGCAAAAAATCGCCATTTCAACCCAAAATGGCCGACTTCCTGTTTGATATTGACCATGGTTGCAAGAGACTTTTCTGTGCGGACTGTTGAGTACTACAAGTGTACCAAATTTCATAACTGTACGATAAACTAAGCTTTATGGAGAGGGGTTTTTTTCACTTTGTAGGGGGCGCTGTTCAGCCATTTTCTTTGCGATTTTTTTGGGACCTTTAAAATATCAAATTTTTCACCAGGCCTGACAAGTGTGCAAAATATTGTGAGTTTTGGGGTATGTTAAGGTCCCCAAAAAGCTGTTCAAAGGGGGCACGGAATAACAAAAAATAATAATAATCAGAGCAAAAACAAGAGGCCTTCGCAGCGCTTTCGCTGCTCGGGCCTAATTAAAGCTGCAAGCAGCGTCGTTCGGCCCTCGCAGCTCTGCGCCGCTCCGGCCTGGCCAGCAGCCCGGGGCACCAGGGCACGTCTGGCAGAACAGAATCGTCAACCACCCCGACGCCAGAATCTGCAAATGGCTTCCTAGTCCGCACCTCACCCTGACTCAGCATCCCCTCTGAGCTCACCATTAAATTGAATTGTAAGGTTACGGCGTTACGCCAGAATTCACCATGGCATAAAAGCCCCTCCCTTTCTGGAAAGCAATCAGATCTGAATGGTCATTACAACATCATGAAGACAGTGTATGACCTTAGTGTCATGTTCACTAAATTAGAGGGGACAAATATGGGTATTTCAGAATAAAAAATAGACTTCCTGTAGTCAGGGGGCGGGGCTTAGGTGATGTCAGCTGTCCACATTGTCATTTTTTACAGATATGGTCAATGATCACACAGACAAAGTTTGAAAAAGATCTGATCATGCACATGGGAGTTATTAAGTCAAGTAAAGTAATGGCGAAAGGTCAAAGTTTGAGGCTTAGCCACGCCCACACCTTTCAACTTTTGAAAAATCCGACGGTTGAATTTTTTCCCCTACGTCGTATGAGTATACAGCAGAAGTTTGAAAGTGATTGGTGAAAAGGGCGACAGAGCATCACTCTCCAAACAACGTGTGCGAAAACCACTAAATCGCGTACTTGGACCAAAATGGCCGACTTCCTGTGCGACTTTGTCCTGGCTCCAAGAGACTTTTTTGTAGGTCCTGAGACACCACATTAGTGTACCAAATTTCGTAATCCTCAGTCAAAGCATGGCTTGGGGCTATTAGTTTAAATGGTCCTAGGGGGCGCTATTTAAGAGAATAGGCCACGCCCACAAACTTCAGCTGTCTATTTCTCTTGGGGGTCAGACTAGGATCACTCACCAGAAGTTTCGTAGCGATATCACGATAACTGAAGAAATGAGAGGCAAACGTATTTCCATGGCGTGATGGCGATTTTCGCCATGCTCCCAAAGCCCCGCCTTTTTTCAAAACCTGCCAGTACTGGAGACTAAGTAACCTCAAGTTGTCTACTGCTGTTTCCCACAGAATCCTGGTGATTGGGTAAAAGGAGTCCAGTAGGGAGCTGTGAAAAAAAGAGTGGCGTGGCGACAGGTCAAAGTTTGAGGCTTAGCCACGCCCACACCTTTCAACTTTTGAAAAATCCGACGGTTGAATTTTTTCCCCTATGTCTTAAGAGTATATAGCAGAAGTTTGAAGGAGATTGGTGAAAAGGGCGACGGAGCATCACTCTCCAAACAACGTGTGCGAAAACCACTAAATCGCGTACTTGGACCAAAATGGCCGACTTCCTGTGCGACTTTGCACTTGGCTCCAAGAGACTTTTTTGTAGGTCCTGAGACACCACATTAGTGTACCAAATTTCGCAATCCTCAGTCAAAGCTTGGCTTGGGGCTATTAGTTTAAATGGACCTAGGGGGCGCTATTTAAGAGAATAGGCCACGCCCACAAACTTCAGCTGTCTACTTCTCTTGGGGGTCAGACTAGGATCACTCACCAGAAGTGTCGGAGCGATATCACGATAACTGAAGAAATGAGAGGCAAACGTATTTCCATGGCGTGATGGCGATTTTCGCCATGCTCCCAAAGCCCCGCCTTTTTTCAAAACCTGCCAGTACTGGAGACCAAGTAACCTCAAGTTGTCTACTGCTGTTTCCCACAGAATCCTGGTGATTGGGTAAAAGGAGTCCAGTAGGGAGCTGTGAAAAAAAGAGTGGCGTGGCGGCAGGTCAAAGTTTGAGGCTTAGCCACGCCCACACCTTTCAACTTTTGAAAAATCCGACGGTTGAATTTTTTTCCCTATGTCTTACGAGTACATAGCAGAAGTTTGAAGGAGAATGGTGAAAAGGGCGACGGAGCATCACTCTCCAAACAACGTGTGCGAAAACCACTAAATCGCGTACTTGGACCAAAATGGCCGACTTCCTGTGCGACTTTGCACTTGGCTCCAAGAGACTTTTTTGTAGGTCCTGAGACAGCACATTAGTGTACCATATTTCGTAATCCTCAGTCAAAGCATGGCTTGGGGCTGACAGTTTTAATGGTCCTAGGGGGCGCTATTTCAGAAAATAGGCCACGCCCACCGGATGTTCACATCAGATCTTTTGATGGGCCGGACTAGGATCACTCACAAGAAGTTTCGTGACGATATCTTTGGAAATGACGAAATGGGAGGCAAACGTAAGGCCAAGGCGGTACGCCTGAATTCGCCGCGCCGCCACAGCCCCGCCCTCTGCCGAAAACTCCCATAAAGTGACGCCAAGCAACCCCCACTTGTCTTGAGTTACCAGCTACAAATTTGTGGTGATTAAGTGAAATGGGGCAATTTGGGACCTTTCACAGTAAAACTTGATCTTTTTGGTCCTGAGGGGGCGGGGCTTGTGTGATGTCATCATCCGACCATTCAATTTACTTTGTGGGTGGATGACGAATGACCACAGAAAGTTTGGTAACTCTATTCCATTCAGTTATGAAGTTATAGCAATTTAAATATTTTTGGCGAGTAGTCAAACTTCGAGGCCTGGCTCCGCCCCTTCAACATATACGAAAACTCAGAATCCTTATCTCATTTTGTTCGCCCATCCCTTCTGAGCAATTTTACACAATTTTTGAGACGATCGTGCGAAAAATGATCGAGCAATCCAATCAGAAACGGACCCTAAAAACGGCAAAAACGGCAAAAAATCGCCATTTCAACCCAAAATGGCCGACTTCCTGTTTGATATTGACCATGGTTGCAAGAGACTTTTCTGTGCGGACTGTTGAGTACTACAAGTGTACCAAATTTCATAACTGTACGATAAACTAAGCTTTATGGAGAGGGGTTTTTTTCACTTTGTAGGGGGCGCTGTTCAGCCATTTTCTTTGCGATTTTTTCGGGACCTTTAAAATATCAAATTTTTCACCAGGCCTGACAAGTGTGCAAAATATTGTGAGTTTTGGGGTATGTTAAGGTCCCCAAAAAGCTGTTCAAAGGGGGCACGGAATAACAAAAAATAATAATAATTAAAGCTGCAAGCAGCGTCGTTCGGCCCTCGCAGCTCCGCGCCGCTCCGGCCTGGCCGGCAGCCCGGGGCACCAGGGCATGTCTGGCAGAACAGAAACGTCAATCATCCCGTCACCGGAAACAGCAAATGGCCTCCTAGTCCGCACCTCACCCTGACTAAGCATCCCCTCTGAGCTCACCATTAAATTGAATTGTAAGGTTACGGCGTTACGCCAGAATTCGCCATGGCATCAAAGCCCCTCCCTTTCTCGAAAGCTATCAGATTTGAATGGCCATTACAGCATCATGAAGACAGTGCATGACCTAGGTGTCATGTTGACTAAATTAGAGGGGACAAATATGGGCATTTCAGCATAAAATAATAACTTCCTTTAGTCAGGGGGCGGGGCTTAGATGATGTCAGCTGTCCACATTGTCATTGTTTACAGATATGGTCAATGATCACACAGACAAAGTTCGAAAAAGATCTGATCATGCACATGGGAGTTATTAAGTCAAGTAATGGCGAAAGGTCAAAGTTTGAGGCTTAGCCACGCCTACACCTTTCAACTTTTGAAAAATCCGACGGTTGACTTTTTTCCCCTATGCCTTAAGAGTATATAGCAGAAGTTTGAAGGCGATTGGTGAAAAGGGCGAAGGAGCATCACTCTCCAAACAACGTGTGCGAAAACCACTAAATCGCGTACTTGGACCAAAATGGCCGACTTCCTGTGCAATTTTGTGCTTGGCTCCAAGAGACTTTTTTGTAGGTCCTGGGACACCACATTAGTGTACCAAATTTCGTAATCCTCAGTGAAAGCATGGCTTGGGGCTAATAGTTTAAATGGTCCTAGGGGGCGCTATTTCAGAAATTAGGCCACGCCCACATATTTCAGGTGTCTATGTCTCTTTGGGGTCAGACTAGGATCACTCACCAGAAGTTTCGTAACAATATCACGATAAATGAAGAAATGAGAGGCAAAC
The DNA here is from genome assembly GCF_043380555.1 of Nothobranchius furzeri. Taxonomy (NCBI): domain Eukaryota; kingdom Metazoa; phylum Chordata; class Actinopteri; order Cyprinodontiformes; family Nothobranchiidae; genus Nothobranchius; species Nothobranchius furzeri. Next base: position 60,583,848 of record NC_091745.1, on the reverse strand, counting down.
GTATTTCCATGGCGTGATGGCGATTTTCGACATGCTCCCAAAGCCCCGCCTTTTTTTGAAACCTTCCAGTACTGGATACCAAGTGACCTCAAGTTGTCTACTGCTATTTGCCAGAGACTCCTGCCGATTGGGTAAAAGGAGTCCAGTAGGGAGCTGTGAAAAAAAGAGTGGCGCGGCGACAGGTCAAAGTTTGAGGCTTAGCCACGCCCACACCTTTCAACTTTTGAAAAATCCGACGGTTGAATTTTTTCCCCTATGCCTTAAGAATATATAGCAGAAGTTTGAAGGCGATTGGTGAAAAGGGCGACGGAGCATCACTCTCCAAACAACGTGTGCGAAAACCACTAAATCGCGTACTTGGACCAAAATGGCCGACTTCCTGTGCAATTTTGTGATTGGCTCCAAGAGACTTTTTTGTAGGTCCTGGGACACCACATTAGTGTACCAAATTTCGTAATCCTCAGTCAAAGCATGGCTTGGGGCTATTAGTTTAAATGGTCCTAGGGGGCGCTATTTCAGAAAATAGGCCACGCCCACCGGATGTTCACATCAGATCTTTTGAGGGGCCGGACTAGGATCACTCACAACAAGTTTCGTGACGATATCTTTAGAAATGACGAAATGGAAGGCAAACGTAAGGCCATGGCGGTACGCCTGACTTCGCCGCGCCGCCACAGCCCCGCCTTCTGCCGAAAACTCCCATAAAGTGACGCCAAGCAACCTCCACTTGTCTTGAGTTACCAGCTACAAGTTTGTGGTGATTAAGTGAAATGGGGCAATTTGGGACCTTTCACAGTAAAACTTGACCTTTTTGGTCCTGAGGGGGCGGGGCTTGTGTGATGTCATCATCCGACCATTCAATTTACTTTGTGGCTGGATGACGAATGACCACAGAAAGTTTGGTAATTCTATTCCTTTCAGTTATTAAGTTATAGCAATTTTAAATTTTTTGGCGAGTAGTCAAACTTCGAGGCCTGGCCCCGCCCCTTCAACATATACGAAAACTCAGAATCCTTGTCTCATTTTGTTCGCCCATTCCTTCTGAGCAATTTTACACAAGTTTTGAGACGATCGTGCGAAAAATGATCGAGCAATCCAATCAGAAACGGACCCTAAAAACGGCAAAAACGGCTAAAAATCGCCATTTCAACCCAAAATGGCCGACTTCCTGTTTGATATTGACCATGCTTGCAAGAGACTTTTCTGTGCGGACTGTTGAGTTCTACAAGTGTACCAAATTTCATAACTGTACGATAAACTAAGCTTTATGGAGAGGGTTTTTTTTCACTTTGTAGGGGGCGCTGTTCAGCCATTTTCTTTGCGATTTTTTTGGGACCTTTAAAATATCAAATTTTTCACCAGGCCTGAGAAGTTTGCAAAATATTGTGAGTTTTGGGGTATGTTAAGGTCCCCAAAAAGCCGTTCAAAGGGGGCACGGAATAACAAAAAATAATAATAATCAGAGCAAAAACAAGAGGCCTTCGCAGCGCTTTCGCTGCTCGGGCCTAATTAAAGCTGCAAGCAGCGTCGTTCGGCCCTCGCAGCTCCGCGCCGCTCCGGCCTGGCCGGCAGCCCGGGGCACTAGGGCACGTCCACGGAACAGAAACGTCGACCACCCCGACACCAGAAACCGCAAACGATCACCTCGTCCGCACCTCACCCTGACTCAGCATCCCCTCTGAGGACACCATTATATTACACGTCTCACAACTAGGGCATACTCTACCTTTACGACTCTCGTGGATCTGATGACACAGACCAACTGTAATGCTTTTCTGACCACGTTGTTTGAAGTTATTGTAGGTTAAACTTATCTAGGGCCGCTGGAAAGCTTTCAGATCATGACAAATATGGGCATTTCACCATAAAACAATAGACTTCCTGTAGTAGAGGGCGGGACTTAGGGGATGTCAGCTGTCCACATTGGCATTGTCTTCAGATGTGGTCAGTGATCACACAGACAAAGTTTGATATAGATTAGATCATGCACATGGGAGTTATTAAGCCAAGAAATGTAATGGCGAAAGGTCAAAGTTTGAGGGTTAGCCACGCCCACACCTTTCAACTTTTGAAAAATCCGACGGTTGAATTTTTTCCCCTATGTCTTAAGAGGATATAGCAGGAGTTTGAAGGCAATTGGTGAAAAGGACGATGGGGCATAATACTCCAAACAATGTCTGCGAAAACCACTAAATTGAGTACTTGGACCAAAATGGCCGACTTCCTGTACGATTTTGCACTTGGCTCCAAGAGACTTTTTTTCCTGAGACAACACATTAGTGTACCAAATTTCGTAATCCTCAGTCAAAGCATGGCTTGGGGCTATTAGTTTAAAAGGTCCTAGGGGGCGCTATTTAAGGAAATAGGCCACGCCCACAAACTTCAGCTGTCTATTTCTCTTGGGGTCAGACTAGGATCACTCACCAGAAGTTTCGTAGTGATATCACGATAACTGAAGAAATGAGAGGCAAACGTATTTCCATGGCGTGATGGCGATTTTCGCCATGCTCCCAAAGCCCCGCCTTTTTTTGAAACCTGCCAGTACTGGAGACCAAGTGACCTCACGTTGTCTACTGCTATTTGCCAGAGATTCCTGCTGATTGGGTAAAAGGAGTCCAGTAGGGAGCTGTGAAAAAAAGAGTGGCGTGGCGACAGGTCAAAGTTTGAGGCTTAGCCACGCCCACACCTTTCAACTTTTGAAAAATGCGACGGTTGAATTTTTTCCCCTACGTCTTAAGAGTATATAGCAGAAGTGTGAAAGCGATTGGTGAAAAAAGCAACGGAGCATCACTCTCCAAACAACGTATACCAAAACAACTAAATCGCGTACTTGTACCAAAATGGCCGACTTCCTGTGCGACTTTGGACTTGGCTCCAAGAGACTTTTTTGTAGGTCCTGAGACTCCACATTAGTTTACCAAATTTCGTAATCCTCAGTCAAAGCATGGCTAGGGGCTGGCAGTTTTAATGGTCCTAGAGGGCGCTATTTCAGAAAATTGGCCACGCCCACAAATTTTAGCTGTCCATTTCTATTGGGGGTCAGACTAGGATCACTCACAACAAATTTCGAGGTGATATCTCGATAACTTAAGGAATGAGAGGCAAACGTATTTCCATGGCGTGATGGTGATTTTCGCCATGCTCCCAAAGCCCCGCCTTTTTTCAAAACCTGCCAGTACTGGAGACCAAGTAACCTCAAGTTGTCTACTGCTGTTTGCCACAGAATCCTGGTGTTTGGGTAAAAGGAGTCCAGTAGGGAGCTGTGAAAAAAAGAGTGGCGTGGCGACAGTTCAAAGTTTGAGGCTTAGCCACGCCCACACCTTTCAACTTTTGAAAAATCCGACGGTTGAATTTTTTCCCCTATGTCTTAAGAGTATATAGCAGAAGTTTGAAGGAGATTGGTGAAAAGGGCGACGGAGCATCACTCTCCAAACAACGTGTGCGAAAACAACTAAATCGCGCACTTGGACCAAAATGGCCGACTTCCTGTGCGACTTTGCACTTGGCTCCAAGAGACTTTTTTGTAGGTCCTGAGACACCACATTAGTGTACCAAATTTCGTAATCCTCAGTCAAAGCATGGCTTGGGGCTGACAGTTTTAATGGTCCTAGGGGGCGCTATTTCAGAAAATTGGCCACGCCCACCGGATGTTCACGTCAGATTTTTTGGGGGGCCAGACTAGGATCACTCACAAGAAGTTTCGTGACGACATCTTTAGAAATAAAGAAATGGGAGGCAAACGTAAGGCCACGGCGGTACGCCTTACTTCGCCGCGCCGCCACAGCCCCGCCCTCTGCCGAAAACTCCCATAAAGTGACGCCAAGCAACCCCCACTTGCCTTGAGTTACCAGCTCCAAATTTGTGGTGATTAAGTGAAATGGGGCAATTTGGGACCTTTCACAGTAAAACTTGACCTTTTTGGTCCTGAGGGGGCGGGGCTTGTGTGATGTCATCAACCGACCATTCAATTTACTTTGTGGGTCGATGACAAATGACCACACAAAGTTTGGTAACTCTATTCCATTCAATTATGAAGTTATAGCAATTTAAATTTTTTTGGCGAGTAGTCAAACTTTGAGGCCTGGCTCCGCCCCTTCAACATATACGAAAACTCAGAATCCTTATCTCATTTTGTTCGCCCATCCCTTCTGAGCAATTTTACACAATTTTTGAGACGATCGTGCGAAAAATGATCGAGCAATCCAATCAGAGACGGACCCTAAAAACGGCAAAAACGGCAAAAAATCGCCATTTCAACCCAAAATGGCCGACTTCCTGTTTGATATTGACCATGGTTGCAAGAGACTTTTCTGTGCGGACTGTTGAGTACTACAAGTGTACCAAATTTCATAACTGTACGATAAACTAAGCTTTATGGAGAGGGTTTTTTTTCACTTTGTAGGGGGCGCTGTTCAGCCATTTTCTTTGCGATTTTTTTGGGACCTTTAAAATATCAAATTTTTCACCAGGCCTGACAAGTGTGCAAAATATTGTGAGTTTTGGGGTATGTTAAGGTCCCCAAAAAGCTGTTCAAAGGGGGCACGGAATAACAAAAAATAATAATAATCAGAGCAAAAACAAGAGGCCTTCGCAGCGCTTTCGCTGCTCGGGCCTAATTAAAGCTGCAAGCAGCGTCGTTCGGCCCTCGCAGCTCTGCGCCGCTCCGGCCTGGCCAGCAGCCCGGGGCACCAGGGCACGTCTGGCAGAACAGAATCGTCAACCACCCCGACGCCAGAATCTGCAAATGGCTTCCTAGTCCGCACCTCACCCTGACTCAGCATCCCCTCTGAGCTCACCATTAAATTGAATTGTAAGGTTACGGCGTTACGCCAGAATTCGCCATGGCATAAAAGCCCCTCCCTTTCTGGAAAGCAATCAGATCTGAATGGTCATTACAACATCATGAAGACAGTGTATGACCTTAGTGTCATGTTCACTAAATTAGAGGGGACAAATATGGGTATTTCAGAATAAAAAATAGACTTCCTGTAGTCAGGGGGCGGGGCTTAGGTGATGTCAGCTGTCCACATTGTCATTTTTTACAGATATGGTCAATGATCACACAGACAAAGTTTGAAAAAGATCTGATCATGCACATGGGAGTTATTAAGTCAAGTAAAGTAATGGCGAAAGGTCAAAGTTTGAGGCTTAGCCACGCCCACACCTTTCAACTTTTGAAAAATCCGACGGTTGAATTTTTTCCCCTACGTCGTATGAGTATACAGCAGAAGTTTGAAAGTGATTGGTGAAAAGGGCGACAGAGCATCACTCTCCAAACAACGTGTGCGAAAACCACTAAATCGCGTACTTGGACCAAAATGGCCGACTTCCTGTGCGACTTTGTCCTGGCTCCAAGAGACTTTTTTGTAGGTCCTGAGACACCACATTAGTGTACCAAATTTCGTAATCCTCAGTCAAAGCATGGCTTGGGGCTATTAGTTTAAATGGTCCTAGGGGGCGCTATTTAAGAGAATAGGCCACGCCCACAAACTTCAGCTGTCTATTTCTCTTGGGGGTCAGACTAGGATCACTCACCAGAAGTTTCGTAGCGATATCACGATAACTGAAGAAATGAGAGGCAAACGTATTTCCATGGCGTGATGGCGATTTTCGCCATGCTCCCAAAGCCCCGCCTTTTTTCAAAACCTGCCAGTACTGGAGACTAAGTAACCTCAAGTTGTCTACTGCTGTTTCCCACAGAATCCTGGTGATTGGGTAAAAGGAGTCCAGTAGGGAGCTGTGAAAAAAAGAGTGGCGTGGCGACAGGTCAAAGTTTGAGGCTTAGCCACGCCCACACCTTTCAACTTTTGAAAAATCCGACGGTTGAATTTTTTCCCCTATGTCTTAAGAGTATATAGCAGAAGTTTGAAGGAGATTGGTGAAAAGGGCGACGGAGCATCACTCTCCAAACAACGTGTGCGAAAACCACTAAATCGCGTACTTGGACCAAAATGGCCGACTTCCTGTGCGACTTTGCACTTGGCTCCAAGAGACTTTTTTGTAGGTCCTGAGACACCACATTAGTGTACCAAATTTCGCAATCCTCAGTCAAAGCTTGGCTTGGGGCTATTAGTTTAAATGGACCTAGGGGGCGCTATTTAAGAGAATAGGCCACGCCCACAAACTTCAGCTGTCTACTTCTCTTGGGGGTCAGACTAGGATCACTCACCAGAAGTGTCGGAGCGATATCACGATAACTGAAGAAATGAGAGGCAAACGTATTTCCATGGCGTGATGGCGATTTTCGCCATGCTCCCAAAGCCCCGCCTTTTTTCAAAACCTGCCAGTACTGGAGACCAAGTAACCTCAAGTTGTCTACTGCTGTTTCCCACAGAATCCTGGTGATTGGGTAAAAGGAGTCCAGTAGGGAGCTGTGAAAAAAAGAGTGGCGTGGCGGCAGGTCAAAGTTTGAGGCTTAGCCACGCCCACACCTTTCAACTTTTGAAAAATCCGACGGTTGAATTTTTTTCCCTATGTCTTACGAGTACATAGCAGAAGTTTGAAGGAGAATGGTGAAAAGGGCGACGGAGCATCACTCTCCAAACAACGTGTGCGAAAACCACTAAATCGCGTACTTGGACCAAAATGGCCGACTTCCTGTGCGACTTTGCACTTGGCTCCAAGAGACTTTTTTGTAGGTCCTGAGACAGCACATTAGTGTACCATATTTCGTAATCCTCAGTCAAAGCATGGCTTGGGGCTGACAGTTTTAATGGTCCTAGGGGGCGCTATTTCAGAAAATAGGCCACGCCCACCGGATGTTCACATCAGATCTTTTGATGGGCCGGACTAGGATCACTCACAAGAAGTTTCGTGACGATATCTTTGGAAATGACGAAATGGGAGGCAAACGTAAGGCCAAGGCGGTACGCCTGAATTCGCCGCGCCGCCACAGCCCCGCCCTCTGCCGAAAACTCCCATAAAGTGACGCCAAGCAACCCCCACTTGTCTTGAGTTACCAGCTACAAATTTGTGGTGATTAAGTGAAATGGGGCAATTTGGGACCTTTCACAGTAAAACTTGATCTTTTTGGTCCTGAGGGGGCGGGGCTTGTGTGATGTCATCATCCGACCATTCAATTTACTTTGTGGGTGGATGACGAATGACCACAGAAAGTTTGGTAACTCTATTCCATTCAGTTATGAAGTTATAGCAATTTAAATATTTTTGGCGAGTAGTCAAACTTCGAGGCCTGGCTCCGCCCCTTCAACATATACGAAAACTCAGAATCCTTATCTCATTTTGTTCGCCCATCCCTTCTGAGCAATTTTACACAATTTTTGAGACGATCGTGCGAAAAATGATCGAGCAATCCAATCAGAAACGGACCCTAAAAACGGCAAAAACGGCAAAAAATCGCCATTTCAACCCAAAATGGCCGACTTCCTGTTTGATATTGACCATGGTTGCAAGAGACTTTTCTGTGCGGACTGTTGAGTACTACAAGTGTACCAAATTTCATAACTGTACGATAAACTAAGCTTTATGGAGAGGGGTTTTTTTCACTTTGTAGGGGGCGCTGTTCAGCCATTTTCTTTGCGATTTTTTCGGGACCTTTAAAATATCAAATTTTTCACCAGGCCTGACAAGTGTGCAAAATATTGTGAGTTTTGGGGTATGTTAAGGTCCCCAAAAAGCTGTTCAAAGGGGGCACGGAATAACAAAAAATAATTAAAGCTGCAAGCAGCGTCGTTCGGCCCTCGCAGCTCTGCGCCGCTCCGGCCTGGCCAGCAGCCCGGGGCACCAGGGCACGTCTGGCAGAACAGAATCGTCAACCACCCCGACGCCAGAATCTGCAAATGGCTTCCTAGTCCGCACCTCACCCTGACTCAGCATCCCCTCTGAGCTCACCATTAAATTGAATTGTAAGGTTACGGCGTTACGCCAGAATTCGCCATGGCATAAAAGCCCCTCCCTTTCTGGAAAGCAATCAGATCTGAATGGTCATTACAACATCATGAAGACAGTGTATGACCTTAGTGTCATGTTCACTAAATTAGAGGGGACAAATATGGGTATTTCAGAATAAAAAATAGACTTCCTGTAGTCAGGGGGCGGGGCTTAGGTGATGTCAGCTGTCCACATTGTCATTTTTTACAGATATGGTCAATGATCACACAGACAAAGTTTGAAAAAGATCTGATCATGCACATGGGAGTTATTAAGTCAAGTAAAGTAATGGCGAAAGGTCAAAGTTTGAGGCTTAGCCACGCCCACACCTTTCAACTTTTGAAAAATCCGACGGTTGAATTTTTTCCCCTACGTCGTATGAGTATACAGCAGAAGTTTGAAAGTGATTGGTGAAAAGGGCGACAGAGCATCACTCTCCAAACAACGTGTGCGAAAACCACTAAATCGCGTACTTGGACCAAAATGGCCGACTTCCTGTGCGACTTTGTCCTGGCTCCAAGAGACTTTTTTGTAGGTCCTGAGACACCACATTAGTGTACCAAATTTCGTAATCCTCAGTCAAAGCATGGCTTGGGGCTATTAGTTTAAATGGTCCTAGGGGGCGCTATTTAAGAGAATAGGCCACGCCCACAAACTTCAGCTGTCTATTTCTCTTGGGGGTCAGACTAGGATCACTCACCAGAAGTTTCGTAGCGATATCACGATAACTGAAGAAATGAGAGGCAAACGTATTTCCATGGCGTGATGGCGATTTTCGCCATGCTCCCAAAGCCCCGCCTTTTTTCAAAACCTGCCAGTACTGGAGACTAAGTAACCTCAAGTTGTCTACTGCTGTTTCCCACAGAATCCTGGTGATTGGGTAAAAGGAGTCCAGTAGGGAGCTGTGAAAAAAAGAGTGGCGTGGCGACAGGTCAAAGTTTGAGGCTTAGCCACGCCCACACCTTTCAACTTTTGAAAAATCCGACGGTTGAATTTTTTCCCCTATGTCTTAAGAGTATATAGCAGAAGTTTGAAGGAGATTGGTGAAAAGGGCGACGGAGCATCACTCTCCAAACAACGTGTGCGAAAACCACTAAATCGCGTACTTGGACCAAAATGGCCGACTTCCTGTGCGACTTTGCACTTGGCTCCAAGAGACTTTTTTGTAGGTCCTGAGACACCACATTAGTGTACCAAATTTCGCAATCCTCAGTCAAAGCTTGGCTTGGGGCTATTAGTTTAAATGGACCTAGGGGGCGCTATTTAAGAGAATAGGCCACGCCCACAAACTTCAGCTGTCTACTTCTCTTGGGGGTCAGACTAGGATCACTCACCAGAAGTGTCGGAGCGATATCACGATAACTGAAGAAATGAGAGGCAAACGTATTTCCATGGCGTGATGGCGATTTTCGCCATGCTCCCAAAGCCCCGCCTTTTTTCAAAACCTGCCAGTACTGGAGACCAAGTAACCTCAAGTTGTCTACTGCTGTTTCCCACAGAATCCTGGTGATTGGGTAAAAGGAGTCCAGTAGGGAGCTGTGAAAAAAAGAGTGGCGTGGCGGCAGGTCAAAGTTTGAGGCTTAGCCACGCCCACACCTTTCAACTTTTGAAAAATCCGACGGTTGAATTTTTTTCCCTATGTCTTACGAGTACATAGCAGAAGTTTGAAGGAGAATGGTGAAAAGGGCGACGGAGCATCACTCTCCAAACAACGTGTGCGAAAACCACTAAATCGCGTACTTGGACCAAAATGGCCGACTTCCTGTGCGACTTTGCACTTGGCTCCAAGAGACTTTTTTGTAGGTCCTGAGACAGCACATTAGTGTACCATATTTCGTAATCCTCAGTCAAAGCATGGCTTGGGGCTGACAGTTTTAATGGTCCTAGGGGGCGCTATTTCAGAAAATAGGCCACGCCCACCGGATGTTCACATCAGATCTTTTGATGGGCCGGACTAGGATCACTCACAAGAAGTTTCGTGACGATATCTTTGGAAATGACGAAATGGGAGGCAAACGTAAGGCCAAGGCGGTACGCCTGAATTCGCCGCGCCGCCACAGCCCCGCCCTCTGCCGAAAACTCCCATAAAGTGACGCCAAGCAACCCCCACTTGTCTTGAGTTACCAGCTACAAATTTGTGGTGATTAAGTGAAATGGGGCAATTTGGGACCTTTCACAGTAAAACTTGATCTTTTTGGTCCTGAGGGGGCGGGGCTTGTGTGATGTCATCATCCGACCATTCAATTTACTTTGTGGGTGGATGACGAATGACCACAGAAAGTTTGGTAACTCTATTCCATTCAGTTATGAAGTTATAGCAATTTAAATATTTTTGGCGAGTAGTCAAACTTCGAGGCCTGGCTCCGCCCCTTCAACATATACGAAAACTCAGAATCCTTATCTCATTTTGTTCGCCCATCCCTTCTGAGCAATTTTACACAATTTTTGAGACGATCGTGCGAAAAATGATCGAGCAATCCAATCAGAAACGGACCCTAAAAACGGCAAAAACGGCAAAAAATCGCCATTTCAACCCAAAATGGCCGACTTCCTGTTTGATATTGACCATGGTTGCAAGAGACTTTTCTGTGCGGACTGTTGAGTACTACAAGTGTACCAAATTTCATAACTGTACGATAAACTAAGCTTTATGGAGAGGGGTTTTTTTCACTTTGTAGGGGGCGCTGTTCAGCCATTTTCTTTGCGATTTTTTCGGGACCTTTAAAATATCAAATTTTTCACCAGGCCTGACAAGTGTGCAAAATATTGTGAGTTTTGGGGTATGTTAAGGTCCCCAAAAAGCTGTTCAAAGGGGGCACGGAATAACAAAAAATAATAATAATCAGAGCAAAAACAAGAGGCCTTCGCAGCGCTTTCGCTGCTCGGGCCTAATTAAAGCTGCAAGCAGCGTCGTTCGGCCCTCGCAGCTCCGCGCCGCTCCGGTCTGCCGTCGCACCAGTGCACGTCTGACAGAACAGAAACGTCAACCACCCCGACACCAGAAACCGCGAATGGCCTCCTAGTCTGCACCTCACCCTGACTCAGCATCCCCTCTGAGCTCACCATTAAATTGAATATTAAGATTACGGCGTTACGCCAGAATTCGCCATGGCATCAAAGCCCCTCCCTTTCTGGAAAGCTATCAGATCTGAATGGTCATTACAGCATCATGAAGACAGTGCATGACCTTAGGGTCATGTTGACTAAATTAGAGGGGACAAATATGGGCATTTCAGCATAAAAAATAAATTCCTGTAGTCAGGGGGCGGGGCTTAGGTGATGTCAGCTGTCCACATTGTCATTGTTTACAGATATGGTCAATGATCACACAGACAAAGTTCGAAAAAGATCTGATCATGCACATGGGAGTTATTAAGTCAAGTAAAGTAATGGCGAAAGGTCAACGTTTGAGGCTTAGCCACGCCCACACCTTTCAACTTTTGAAAAATCCGACGGTTGAATTTTTTCCCCTATGTCTTAAGAGTGTATTGCAGAAGTTTGAAGGTGATTGGTGAAAAGGGCGACGGAGCATCACTCTCCAAACAATGTGTGCGAAAACCACTAAATCACGTACTTGCACCAAAATGGCCGACTTCCTGTGCGACTTTACGCTTGGCTCCAAGAGACTTTTTTGTAGGTCCTGAGACCCCACATTAGTGTACCAAATTTCGTAATCCTCAGTCAAAGCATGGCTTGGGGCTGAAAGTTTTAATGGCTCTAGGGGGCGCTATTTAAGAATATAGGCCACGCCCACAAACTTCAGCTGTCTATTTCTCTTGGAGCTCAGACTAGGATCACTCACCAGAAGTTTCGTAGCAATATCACGATAACTGAAGAAATGAGACAAACGTATTTCCATGGCGTGATGGCGATTTTCGCCATGGTCCCAAAGCCCCGCCTTTTTTCAAAACCTGCCAGTACTGGAGACCAAGTAACCTCAACTTGTCTACTGCTGTTTGCCACAGAATCCTGGTGATTGGGTAAAAGGAGTCCAGTAGGGAGCTGTGAAAAAAAGAGTAGCGTGGCGACAGGTCAAAGTTTGAGGCTTAGCCACGCCCACACCTTTCAACTTTTGAAAAATCCGACGGTTAAATTTTTTCCCCTATGTCTTAAGGGTATATAGCAGAAGTTTGAAGGAGATTGGTGAAAAGGGCGACGGAGCATCACTCTCCAAACAACGTGTGCGAAAACCACTAAATCGCGTACTTGATCCAAAATGGCCGACTTCCTGTGCGACTTTGAACTTGACTCCAAGAGACTTTTTTGTAGGTCCTGAGACACCACATTAGTGTACCAAATTTCGTAATCCTCAGTCAAAGCATGGCTTGGGGCTAATAGTTTAAATGGTCCTAGGGGGCGCTATTTCAAAACATAGGCCACGCCCACAAAATTCAGCTGTCTATTTCTCTTGGAGCTCAGACTAGGATCACTCACCAGAAGTTTCGTAGCAATATCACGATAACTGAAGAAATGAGAGACAAACGTATTTCCATGGCGTGATGGCGATTTTCGCCATGGTCCCAAAGCCCCGCCTTTTTTCAAAACCTGCCAGTACTGGAGACCAAGTAACCTCAACTTGTCTACTGCTGTTTGCCACAGAATCCTGGTGATTGGGTAAAAGGAGTCCAGTAGGGAGCTGTGAAAAAAAGAGTAGCGTGGCGACAGGTCAAAGTTTGAGGCTTAGCCACGCCCACACCTTTCAACTTTTGAAAAATCCGACGGTTGAATTTTTTCCCCTATGTCTTAAGGGTATATAGCAGAAGTTTGAAGGAGATTGGTGAAAAGGGCGACGGAGCATCACTCTCCAAACAACGTGTGCGAAAACCACTAAATCGCGTACTTGATCCAAAATGGCCGACTTCCTGTGCGACTTTGAACTTGACTCCAAGAGACTTTTTTGTAGGTCCTGAGACACCACATTAGTGTACCAAATTTCGTAATCCTCAGTCAAAGCATGGCTTGGGGCTAATAGTTTTAATGGTCCTAGGGGGCGCTATTTCAGAAAATAGGCCACGCCCACCAGATGTTCACATCAGATCTTTTGGGGGGCCGGACTAGGATCACTCACAAGAAGTTTCGTGACGATATCTTTGGAAATGACGAAATGGGAGGCAAACGTAAGGCCAAGGCGGTACGCCTGAATTCGCCGCGCCACCACAGCCCCGCCCTCTGCCGAAAACTCCCATAAAGTGACGCCAAGCAACCCCCACTTGTCTTGAGTTACCAGCTACAAATTTGTGGTGATTAAGTGAAATGGGGCAATTTGGGACCTTTCACAGTAAAACTTGATCTTTTTGGTCCTGAGGGGGCGGGGCTTGTGTGATGTCATCATCCGACCTTTCAATTTACTTTGTGGGTGGATGACGAATGACCACAGAAAGTTTGGTAACTCTATTCCATTCAGTTATGAAGTTATAGCAATTTAAATATTTTTGGCGAGTAGTCAAACTTCGAGGCCTGGCTCCGCCCCTTCAACATATACGAAAACTCAGAATCCTTATCTCATTTTGTTCGCCCATCCCTTCTGAGCAATTTTACACAATTTTTGAGACGATCGTGCGAAAAATGATCGAGCAATCCAATCAGAAACGGACCCTAAAAACGGCAAAAACGGCAAAAAATCGCCATTTCAACCCAAAATGGCCGACTTCCTGTTTGATATTGACCATGGTTGCAAGAGACTTTTCTGTGCGGACTGTTGAGTACTACAAGTGTACCAAATTTCATAACTGTACGATAAACTAAGCTTTATGGAGAGGGGTTTTTTTCACTTTGTAGGGGGCGCTGTTCAGCCATTTTCTTTGCGATTTTTTTGGGACCTTTAAAATATCAAATTTTTCACCAGGCCTGACAAGTGTGCAAAATATTGTGAGTTTTGGGGTATGTTAAGGTCCCCAAAAAGCTGTTCAAAGGGGGCACGGAATAACAAAAAATAATAATAATCAGAGCAAAAACAAGAGGCCTTCGCAGCGCTTTCGCTGCTCGGGCCTAATAATAATCAGAGCAAAAACAAGAGGCCTTCGCAGCGCTTTCGCTGCTCGGGCCTAATTAAAGCTGCAAGCAGCGTCGTTCGGCCCTCGCAGCTCCGCGCCGCTCCGGCCTGGCCGGCAGCCCGGGGCAATAGGGCACGTCCACGGAACAGAAACGTCGACCACCCCGACACCAGAAACCGCAAACGATCACCTCGTCCGCACCTCACCCTGACTCAGCATCCCCTCTGAGGACACCATTATATTACACGTCTCACAACTAGGGCATACTCTACCTTTACGACTCTCGTGGATCTGATGACACAGACCAACTGTAATGCTTTTCTGACCACGTTGTTTGAAGTTATTGTAGGTTAAACTTATCTAGGGCCGCTGGAAAGCTTTCAGATCATGACAAATATGGGCATTTCACCATAAAACAATAGACTTCCTGTAGTAGAGGGCGGGACTTAGGGGATGTCAGCTGTCCACATTGGCATTGTCTTCAGATGTGGTCAGTGATCACACAGACAAAGTTTGATATAGATTAGATCATGCACATGGGAGTTATTAAGCCAAGAAATGTAATGGCGAAAGGTCAAAGTTTGAGGGTTAGCCACGCCCACACCTTTCAACTTTTGAAAAATCCGACGGTTGAATTTTTTCCCCTATGTCTTAAGAGGATATAGCAGGAGTTTGAAGGCAATTGGTGAAAAGGACGATGGGGCATAATACTCCAAACAATGTCTGCGAAAACCACTAAATTGAGTACTTGGACCAAAATGGCCGACTTCCTGTACGATTTTGCACTTGGCTCCAAGAGACTTTTTTTCCTGAGACAACACATTAGTGTACCAAATTTCGTAATCCTCAGTCAAAGCATGGCTTGGGGCTATTAGTTTAAAAGGTCCTAGGGGGCGCTATTTAAGGAAATAGGCCACGCCCACAAACTTCAGCTGTCTATTTCTCTTGGGGTCAGACTAGGATCACTCACCAGAAGTTTCGTAGTGATATCACGATAACTGAAGAAATGAGAGGCAAACGTATTTCCATGGCGTGATGGCGATTTTCGCCATGCTCCCAAAGCCCCGCCTTTTTTTGAAACCTGCCAGTACTGTAGACCAAGTGACCTCACGTTGTCTACTGCTATTTGCCAGAGATTCCTGCTGATTGGGTAAAAGGAGTCCAGTAGGGAGCTGTGAAAAAAGAGTGGCGTGGCGACAGGTCAAAGTTTGAGGCTTAGCCACGCCCACACCTTTCAACTTTTGAAAAATCCGACGGTTGAATTTTTTCCCCTACGTCTTAAGAGTATATAGCAGAAGTGTGAAAGCGATTGGTGAAAAAAGCAACGGAGCATCACTCTCCAAACAACGTGTACCAAAACAACTAAATCGCGTACTTGTACCAAAATGGCCGACTTCCTGTGCGACTTTGGACTTGGCTCCAAGAGACTTTTTTGTAGGTCCTGAGACTCCACATTAGTTTACCAAATTTCGTAATCCTCAGTCAAAGCATGGCTAGGGGCTGGCAGTTTTAATGGTCCTAGAGGGCGCTATTTCAGAAAATTGGCCACGCCCACAAATTTTAGCTGTCCATTTCTATTGGGGGTCAGACTAGGATCACTCACAACAAATTTCGAGGTGATATCTCGATAACTTAAGGAATGAGAGGCAAACGTATTTCCATGGCGTGATGGTGATTTTCGCCATGCTCCCAAAGCCCCGCCTTTTTTCAAAACCTGCCAGTACTGGAGACCAAGTAACCTCAAGTTGTCTACTGCTGTTTGCCACAGAATCCTGGTGTTTGGGTAAAAGGAGTCCAGTAGGGAGCTGTGAAAAAAAGAGTGGCGTGGCGACAGTTCAAAGTTTGAGGCTTAGCCACGCCCACACCTTTCAACTTTTGAAAAATCCGACGGTTGAATTTTTTCCCCTATGTCTTAAGAGTATATAGCAGAAGTTTGAAGGAGATTGGTGAAAAGGGCGACGGAGCATCACTCTCCAAACAACGTGTGCGAAAACAACTAAATCGCGCACTTGGACCAAAATGGCCGACTTCCTGTGCGACTTTGCACTTGGCTCCAAGAGACTTTTTTGTAGGTCCTGAGACACCACATTAGTGTACCAAATTTCGTAATCCTCAGTCAAAGCATGGCTTGGGGCTGACAGTTTTAATGGTCCTAGGGGGCGCTATTTCAGAAAATTGGCCACGCCCACCGGATTTTCACATCAGATTTTTTGGGGGGCCAGACTAGGATCACTCACAAGAAGTTTCGTGACGACATCTTTAGAAATAAAGAAATGGGAGGCAAACGTAAGGCCACGGCGGTACGCCTTACTTCGCCGCGCCGCCACAGCCCCGCCCTCTGCCGAAAACTCCCATAAAGTGACGCCAAGCAACCCCCACTTGCCTTGAGTTACCAGCTCCAAATTTGTGGTGATTAAGTGAAATGGGGCAATTTGGGACCTTTCACAGTAAAACTTGACCTTTTTGGTCCTGAGGGGGCGGGGCTTGTGTGATGTCATCAACCGACCATTCAATTTACTTTGTGGGTCGATGACAAATGACCACAGAAAGTTTGGTAACGCTATTCCATTCAATTATGAAGTTATAGCAATTTAAATTTTTTTGGCGAGTAGTCAAACTTTGAGGCCTGGCTCCGCCCCTTCAACATATACGAAAACTCAGAATCCTTATCTCATTTTGTTCGCCCATCCCTTCTGAGAAATTTTACACAATTTTTGAGACGATCGTGCGAAAAATGATCGAGCAATCCAATCAGAGACGGACCCTAAAAACGGCAAAAACGGCAAAAAATCGCCATTTCAACCCAAAATGGCCGACTTCCTGTTTGATATTGACCATGGTTGCAAGAGACTTTTCTGTGCGGACTGTTGAGTACTACAAGTGTACCAAATTTCATAACTGTACGATAAACTAAGCTTTATGGAGAGGGTTTTTTTTCACTTTGTAGGGGGCGCTGTTCAGCCATTTTCTTTGCGATTTTTTTGGGACCTTTAAAATATCAAATTTTTCACCAGGCCTGACAAGTGTGCAAAATATTGTGAGTTTTGGGGTATGTTAAGGTCCCCAAAAAGCTGTTCAAAGGGGGCACGGAATAACAAAAAATAATAATAATCAGAGCAAAAACAAGAGGCCTTCGCAGCGCTTTCGCTGCTCGGGCCTAATTAAAGCTGCAAGCAGCGTCGTTCGGCCCTCGCAGCTCCGCGCCGCTCCGGTCTGCCGTCGCACCAGTGCACGTCTGACAGAACAGAAACGTCAACCACCCCGACACCAGAAACCGCGAATGGCCTCCTAGTCTGCACCTCACCCTGACTCAGCATCCCCTCTGAGCTCACCATTAAATTGAATATTAAGATTACGGCGTTACGCCAGAATTCGCCATGGCATCAAAGCCCCTCCCTTTCTGGAAAGCTATCAGATCTGAATGGTCATTACAGCATCATGAAGACAGTGCATGACCTTAGGGTCATGTTGACTAAATTAGAGGGGACAAATATGGGCATTTCAGCATAAAAAATAAATTCCTGTAGTCAGGGGGCGGGGCTTAGGTGATGTCAGCTGTCCACATTGTCATTGTTTACAGATATGGTCAATGATCACACAGACAAAGTTCGAAAAAGATCTGATCATGCACATGGGAGTTATTAAGTCAAGTAAAGTAATGGCGAAAGGTCAACGTTTGAGGCTTAGCCACGCCCACACCTTTCAACTTTTGAAAAATCCGACGGTTGAATTTTTTCCCCTATGTCTTAAGAGTGTATTGCAGAAGTTTGAAGGTGATTGGTGAAAAGGGCGACGGAGCATCACTCTCCAAACAATGTGTGCGAAAACCACTAAATCACGTACTTGCACCAAAATGGCCGACTTCCTGTGCGACTTTACGCTTGGCTCCAAGAGACTTTTTTGTAGGTCCTGAGACCCCACATTAGTGTACCAAATTTCGTAATCCTCAGTCAAAGCATGGCTTGGGGCTGAAAGTTTTAATGGCTCTAGGGGGCGCTATTTAAGAATATAGGCCACGCCCACAAACTTCAGCTGTCTATTTCTCTTGGAGCTCAGACTAGGATCACTCACCAGAAGTTTCGTAGCAATATCACGATAACTGAAGAAATGAGACAAACGTATTTCCATGGCGTGATGGCGATTTTCGCCATGGTCCCAAAGCCCCGCCTTTTTTCAAAACCTGCCAGTACTGGAGACCAAGTAACCTCAACTTGTCTACTGCTGTTTGCCACAGAATCCTGGTGATTGGGTAAAAGGAGTCCAGTAGGGAGCTGTGAAAAAAAGAGTAGCGTGGCGACAGGTCAAAGTTTGAGGCTTAGCCACGCCCACACCTTTCAACTTTTGAAAAATCCGACGGTTAAATTTTTTCCCCTATGTCTTAAGGGTATATAGCAGAAGTTTGAAGGAGATTGGTGAAAAGGGCGACGGAGCATCACTCTCCAAACAACGTGTGCGAAAACCACTAAATCGCGTACTTGATCCAAAATGGCCGACTTCCTGTGCGACTTTGAACTTGACTCCAAGAGACTTTTTTGTAGGTCCTGAGACACCACATTAGTGTACCAAATTTCGTAATCCTCAGTCAAAGCATGGCTTGGGGCTAATAGTTTAAATGGTCCTAGGGGGCGCTATTTCAAAACATAGGCCACGCCCACAAAATTCAGCTGTCTATTTCTCTTGGAGCTCAGACTAGGATCACTCACCAGAAGTTTCGTAGCAATATCACGATAACTGAAGAAATGAGAGACAAACGTATTTCCATGGCGTGATGGCGATTTTCGCCATGGTCCCAAAGCCCCGCCTTTTTTCAAAACCTGCCAGTACTGGAGACCAAGTAACCTCAACTTGTCTACTGCTGTTTGCCACAGAATCCTGGTGATTGGGTAAAAGGAGTCCAGTAGGGAGCTGTGAAAAAAAGAGTAGCGTGGCGACAGGTCAAAGTTTGAGGCTTAGCCACGCCCACACCTTTCAACTTTTGAAAAATCCGACGGTTGAATTTTTTCCCCTATGTCTTAAGGGTATATAGCAGAAGTTTGAAGGAGATTGGTGAAAAGGGCGACGGAGCATCACTCTCCAAACAACGTGTGCGAAAACCACTAAATCGCGTACTTGATCCAAAATGGCCGACTTCCTGTGCGACTTTGAACTTGACTCCAAGAGACTTTTTTGTAGGTCCTGAGACACCACATTAGTGTACCAAATTTCGTAATCCTCAGTCAAAGCATGGCTTGGGGCTAATAGTTTTAATGGTCCTAGGGGGCGCTATTTCAGAAAATAGGCCACGCCCACCAGATGTTCACATCAGATCTTTTGGGGGCCCGGACTAGGATCACTCACAAGAAGTTTCGTGACGATATCTTTGGAAATGACGAAATGGGAGGCAAACGTAAGGCCAAGGCGGTACGCCTGAATTCGCCGCGCCACCACAGCCCCGCCCTCTGCCGAAAACTCCCATAAAGTGACGCCAAGCAACCCCCACTTGTCTTGAGTTACCAGCTACAAATTTGTGGTGATTAAGTGAAATGGGGCAATTTGGGACCTTTCACAGTAAAACTTGATCTTTTTGGTCCTGAGGGGGCGGGGCTTGTGTGATGTCATCATCCGACCTTTCAATTTACTTTGTGGGTGGATGACGAATGACCACAGAAAGTTTGGTAACTCTATTCCATTCAGTTATGAAGTTATAGCAATTTAAATATTTTTGGCGAGTAGTCAAACTTCGAGGCCTGGCTCCGCCCCTTCAACATATACGAAAACTCAGAATCCTTATCTCATTTTGTTCGCCCATCCCTTCTGAGCAATTTTACACAATTTTTGAGACGATCGTGCGAAAAATGATCGAGCAATCCAATCAGAAACGGACCCTAAAAACGGCAAAAACGGCAAAAAATCGCCATTTCAACCCAAAATGGCCGACTTCCTGTTTGATATTGACCATGGTTGCAAGAGACTTTTCTGTGCGGACTGTTGAGTACTACAAGTGTACCAAATTTCATAACTGTACGATAAACTAAGCTTTATGGAGAGGGGTTTTTTTCACTTTGTAGGGGGCGCTGTTCAGCCATTTTCTTTGCGATTTTTTTGGGACCTTTAAAATATCAAATTTTTCACCAGGCCTGACAAGTGTGCAAAATATTGTGAGTTTTGGGGTATGTTAAGGTCCCCAAAAAGCTGTTCAAAGGGGGCACGGAATAACAAAAAATAATTAAAGCTGCAAGCAGCGTCGTTCGGCCCTCGCAGCTCTGCACCGCTCCTGCCTGGCCGGCAGCCCGGGGCACCAGGGCACGTCCGCAGAACACAAACGTCGACCACCCCAACACCAGAAACTGCTAACGGCCACCTTGTCCGCAACTCACCCTGACTCAGCATCCCCTTTGAGCCCACCATTATATTTTATGTCTCACCACTAGGGAATCCTCTATCTTTACCACACTGGTGGTGTGATGACAGTGACCAACTTTAATGCTATTCTGACCATGCTTTTTAAAGTTATCGAAGGATACCGTTATCTAGGTGGCGCTGTGACCAACTACAGAAAAGTCCCATTGAGGTCAGCTTTGGTGACATTATATAACATTCACCAACCGTTTGTGCCTCATTGGCTAAAGGGCATGATTGTTCATTGCCATATTCAGTTTCGGGCAAATCGGAGGCCGTTTGTGGAAGTTACAGTCAAATGTAAGGTCATGGCGTCACGCCAGCATTCACCATGGCATCAAAGCCCCTCCCTTTCTGGAAAGCTATCAGATCTGAATGGTCTTTAAAACATCATGAAGACACTGTATGACCTGAGTGTCATTTTCACTAAATTAGAGGGGACAAATATGGGCATTTCACCATAAAACAATAGACTTCCTGTTGTCAGGGGGCGGGGCTTAGGTGATGTCAGCTGTCCACATTGTCGTTGTCTTGAGATGTGGTCAGTGATCACACAGACAAAGTTTGAATTAGATCTGATCATGCACATGGGAGTTATTATTTCAAGTAATGTCATGGCGAAAGGTCAAAGTTTGAGGCTTAGCCACGCCCACACCTTTATACTTATTTAAAATCCGACGGTTGAATTTTTTCCCCTTTGACTTAAAAGTACATAGCAAAAGTTTGAAGGTGATCGATGTAAAGGGCAACGGGCCATCAATGTCCAAACAACGTGTGCGAAAACCACTAAATCGAGAACTTGGACCAAAATGGCCGACCTCCTGTGCGAAATTGCGCTTGGCTCCAAGATACTTTTTTGTAGGTCCGGAGACCCTACATGAGTGTACCAATTTTCGTAATCCTCAGTCAAACCTTGTCTTGGGGCTGACAGTTTTAATGGTCCTAGGGGGCGCTATTTCAGAATATAGGCCACGCCCACAAATCTCAGATGCCCATTTCTATTGGGGGTCAGACTAGGATCACTCACCAGACATTTTGTGGCGATGTCACGATAATTGAAGAAATGAGAGGCAAACGTATTGCCATGGCGTGATGGAGAATTTCGCCATGCTCCCAAAGCCCCGCCTTTTTTCAAAACCTGCCAGTACTGTAGACCAAGTGACCTCAACTTGTCAGCTGCTATTTACAAGATATTCCAGGTGATTGGGTAAAAGGAGTCCAATAGGGAGCTGTGAAAAAAAGAGTGGCGTGGCGAAAGGTCAAAGTTTGAGGCTTAGCCACGCCCACACCTTTATACTTATTTAAAATCCGACGGTTGAATTTTTTCCTCTATGTCTTAAGAGTATATAGCAGAAGCTTGAAGGTGATTGGTGAAAAGGGCGACGGACAATCACTCTCCAAACAACGTGTGTGAAAACCACTAAATCGCGCACTTGGACCAAAATGGCCGACTTCCTGTGCGACTTTGCACTTGGCTCCAAGAGACTTTTTTGTAGGTCCTGAGACACCACATTAGTGTACAAAATTTTGTAATCCTCAGTCAAAGCATGGCTTGGGGCTGACAGTTTTAATGGTCCTAGGGGGCGCTAATACAGAAAATAGGCCACGCCCACAAACTTAAGCTGACCTTTTCTATTGGGGGTCAGACTAGGATCACTCACAACAATGGTCGAGGTGATATCACGATAAATGAAGAAATGAGAGGCAAACGTATTTCCATGGCGTGATGGCGAATTTCGCCATGCTCCCAAAGCCCCGCCTTTTTTCAAAACCTTCCAGTACTGGAGACCAAGTGACCTCAACTTGCCTGCTGCTATTTACCAGAGATTCCTGGTGATTGGGTAAAAGGAGTCCAATAGGGAGCTGTGAAAAAAAGAGTGGCGTGGCGAAAGGTCAAAGTTTGAGGCTTAGCCACGCCCACACCTTTATACTTATTTAAAATCCGACGGTTGAATTTTTTCCTCCATGTCTTAAGAGTATATAGCAGAAGCTCGAAGGCGATTGGTGAAAAGGGCGACGGAGCATCACTCTCCAAACAACGTGTGTGAAAACCACTAAATCGCGCACTTGGACCAAAATGGCCGACTTCCTGTGCGACTTTGCACTTGGCTCCAAGAGACTTTTTTGTAGGTCCTGAGACACCACATTAGTGTACCAAATTTCGTAATCCTCAGTCAAAGCATGGCTTGGGGCTGACAGTTTTAATGGTCCTAGGGGGCGCTAATACAGAAAATAGGCCACGCCCACAAACTTAAGCTGACCTTTTCTATTGGGGGTCAGACTAGGATCACTCACAACAATGGTCGAGGTGATATCACGATAAATGAAGAAATGAGAGGCAAACGTATTTCCATGGCGTGATGGCGAATTTCGCCATGCTCCCAAAGCCCCGCCTTTTTGCAAAACCTTCCAGTACTGGAGACCAAGTGACCTCAACTTGCCTGCTGCTATTTACCAGAGATTCCTGGTGATTGGGTAAAAGGAGTCCAATAAGGAGCTGTGAAAAAAAGAGTGGCGTGGCGAAAGGTCAAAGTTTGAGGCTTAGCCACGCCCACACCTTTATACTTATTTAAAATCCGACGGTTGAATTTTTTCCTCTCTGTCTTAAGACTATATAGCAGAAGTTTGAAAGTGATTGGTGAAAAGGGCGACGGAGTATCACTCTCCAAACAACGTGTGTGAAAACCACTAAATCGCGCACTTGGACCAAAATGGCCGACTTCCTGTGCGACTTTGCACTTGGCTTCAAGAGACTTTTTTGTAGGTCCTGAGACACCACATTAGTGTACCAAATTTCGTAATCCTCAGTCAAAGCATGGCTTGGGGCTGACAGTTTTAATGGTCCTAGGGGGCGCTATTTCAGAAAATAGGCCACGCCCACCAGATGTTCACATCAGATCTTTTGGGGGGCCGGACTAGGATCACTCACAAGAAGTTTCGTGACGATATCTTTGGAAATGACGAAATGGGAGGCAAACGTAAGGCCAAGGCGGTACGCCTGAATTCGCCGCGCCGCCACAGCCCCGCCCTCTGCCGAAAACTCCCATAAAGTGACGCCAAGCAACCCCCACTTGTCTTGAGTTACCAGCTACAAATTTGTGGTGATTAAGTGAAATGGGGCAATTTGGGACCTTTCACAGTAAAACTTGATCTTTTTGGTCCTGAGGGGGCGGGGCTTGTGTGATGTCATCATCCGACCATTCAATTTACTTTGTGGGTGGATGACGAATGACCACAGAAAGTTTGGTAACTCTATTCCATTCAGTTATGAAGTTATAGCAATTTAAATATTTTTGGCGAGTAGTCAAACTTCGAGGCCTGGCTCCGCCCCTTCAACATATACGAAAACTCAGAATCCTTATCTCATTTTGTTCGCCCATCCCTTCTGAGCAATTTTACACAATTTTTGAGACGATCGTGCGAAAAATGATCGAGCAATCCAATCAGAAACGGACCCTAAAAACGGCAAAAACGGCAAAAAATCGCCATTTCAACCCAAAATGGCCGACTTCCTGTTTGATATTGACCATGGTTGCAAGAGACTTTTCTGTGCGGACTGTTGAGTACTACAAGTGTACCAAATTTCATAACTGTACTATAAACTAAGCTTTATGGAGAGGGTTTTTTTTCACTTTGTAGGGGGCGCTGTTCAGCCATTTTCTTTGCGATTTTTTTGGGACCTTTAAAATATCAAATTTTTCACCAGGCCTGACAAGTGTGCAAAATATTGTGAGTTTTGGGGTATGTTAAGGTCCCCAAAAAGCTGTTCAAAGGGGGCACGGAATAACAAAAAATAATTAAAGCTGCAAGCAGCGTCGTTCGGCCCTCGCAGCTCCGCGCCGCTCCGGTCTGCCGTCGCACCAGTGCACGTCTGACAGAACAGAAACGTCAACCACCCCGACACCAGAAACCGCGAATGGCCTCCTAGTCTGCACCTCACCCTGACTCAGCATCCCCTCTGAGCTCACCATTAAATTGAATATTAAGATTACGGCGTTACGCCAGAATTCGCCATGGCATCAAAGCCCCTCCCTTTCTGGAAAGCTATCAGATCTGAATGGTCATTACAGCATCATGAAGACAGTGCATGACCTTAGGGTCATGTTGACTAAATTAGAGGGGACAAATATGGGCATTTCAGCATAAAAAATAAATTCCTGTAGTCAGGGGGCGGGGCTTAGGTGATGTCAGCTGTCCACATTGTCATTGTTTACAGATATGGTCAATGATCACACAGACAAAGTTCGAAAAAGATCTGATCATGCACATGGGAGTTATTAAGTCAAGTAAAGTAATGGCGAAAGGTCAACGTTTGAGGCTTAGCCACGCCCACACCTTTCAACTTTTGAAAAATCCGACGGTTGAATTTTTTCCCCTATGTCTTAAGAGTGTATTGCAGAAGTTTGAAGGTGATTGGTGAAAAGGGCGACGGAGCATCACTCTCCAAACAATGTGTGCGAAAACCACTAAATCACGTACTTGCACCAAAATGGCCGACTTCCTGTGCGACTTTACGCTTGGCTCCAAGAGACTTTTTTGTAGGTCCTGAGACCCCACATTAGTGTACCAAATTTCGTAATCCTCAGTCAAAGCATGGCTTGGGGCTGAAAGTTTTAATGGCTCTAGGGGGCGCTATTTAAGAATATAGGCCACGCCCACAAACTTCAGCTGTCTATTTCTCTTGGAGCTCAGACTAGGATCACTCACCAGAAGTTTCGTAGCAATATCACGATAACTGAAGAAATGAGACAAACGTATTTCCATGGCGTGATGGCGATTTTCGCCATGGTCCCAAAGCCCCGCCTTTTTTCAAAACCTGCCAGTACTGGAGACCAAGTAACCTCAACTTGTCTACTGCTGTTTGCCACAGAATCCTGGTGATTGGGTAAAAGGAGTCCAGTAGGGAGCTGTGAAAAAAAGAGTAGCGTGGCGACAGGTCAAAGTTTGAGGCTTAGCCACGCCCACACCTTTCAACTTTTGAAAAATCCGACGGTTAAATTTTTTCCCCTATGTCTTAAGGGTATATAGCAGAAGTTTGAAGGAGATTGGTGAAAAGGGCGACGGAGCATCACTCTCCAAACAACGTGTGCGAAAACCACTAAATCGCGTACTTGATCCAAAATGGCCGACTTCCTGTGCGACTTTGAACTTGACTCCAAGAGACTTTTTTGTAGGTCCTGAGACACCACATTAGTGTACCAAATTTCGTAATCCTCAGTCAAAGCATGGCTTGGGGCTAATAGTTTAAATGGTCCTAGGGGGCGCTATTTCAAAACATAGGCCACGCCCACAAAATTCAGCTGTCTATTTCTCTTGGAGCTCAGACTAGGATCACTCACCAGAAGTTTCGTAGCAATATCACGATAACTGAAGAAATGAGAGACAAACGTATTTCCATGGCGTGATGGCGATTTTCGCCATGGTCCCAAAGCCCCGCCTTTTTTCAAAACCTGCCAGTACTGGAGACCAAGTAACCTCAACTTGTCTACTGCTGTTTGCCACAGAATCCTGGTGATTGGGTAAAAGGAGTCCAGTAGGGAGCTGTGAAAAAAAGAGTAGCGTGGCGACAGGTCAAAGTTTGAGGCTTAGCCACGCCCACACCTTTCAACTTTTGAAAAATCCGACGGTTGAATTTTTTCCCCTATGTCTTAAGGGTATATAGCAGAAGTTTGAAGGAGATTGGTGAAAAGGGCGACGGAGCATCACTCTCCAAACAACGTGTGCGAAAACCACTAAATCGCGTACTTGATCCAAAATGGCCGACTTCCTGTGCGACTTTGAACTTGACTCCAAGAGACTTTTTTGTAGGTCCTGAGACACCACATTAGTGTACCAAATTTCGTAATCCTCAGTCAAAGCATGGCTTGGGGCTAATAGTTTTAATGGTCCTAGGGGGCGCTATTTCAGAAAATAGGCCACGCCCACCAGATGTTCACATCAGATCTTTTGGGGGGCCGGACTAGGATCACTCACAAGAAGTTTCGTGACGATATCTTTGGAAATGACGAAATGGGAGGCAAACGTAAGGCCAAGGCGGTACGCCTGAATTCGCCGCGCCACCACAGCCCCGCCCTCTGCCGAAAACTCCCATAAAGTGACGCCAAGCAACCCCCACTTGTCTTGAGTTACCAGCTACAAATTTGTGGTGATTAAGTGAAATGGGGCAATTTGGGACCTTTCACAGTAAAACTTGATCTTTTTGGTCCTGAGGGGGCGGGGCTTGTGTGATGTCATCATCCGACCTTTCAATTTACTTTGTGGGTGGATGACGAATGACCACAGAAAGTTTGGTAACTCTATTCCATTCAGTTATGAAGTTATAGCAATTTAAATATTTTTGGCGAGTAGTCAAACTTCGAGGCCTGGCTCCGCCCCTTCAACATATACGAAAACTCAGAATCCTTATCTCATTTTGTTCGCCCATCCCTTCTGAGCAATTTTACACAATTTTTGAGACGATCGTGCGAAAAATGATCGAGCAATCCAATCAGAAACGGACCCTAAAAACGGCAAAAACGGCAAAAAATCGCCATTTCAACCCAAAATGGCCGACTTCCTGTTTGATATTGACCATGGTTGCAAGAGACTTTTCTGTGCGGACTGTTGAGTACTACAAGTGTACCAAATTTCATAACTGTACGATAAACTAAGCTTTATGGAGAGGGGTTTTTTTCACTTTGTAGGGGGCGCTGTTCAGCCATTTTCTTTGCGATTTTTTTGGGACCTTTAAAATATCAAATTTTTCACCAGGCCTGACAAGTGTGCAAAATATTGTGAGTTTTGGGGTATGTTAAGGTCCCCAAAAAGCTGTTCAAAGGGGGCACGGAATAACAAAAAATAATAATAATCAGAGCAAAAACAAGAGGCCTTCGCAGCGCTTTCGCTGCTCGGGCCTAATAATAATCAGAGCAAAAACAAGAGGCCTTCGCAGCGCTTTCGCTGCTCGGGCCTAATTAAAGCTGCAAGCAGCGTCGTTCGGCCCTCGCAGCTCCGCGCCGCTCCGGCCTGGCCGGCAGCCCGGGGCACCAGGGCACGTCTGGCAGAACAGAAACGTCAACCACCCCGACACCAGAAACCGCAAATGGCCTCCTCGTCCGCACCTCACCCTGACTCAGCATCCCCTCTGAGCTCACCATTAAATTGAATTGTAAGGTTACGGCGTTACGCCAGAATTCGCCATGGCATCAAAGCCCCTCCCTATCTGGAAAGCTATCAGATCTGAATGGTCATTACAGCATCATGAAGACCGTGCATGACCTTAGTGTCATGTTGACTAAATTAGAGGGGACAAATATGGGCATTTCAGCATAAAACAATAGACTTCCTGTATTCAGGGGGCGGGGCTTAGGTGATGTCAGCTGTCCACATTGTCATTGTTTAAAGATATGGTCAATGATCACACAGACAAAGTTCGAAAAAGATCTGATCATGCACATGGGAGTTATTAAGTCAAGTAAAGTAATGGCGAAAGGTCAAAGTTTGAGACTTAGCCACGCCCACACCTTTCAACTTTTGAAAAATCCGACGGTTGAATTTTTTCTCCTATGTCTTAAGAGTAAATAGCAGAAGTTTGAAGGCGATTGGTGAAAAGGGCAACGGAGCATCACTCTCCAAACAACGTGTGCCAAAACAACTAAATCGCGTACTTGGACCAAAATGCCCGACTTCCTGTGCGACTTTGCACTTGGCTCCAAGAGACTTTTTTGTAGGTCCGGAGACACCTCATTAGTGTACCAAATTTCGTAATCCTCAGTCAAAGAATGGCTAGGGGCTGACAGTTTTAATGGTCCTAGGGGGCGCTATTTCAGAAAAATGGCCACGCCCACAAATTTTAGCTGTCCATTTCTATTGGGGGTCAGACTAGGATCACTCACAACAAATTTCGAGGTGATATCTCGATAACTTAAGAAATGAGAGGCAAACGTATTTCCATGGCGTGATGGCGATTTTCGCCATGCTCCCAAAGCCCCGCCTTTTTTCAAAACCTTCCAGTACTGAAGACAAAGTAACCTCAACTTGTCTACTGCTGTTTGCCACAGAATCCTGGTGTTTGGGTAAAAGGAGTCCAGTAGGGAGCTGTGAAAAAAAGAGTGGCGTGGCGACAGGTCAAAGTTTGAGGCTTAGCCACGCCCACATCTTTCAACTTTTGAAAAATCCGACGGTTGAATTTTTTCCCCTATGTCTTAAGAGTATATAGCAGAAGTTTGAAGGAGATTGGTGAAAAGGGCGACGGAGCATCACTCTCCAAACAACGTGTGCGAAAACCACTAAATCGCGCACTTGGACCAAAATGGCCGACTTCCTGTGCGACTTTGCGCTTGGCTCCAAGAGACTTTTTTGTAGGTCCTGAGACACCACATTAGTGTACCAAATTTCGTAATCCTCAGTCAAAGCATAGCTTGGGGCTATTAGTTTAAATGGTCCTAGGGGGCGCTATTTAAGAAAATAGGCCACGCCCACTAAATTCAGATATCTATGTCGCTTGGGGGTCAGACTAGGATCAGGCACCAGAAGTTTCGTAGCAATATCACGATAACTGAAGAAATGAGAGGCAAACGTATTTCCATGGCGTGATGGCGATTTTCGCCATGCTCCCAAAGCCCCGCCTTTTTTCAAAACCTGCCAGTACTGGAGACCAAGTAACCTCAAGTTGTCTACTGCTGTTTCCCACAGAATCCTGGTGATTAGGTAAAAGGAGTCCAGTAGGGAGCTGTGAAAAAAAGAGTGGCGTGGCGGCAGGTCAAAGTTTGAGGCTTAGCCACGCCCACACCTTTCAACTTTTGAAAAATCCGACGGTTGAATTTTTTCCCCTATGTCTTAAGAATATATAGCAGAAGTTTGAAGGAGATTGGTGAAAAGGGCGACGGAGCATCACTCTCCAAACAACGTGTGCGAAAACCACTAAATCGCGTACTTGGACCAAAATGGCCGACTTCCTGTGCGACTTTGCACTTGGCTTCAAGAGACTTTTTTGTAGGTCCTGAGACACCACATTAGTGTACCAAATTTCGTAATCCTCAGTCAAAGCATGGCTTGGGGCTGACAGTTTTAATGGTCCTAGGGGGCGCTATTTCAGAAAATAGGCCACGCCCACCAGATGTTCACATCAGATCTTTTGGGGGGCCGGACTAGGATCACTCACAAGAAGTTTCGTGACGATATCTTTGGAAATGACGAAATGGGAGGCAAACGTAAGGCCAAGGCGGTACGCCTG
Organism: Nothobranchius furzeri; assembly: GCF_043380555.1. Lineage (NCBI taxonomy): Eukaryota > Metazoa > Chordata > Actinopteri > Cyprinodontiformes > Nothobranchiidae > Nothobranchius > Nothobranchius furzeri. Next base: position 60,554,373 of record NC_091745.1, on the reverse strand, counting down.
AATTCGCCGCGCCGCCACAGCCCCGCCCTCTGCCGAAAACTCCCATAAAGTGACGCCAAGCAACCCCCACTTGTCTTGAGTTACCAGCTACAAATTTGTGGTGATTAAGTGAAATGGGGCAATTTGGGACCTTTCACAGTAAAACTTGATCTTTTTGGTCCTGAGGGGGCGGGGCTTGTGTGATGTCATCATCCGACCATTCAATTTACTTTGTGGGTGGATGACGAATGACCACAGAAAGTTTGGTAACTCTATTCCATTCAGTTATGAAGTTATAGCAATTTAAATATTTTTGGCGAGTAGTCAAACTTCGAGGCCTGGCTCCGCCCCTTCAACATATACGAAAACTCAGAATCCTTATCTCATTTTGTTCGCCCATCCCTTCTGAGCAATTTTACACAATTTTTGAGACGATCGTGCGAAAAATGATCGAGCAATCCAATCAGAAACGGACCCTAAAAACGGCAAAAACGGCAAAAAATCGCCATTTCAACCCAAAATGGCCGACTTCCTGTTTGATATTGACCATGGTTGCAAGAGACTTTTCTGTGCGGACTGTTGAGTACTACAAGTGTACCAAATTTCATAACTGTACGATAAACTAAGCTTTATGGAGAGGGGTTTTTTTCACTTTGTAGGGGGCGCTGTTCAGCCATTTTCTTTGCGATTTTTTTGGTACCTTTAAAATATCAAATTTTTCACCAGGCCTGACAAGTGTGCAAAATATTGTGAGTTTTGGGGTATGTTAAGGTCCCCAAAAAGCTGTTCAAAGGGGGCACGGAATAACAAAAAATAATTAAAGCTGCAAGCAGCGTCGTTCGGCCCTCGCAGCTCCGCGCCGCTCCGGCCTGGCCGGCAGCCCGGGGCACCAGGGCACGTCCGCAGAACACAAACGTCGACCACCCCAACACCAGAAACTGCTAACGGCCACCTTGTCCGCAACTCACCCTGACTCAGCATCCCCTTTGAGCCCACCATTATATTTTATGTCTCACCACTAGGGAATCCTCTATCTTTACCACACTGGTGGTGTGATGACAGTGACCAACTTTAATGCTATTCTGACCATGTTTTTTAAAGTTATCGAAGGATAACGTTATCTAGGTGGCGCTGTGACCAACTACAGAAAAGTCCCATTGAGGTCAGCTTTGGTGACATTATATAACATTCACCAACCGTTTGTGCCTCATTGGCTAAAGGGCATGATTGTTCATTGCCATATTCCGTTTCGGGCAAATCGGAGGCCGTTTGTGGAAGTTACAGTCAAATGTAAGGTCATGGCGTCACGCCAGCATTCACCATGGCATCAAAGCCCCTCCCTTTCTGGAAAGCTATCAGATCTGAATGGTCTTTAAAACATCATGAAGACACTGTATGACCTGAGTGTCATTTTCATTAAATTAGAGGGGACAAATATGGGCATTTCACCTGAAAACAATAGACTTCCTGTTGTCAGGGGGCGGGGCTTAGGTGATGTCAGCTGTCCACATTGTCGTTGTCTTGAGATTTTGTCAGTGATCACACAGATAAAGTTTGAATTAGATCTGATCATGCACATGGGAGTTATTAAGTCAAGTAATGTCATGGCGAAAGGTCAAAGTTTGAGGCTTAGCCACGCCCACACCTTTATACTTATTTAAAATCCGACGGTTGAATTTTTTCCCCTTTGACTTAAAAGTACATAGCATAAGTTTGAAGGTGATCGGTGTAAAGGGCAACGGGCCATCAATGTCCAAACAACGTGTGCGAAAACCACTAAATCGAGTACTTGGACCAAAATGGCCGACCTCCTGTGCGAAATTGCGCTTGGCTCCAAGAGACTTTTTTGTAGGGCCAGAGACCCTACATGAATGTACCAATTTTCGTAATCCTCAGTCAAACCTTGTCTTGGGGCTGACAGTTTTAATGGTCCTAGGGGGCGCTATTTCAGAATATAGGCCACGCCCACAAATCTCAGATGCCCATTTCTATTGGGGGTCAGACTAGGATCACTCACCAGACATTTTGTGGCGATGTCACGATAATTGAAGAAATGAGAGGCAAACGTATTGCCATGGCGTGATGGCGAATTTCGCCATGCTCCCAAAGCCCCGCCTTTTTTCAAAACCTGCCAGTACTGTAGACCAAGTGACCTCAACTTGTCAGCTGCTATTTACCAGAGATTCCAGGTGATTGGGTAAAAGGAGTCCAATAGGGAGCTGTGAAAAAAAGAGTGGCGTGGCGAAAGGTCAAAGTTTGAGGCTAAGCCACGCCCACACCTTTATACTTATTTAAAATCCGACGGTTGAATTTTTTCCTCTATGTCTTAAGAGTATATAGCAGAAGCTCGAAGGCGATTGGTGAAAAGGGCGACGGAGCATCACTCTCCAAACAACGTGTGTGAAAACCACTAAATCGCGCACTTGGACCAAAATGGCCGACTTCCTGTGCGACTTTGCACTTGGCTCCAAGAGACTTTTTTGTAGGTCCTGAGACACCACATTAGTGTACCAAATTTCGTAATCCTCAGTCAAAGCATGGCTTGGGGCTGACAGTTTTAATGGTCCTAGGGGGCGCTAATACAGAAAATAGGCCACGCCCACAAACTTAAGCTGACCTTTTCTATTGGGGGTCAGACTAGGATCACTCACAACAATGGTCGAGGTGATATCACGATAAATGAAGAAATGAGAGGCAAACGTATTTCCATGGCGTGATGGCGAATTTCGCCATGCTCCCAAAGCCCCGCCTTTTTGCAAAACCTTCCAGTACTGGAGACCAAGTGACCTCAACTTGCCTGCTGCTATTTACCAGAGATTCCTGGTGATTGGGTAAAAGGAGTCCAATAAGGAGCTGTGAAAAAAAGAGTGGCGTGGCGAAAGGTCAAAGTTTGAGGCTTAGCCACGCCCACACCTTTATACTTATTTAAAATCCGACGGTTGAATTTTTTCCTCTATGTCTTAAGACTATATAGCAGAAGTTTGAAAGTGATTGGTGAAAAGGGCGACGGAGTATCACTCTCCAAACAACGTGTGTGAAAACCACTAAATCGCGCACTTGGACCAAAATGGCCGACTTCCTGTGCGACTTTGCACTTGGCTTCAAGAGACTTTTTTGTAGGTCCTGAGACACCACATTAGTGTACCAAATTTCGTAATCCTCAGTTAAAGCATGGCTTGGGGCTGACAGTTTTAATGGTCCTAGGGGGCGCTATTTCAGAAAATAGGCCAGGCCCACCGGATGTTGACATCAGATTGTTTGAGGGGCCAGACTAGGATTACTCACAAAAAGTTTCGTGACGATATCTTTAGAAATGACGAAATGGGAGGCAAACGTAAGGCCACGGCGGTACGCCTGAATTCGCCGCGCCGCCACAGCCCCGCCCTCTGCCGAAAACTCCCATAAAGTGACGCCAAGCAACCCCCACTTGTCTTGAGTTACCAGCTACAAATTTGTGGTGATTAAGTGAAATGGGGCAATTTGGGACCTTTCACAGTAAAACTTGATCTTTTTGGTCCTGAGGGGGCGGGTCTTGTGTGATGTCATCATCCGACCATTCAATTTACTTTGTGGGTGGATGACGAATGACCACAGAAAGTTTGGTAACTCTATTCCATTCAGTTATGAAGTTATAGCAATTTAAATATTTTTGGCGAGTAGTCAAACTTCGAGGCCTGGCTCCGCCCCTTCAACATATACGAAAACTCAGAATCCTTATCTCATTTTGTTCGCCCATCCCTTCTGAGCAATTTTACACAATTTTTGAGACGATCGTGCGAAAAATGATCGAGCAATCCAATCAGAAACGGACCCTAAAAACAGCAAAAACGGCAAAAAATCGCCATTTCAACCCAAAATGGCCGACTTCCTGTTTGATATTGACCATGGTTGCAAGAGACTTTTCTGTGCGGACTGTTAAGTACTACAAGTGTACCAAATTTCATAACTGTACGATAAACTAAGCTTTATGGAGAGGGGTTTTTTTCACTTTGTAGGGGGCGCTGTTCAGCCATTTTCTTTGCGATTTTTTTGGGACCTTTAAAATATCAAATTTTTCACCAGGCCTGACAAGTGTGCAAAATATTGTGAGTTTTGGGGTATGTTAAGGTCCCCAAAAAGCTGTTCAAAGGGGGCACGGAATAACAAAAAATAATAATAATCAGAGCAAAAACAAGAGGCCTTCGCAGCGCTTTCGCTGCTCGGGCCTAATAATAATCAGAGCAAAAACAAGAGGCCTTCGCAGCGCTTTCGCTGCTCGGGCCTAATAATAATCAGAGCAAAAACAAGAGGCCTTCGCAGCGCTTTCGCTGCTCGGGCCTAATTAAAGCTGCAAGCAGCGTCGTTCGGCCCTCGCAGCTCCGCGCCGCTCCGGCCTGGCCGGCAGCCCGGGGCACCAGGGCATGTCTGGCAGAACAGAAACGTCAATCATCCCGTCACCGGAAACAGCAAATGGCCTCCTAGTCCGCACCTCACCCTGACTAAGCATCCCCTCTGAGCTCACCATTAAATTGAATTGTAAGGTTACGGCATACGCAAGAATTCGCCATGGCATCAAAGCCCCTCCCTTTCTGGAAAGCTATCAGATTTGAATGGCCATTACAGCATCATGAAGACAGTGCATGACCTAGGTGTCATGTTGACTAAATTAGAGGGGACAAATATGGGCATTTCAGCATAAAATAATAACTTCCTTTAGTCAGGGGGCGGGGCTTAGATGATGTCAGCTGTCCACATTGTCATTGTTTACAGATATGGTCAATGATCACACAGACAAAGTTCGAAAAAGATCTGATCATGCACATGGGAGTTATTAAGTCAAGTAATGGCGAAAGGTCAAAGTTTGAGGCTTAGCCACGCCCACACCTTTCAACTTTTGAAAAATCCGACGGTTGAATTTTTTCCCCTATGCCTTAAGAGTATATAGCAGAAGTTTGAAGGCGATTGGTGAAAAGGGCGACGGAGCATCACTCTCCAAACAACGTGTGCGAAAACCACTAAATCGCGTACTTGGACCAAAATGGCCGACTTCCTGTGCAATTTTGTGCTTGGCTCCAAGAGACTTTTTTGTAGGTCCTGGGACACCACATTAGTGTACCAAATTTCGTAATCCTCAGTGAAAGCATGGCTTGGGGCTATTAGTTTAAATGGTCCTAGGGGGCGCTATTTCAGAAATTAGGCCACGCCCACATATTTTAGCTGTCTATGTCTCTTTGGGGTCAGACTAGGATCACTCACCAGAAGTTTCGTAACGATATCACGATAAATGAAGAAATGAGAGGCAAACGTATTTCCATGGCGTGATGGCGATTTTCGCCATGCTCCCAAAGCCCCGCCTTTTTTTGAAACCTTCCAGTACTGGATACCAAGTGACCTCAAGTTGTCTACTGCTATTTGCCAGAGACTCCTGCTGATTGGGTAAAAGGAGTCCAGTAGGGAGCTGCGAAAAAAAGAGTGGCGCGGCGACAGGTCAAAGTTTGAGGCTTAGCCACGCCCACACCTTTCAACTTTTGAAAAATCCGACGGTTGAATTTTTTCCTCTATGTCTTAAGAGCAGATGGCAGAAGTTTGAAGGAGATTGGTGAAAATGGCGACGGAGCATCACTCTCCAAACAACGTGTGCGAAAACCACTAAATTGCGTACTTGGACCAAAATGGCCGACTTCCTGTGCAACTTTGCACTTGGCTCCAAGAGACTTTTTTGTAGGTCCTGAGACACCACATTAGTGTACCAAATTTCGTACTCCTCAGTCAAAGCATGGCTTGGGGCTGACAGTTTTAATGGTCCTAGGGGGCGCTATTTCAGAAAATAGGCCACGCCCACCGGATGTTCACATCAGATCTTTTGAGGGGCCGGACTAGGATCACTCACAACAAGTTTCGTGACGATATCTTTAGAAATGACGAAATGGAAGGCAAACGTAAGGCCATGGCGGTACGCCTGACTTCGCCGCGCCGCCACAGCCCCACCTTCTGCCGAAAACTCCCATAAAGTGACGCCAAGCAACCTCCACTTGTCTTGAGTTAACAGCTACAAGTTTGTGGTGATTAAGTGAAATGGGGCAATTTGGGACCTTTCACAGTAAAACTTGACCTTTTTGGTCCTGAGGGGGCGGGGCTTGTGTGATGTCATCATCCGACCATTCAATTTACTTTGTGGCTGGATGACGAATGACCACAGAAAGTTTGGTAATTCTATTCCTTTCAGTTATGAAGTTATAGCAATTTAAAAATTTTTGGCGAGTAGTCAAACTTCGAGGCCTGGCCCCGCCCCTTCAACATGTACGAAAAGTCAGAATCTTTGTCTCATTTTATTCGCCCATCCCTTCTGAGCAATTTTACACAATTTTTGAGATGATCGTGCGAAAAATGATCGAGCAATCCAATCAGAAACGGACCCTAAAAACGGCAAAAACGGCAAAAAATCGCCATTTCAACCCAAAATGGCCGACTTCCTGTATGATATTGACCATGCTTGCAAGAGACTTTTCTGTGCGGACTGTTGAGTACTACAAGTGTACCAAATTTCATAACTGTATGATAAACTAAGCTTTATGGAGAGGGTTTTTTTTCACTTTCTAGGGGGCGCTGTTCAGCCATTTTCTTTGCGATTTTTTTGGAACCTTTAAAATATCAAATTTTTCACCAGGCCTGACAAGTTTGCAAAATATTGTGAGTTTTGGGGTATGTTAAGGTCCCCAAAAAGCCGTTCAAAGGGGGCACGGAATAACAAAAAAAGAATAATCAGAGCAAAAACAAGAGGCCTTCGCAGCGCTTTCGCTGCTCGGGCCTAATTAAAGCTGCAAGCAGCGTCGTTCGGCCCTCGCAGCTCCGCGCCGCTCCGGTCTGCCGTCGCACCAGTGCACGTCTGACAGAACAGAAACGTCAACCACCCCGACACCAGAAACCGCGAATGGCCTCCTAGTCTGCACCTCACCCTGACTCAGCATCCCCTCTGAGCTCACCATTAAATTGAATATTAAGATTACGGCGTTACGCCAGAATTCGCCATGGCATCAAAGCCCCTCCCTTTCTGGAAAGCTATCAGATCTGAATGGTCATTACAGCATCATGAAGACAGTGCATGACCTTAGGGTCATGTTGACTAAATTAGAGGGGACAAATATGGGCATTTCAGCATAAAAAATAAATTCCTGTAGTCAGGGGGCGGGGCTTAGGTGATGTCAGCTGTCCACATTGTCATTGTTTACAGATATGGTCAATGATCACACAGACAAAGTTCGAAAAAGATCTGATCATGCACATGGGAGTTATTAAGTCAAGTAAAGTAATGGCGAAAGGTCAACGTTTGAGGCTTAGCCACGCCCACACCTTTCAACTTTTGAAAAATCCGACGGTTGAATTTTTTCCCCTATGTCTTAAGAGTGTATTGCAGAAGTTTGAAGGTGATTGGTGAAAAGGGCGACGGAGCATCACTCTCCAAACAATGTGTGCGAAAACCACTAAATCACGTACTTGCACCAAAATGGCCGACTTCCTGTGCGACTTTACGCTTGGCTCCAAGAGACTTTTTTGTAGGTCCTGAGACCCCACATTAGTGTACCAAATTTCGTAATCCTCAGTCAAAGCATGGCTTGGGGCTGAAAGTTTTAATGGCTCTAGGGGGCGCTATTTAAGAATATAGGCCACGCCCACAAACTTCAGCTGTCTATTTCTCTTGGAGCTCAGACTAGGATCACTCACCAGAAGTTTCGTAGCAATATCACGATAACTGAAGAAATGAGACAAACGTATTTCCATGGCGTGATGGCGATTTTCGCCATGGTCCCAAAGCCCCGCCTTTTTTCAAAACCTGCCAGTACTGGAGACCAAGTAACCTCAACTTGTCTACTGCTGTTTGCCACAGAATCCTGGTGATTGGGTAAAAGGAGTCCAGTAGGGAGCTGTGAAAAAAAGAGTAGCGTGGCGACAGGTCAAAGTTTGAGGCTTAGCCACGCCCACACCTTTCAACTTTTGAAAAATCCGACGGTTAAATTTTTTCCCCTATGTCTTAAGGGTATATAGCAGAAGTTTGAAGGAGATTGGTGAAAAGGGCGACGGAGCATCACTCTCCAAACAACGTGTGCGAAAACCACTAAATCGCGTACTTGATCCAAAATGGCCGACTTCCTGTGCGACTTTGAACTTGACTCCAAGAGACTTTTTTGTAGGTCCTGAGACACCACATTAGTGTACCAAATTTCGTAATCCTCAGTCAAAGCATGGCTTGGGGCTAATAGTTTAAATGGTCCTAGGGGGCGCTATTTCAAAACATAGGCCACGCCCACAAAATTCAGCTGTCTATTTCTCTTGGAGCTCAGACTAGGATCACTCACCAGAAGTTTCGTAGCAATATCACGATAACTGAAGAAATGAGAGACAAACGTATTTCCATGGCGTGATGGCGATTTTCGCCATGGTCCCAAAGCCCCGCCTTTTTTCAAAACCTGCCAGTACTGGAGACCAAGTAACCTCAACTTGTCTACTGCTGTTTGCCACAGAATCCTGGTGATTGGGTAAAAGGAGTCCAGTAGGGAGCTGTGAAAAAAAGAGTAGCGTGGCGACAGGTCAAAGTTTGAGGCTTAGCCACGCCCACACCTTTCAACTTTTGAAAAATCCGACGGTTGAATTTTTTCCCCTATGTCTTAAGGGTATATAGCAGAAGTTTGAAGGAGATTGGTGAAAAGGGCGACGGAGCATCACTCTCCAAACAACGTGTGCGAAAACCACTAAATCGCGTACTTGATCCAAAATGGCCGACTTCCTGTGCGACTTTGAACTTGACTCCAAGAGACTTTTTTGTAGGTCCTGAGACACCACATTAGTGTACCAAATTTCGTAATCCTCAGTCAAAGCATGGCTTGGGGCTAATAGTTTTAATGGTCCTAGGGGGCGCTATTTCAGAAAATAGGCCACGCCCACCAGATGTTCACATCAGATCTTTTGGGGGGCCGGACTAGGATCACTCACAAGAAGTTTCGTGACGATATCTTTGGAAATGACGAAATGGGAGGCAAACGTAAGGCCAAGGCGGTACGCCTGAATTCGCCGCGCCACCACAGCCCCGCCCTCTGCCGAAAACTCCCATAAAGTGACGCCAAGCAACCCCCACTTGTCTTGAGTTACCAGCTACAAATTTGTGGTGATTAAGTGAAATGGGGCAATTTGGGACCTTTCACAGTAAAACTTGATCTTTTTGGTCCTGAGGGGGCGGGGCTTGTGTGATGTCATCATCCGACCTTTCAATTTACTTTGTGGGTGGATGACGAATGACCACAGAAAGTTTGGTAACTCTATTCCATTCAGTTATGAAGTTATAGCAATTTAAATATTTTTGGCGAGTAGTCAAACTTCGAGGCCTGGCTCCGCCCCTTCAACATATACGAAAACTCAGAATCCTTATCTCATTTTGTTCGCCCATCCCTTCTGAGCAATTTTACACAATTTTTGAGACGATCGTGCGAAAAATGATCGAGCAATCCAATCAGAAACGGACCCTAAAAACGGCAAAAACGGCAAAAAATCGCCATTTCAACCCAAAATGGCCGACTTCCTGTTTGATATTGACCATGGTTGCAAGAGACTTTTCTGTGCGGACTGTTGAGTACTACAAGTGTACCAAATTTCATAACTGTACGATAAACTAAGCTTTATGGAGAGGGGTTTTTTTCACTTTGTAGGGGGCGCTGTTCAGCCATTTTCTTTGCGATTTTTTTGGGACCTTTAAAATATCAAATTTTTCACCAGGCCTGACAAGTGTGCAAAATATTGTGAGTTTTGGGGTATGTTAAGGTCCCCAAAAAGCTGTTCAAAGGGGGCACGGAATAACAAAAAATAATTAAAGCTGCAAGCAGCGTCGTTCGGCCCTCGCAGCTCCGCGCCGCTCCGGCCTGGCCGGCAGCCCGGGGCACCAGGGCACGTCCGCAGAACAAAAACGTCGACCACCCCAACACCAGAAACTGCTAACGGCCACCTTGTCCGCAACTCACCCTGACTCAGCATCCCCTTTGAGCCCACCATTATATTTTATGTCTCACCACTAGGGAATCCTCTATCTTTACCACACTGGTGGTGTGATGACAGTGACCAACTTTAATGCTATTCTGACCATGTTTTTTAAATTTATCGAAGGATAACGTTATCTAGGTGGCGCTGTGACCAACTACAGAAAAGTCCCATTGAGGTCAGCTTTGGTGACATTATATAACATTCACCAACCGTTTGTGCCTCATTGGCTAAAGGGCATGATTGTTCATTGCCATATTCAGTTTCGGGCAAATCGGAGGCCGTTTGTGGAAGTTACAGTCAAATGTAAGGTCATGGCGTCACGCCAGCATTCACCATGGCATCAAAGCCCCTCCCTTTCTGGAAAGCTATCAGATCTGAATGGTCTTTAAAACATCATGAAGACACTGTATGACCTGAGTGTCATTTTCATTAAATTAGAGGGGACAAATATAGGCATTTCACCATAAAACAATAGACTTCCTGTTGTCAGGGGGCGGGGCTTAGGTGATGTCAGCTGTCCACATTGTCGTTATCTTGAGATGTGGTCAGTGATCACACAGACAAAGTTTGAATTAGATCTGATCATGCACATGGGAGTTATTAAGTCAAGTAATGTCATGGCAAAAGGTCAAAGTTTGAGGCTTAGCCACGCCCACACCTTTATACTTATTTAAAATCCGACGGTTGAATTTTTTCCCCTTTGACTTAAAAGTACATAGCATAAGTTTGAAGGTGATCGGTGTAAAGGGCAACGGGCCATCAATGTCCAAACAACGTGTGCGAAAACCACTAAATCGAGTACTTGGACCAAAATGGCCGACCTCCTGTGCGAAATTGCGCTTGGCTCCAAGAGACTTTTTTGTAGGGCCAGAGACCCTACATGAGTGTACCAATTTTCGTAATCCTCAGTCAAACCTTGTCTTGGGGCTGACAGTTTTAATGGTCCTAGGGGGCGCTATTTCAGAATATAGGCCACGCCCACAAATCTATGATGCCCATTTCTATTGGGGGTTAGACTAGGATCACTCACCAGACATTTTGTGGCGATGTCACGATAATTGAAGAAATGAGAGGCAAACGTATTGCCATGACGTGATGGCGAATTTCGCCATGCTCCCAAAGCCTCGCCTTTTTTCAAAACCTGCCAGTACTGTAGACCAAGTGACCTCAACTTGTCAGCTGCTATTTACCAGAGATTCCAGGTGATTGGGTAAAAGGAGTCCAATAGGGAGCTGTGAAAAAAAGAGTGGCGTGGCGAAAGGTCAAAGTTTGAGGCTTAGCCACACCCACACCTTTATACTTATTTAAAATCCGACGGTTGAATTTTTTCCTCTATGTCTTAAGAGTATATAGCAGAAGCTCGAAGGCGATTGGTGAAAAGGGCGACGGAGCATCACTCTCCAAACAACGTGTGTGAAAACCACTAAATCGCGCACTTGGACCAAAATGGCCGACTTCCTGTGCGACTTTGCACTTGGCTCCAAGAGACTTTTTTGTAGGTCCTGAGACACCACATTATTGTACCAAATTTCGTAATCCTCAGTCAAAGCATGGCTTGGGGCTGACAGTTTTAATGGTCCTAGGGGGCGCTAATACAGAAAATAGGCCACGCCCACAAACTTAAGCTGACCTTTTCTATTGGGGGTCAGACTAGGATCACTCACAACAATGGTCGAGGTGATATCACGATAAATGAAGAAATGAGAGGCAAACGTATATCCATGGCGTGATGGCGAATTTCGCCATGCTCCCAAAGCCCCGCCTTTTTTCAAAACCTTCCAGTACTGGAGACCAAGTGACCTCAACTTGCCTGCTGCTATTTACCAGAGATTCCTGGTGATTGGGTAAAAGGAGTCCAATAAGGAGCTGTGAAAAAAAGAGTGGCGTGGCGAAAGGTCAAAGTTTGAGGCTTAGCCACGCCCACACCTTTATACTTATTTAAAATCCGACGGTTGAATTTTTTCCTCTATGTCTTAAGACTATATAGCAGAAGTTTGAAAGTGATTGGTGAAAAGGGCGACGGAGTATCACTCTCCAAACAACGTGTGTGAAAACCACTAAATCGCGCACTTGGACCAAAATGGCCGACTTCCTGTGCGACTTTGCACTTGGCTCCAAGAGACTTTTTTGTAGGTCCTGAGACACCACATTAGTGTACCAAATTTCGTAATCCTCAGTCAAAGCATGGCTTGGGGCTCACAGTTTTAATGGTCCTAGGGGGCGCTATTTCAGAAAATTGGCCACGCCCACCGGATGTTCACGTCAGATTTTTTGGGGGGCCAGACTAGGATCACTCACAAGAAGTTTCGTGACGACATCTTTAGAAATAAAGAAATGGGAGGCAAACGTAAGGCCACGGCGGTACGCCTTACTTCGCCGCGCCGCCACAGCCCCGCCCTCTGCCGAAAACTCCCATAAAGTGACGCCAAGCAACCCCCACTTGCCTTGAATTACCAGCTCCAAATTTGTGGTGATTAAGTGAAATGGGGCAATTTGGGATCTTTCACAGTAAAACTTGACCTTTTTGGTCCTGAGGGGGCGGGGCTTGTGTGATGTCATCAACCGACCATTCAATTTACTTTGTGGGTCGATGACAAATGACCACAGAAAGTTTGGTAACTCTATTCCATTCAATTATGAAGTTATAGCAGTTTAAATTTTTTTGGCGAGTAGTCAAACTTTGAGGCCTGGCTCCGCCCCTTCAACATATACGAAAACTCAGAATCCTTATCTCATTTTGTTCGCCCATCCCTTCTGAGCAATTTTACACAATTTTTGAGACGATCGTGCGAAAAATGATCGAGCAATCCAATCAGAGACGGACCCTAAAAACGGCAAAAACGGCAAAAAATTGCCATTTCAACCCAAAATGGCCGACTTCCTGTTTGATATTGACCATGGTTGCAAGAGACTTTTCTGTGCGGACTGTTGAGTACTACAAGTGTACCAAATTTCATAACTGTACGATAAACTAAGCTTTATGGAGAGGGTTTTTTTTCACTTTGTAGGGGGCGCTGTTCAGCCATTTTCTTTGCGATTTTTTTGGGACCTTTAAAATATCAAATTTTTCACCAGGCCTGACAAGTGTGCAAAATATTGTGAGTTTTGGGGTATGTTAAGGTCCCCAAAAAGCTGTTCAAAGGGGGCACGGAATAACAAAAAATAATAATAATCAGAGCAAAAACAAGAGGCCTTCGCAGCGCTTTCGCTGCTCGGGCCTAATTAAAGCTGCAAGCAGCGTCGTTCGGCCCTCGCAGCTCCGCGCCGCTCCGGTCTGCCGTCGCACCAGTGCACGTCTGACAGAACAGAAACGTCAACCACCCCGACACCAGAAACCGCGAATGGCCTCCTAGTCTGCACCTCACCCTGACTCAGCATCCCCTCTGAGCTCACCATTAAATTGAATATTAAGATTACGGCGTTACGCCAGAATTCGCCATGGCATCAAAGCCCCTCCCTTTCTGGAAAGCTATCAGATCTGAATGGTCATTACAGCATCATGAAGACAGTGCATGACCTTAGGGTCATGTTGACTAAATTAGAGGGGACAAATATGGGCATTTCAGCATAAAAAATAAATTCCTGTAGTCAGGGGGCGGGGCTTAGGTGATGTCAGCTGTCCACATTGTCATTGTTTACAGATATGGTCAATGATCACACAGACAAAGTTCGAAAAAGATCTGATCATGCACATGGGAGTTATTAAGTCAAGTAAAGTAATGGCGAAAGGTCAACGTTTGAGGCTTAGCCACGCCCACACCTTTCAACTTTTGAAAAATCCGACGGTTGAATTTTTTCCCCTATGTCTTAAGAGTGTATTGCAGAAGTTTGAAGGTGATTGGTGAAAAGGGCGACGGAGCATCACTCTCCAAACAATGTGTGCGAAAACCACTAAATCACGTACTTGCACCAAAATGGCCGACTTCCTGTGCGACTTTACGCTTGGCTCCAAGAGACTTTTTTGTAGGTCCTGAGACCCCACATTAGTGTACCAAATTTCGTAATCCTCAGTCAAAGCATGGCTTGGGGCTGAAAGTTTTAATGGCTCTAGGGGGCGCTATTTAAGAATATAGGCCACGCCCACAAACTTCAGCTGTCTATTTCTCTTGGAGCTCAGACTAGGATCACTCACCAGAAGTTTCGTAGCAATATCACGATAACTGAAGAAATGAGACAAACGTATTTCCATGGCGTGATGGCGATTTTCGCCATGGTCCCAAAGCCCCGCCTTTTTTCAAAACCTGCCAGTACTGGAGACCAAGTAACCTCAACTTGTCTACTGCTGTTTGCCACAGAATCCTGGTGATTGGGTAAAAGGAGTCCAGTAGGGAGCTGTGAAAAAAAGAGTAGCGTGGCGACAGGTCAAAGTTTGAGGCTTAGCCACGCCCACACCTTTCAACTTTTGAAAAATCCGACGGTTAAATTTTTTCCCCTATGTCTTAAGGGTATATAGCAGAAGTTTGAAGGAGATTGGTGAAAAGGGCGACGGAGCATCACTCTCCAAACAACGTGTGCGAAAACCACTAAATCGCGTACTTGATCCAAAATGGCCGACTTCCTGTGCGACTTTGAACTTGACTCCAAGAGACTTTTTTGTAGGTCCTGAGACACCACATTAGTGTACCAAATTTCGTAATCCTCAGTCAAAGCATGGCTTGGGGCTAATAGTTTAAATGGTCCTAGGGGGCGCTATTTCAAAACATAGGCCACGCCCATAAAATTCAGCTGTCTATTTCTCTTGGAGCTCAGACTAGGATCACTCACCAGAAGTTTCGTAGCAATATCACGATAACTGAAGAAATGAGAGACAAACGTATTTCCATGGCGTGATGGCGATTTTCGCCATGGTCCCAAAGCCCCGCCTTTTTTCAAAACCTGCCAGTACTGGAGACCAAGTAACCTCAACTTGTCTACTGCTGTTTGCCACAGAATCCTGGTGATTGGGTAAAAGGAGTCCAGTAGGGAGCTGTGAAAAAAAGAGTAGCGTGGCGACAGGTCAAAGTTTGAGGCTTAGCCACGCCCACACCTTTCAACTTTTGAAAAATCCGACGGTTGAATTTTTTCCCCTATGTCTTAAGGGTATATAGCAGAAGTTTGAAGGAGATTGGTGAAAAGGGCGACGGAGCATCACTCTCCAAACAACGTGTGCGAAAACCACTAAATCGCGTACTTGATCCAAAATGGCCGACTTCCTGTGCGACTTTGAACTTGACTCCAAGAGACTTTTTTGTAGGTCCTGAGACACCACATTAGTGTACCAAATTTCGTAATCCTCAGTCAAAGCATGGCTTGGGGCTAATAGTTTTAATGGTCCTAGGGGGCGCTATTTCAGAAAATAGGCCACGCCCACCAGATGTTCACATCAGATCTTTTGGGGGGCCGGACTAGGATCACTCACAAGAAGTTTCGTGACGATATCTTTGGAAATGACGAAATGGGAGGCAAACGTAAGGCCAAGGCGGTACGCCTGAATTCGCCGCGCCACCACAGCCCCGCCCTCTGCCGAAAACTCCCATAAAGTGACGCCAAGCAACCCCCACTTGTCTTGAGTTACCAGCTACAAATTTGTGGTGATTAAGTGAAATGGGGCAATTTGGGACCTTTCACAGTAAAACTTGATCTTTTTGGTCCTGAGGGGGCGGGGCTTGTGTGATGTCATCATCCGACCTTTCAATTTACTTTGTGGGTGGATGACGAATGACCACAGAAAGTTTGGTAACTCTATTCCATTCAGTTATGAAGTTATAGCAATTTAAATATTTTTGGCGAGTAGTCAAACTTCGAGGCCTGGCTCCGCCCCTTCAACATATACGAAAACTCAGAATCCTTATCTCATTTTATTCGCCCATCGCTTCTGAGCAATTTTACACAATTTTTGAGACGATCGTGCGAAAAATGATCGAGCAATCCAATCAGAAACGGACCCTAAAAACGGCAAAAACGGCAAAAAATCGCCATTTCAACCCAAAATGGCCGACTTCCTGTTTGATATTGACCATGGTTGCAAGAGACTTTTCTGTGCGGACTGTTGAGTACTACAAGTGTACCAAATTTCATAACTGTACGATAAACTAAGCTTTATGGAGAGGGGTTTTTTTCACTTTGTAGGGGGCGCTGTTCAGCCATTTTCTTTGCGATTTTTTTGGGACCTTTAAAATATCAAATTTTTCACCAGGCCTGACAAGTGTGCAAAATATTGTGAGTTTTGGGGTATGTTAAGGTCCCCAAAAAGCTGTTCAAAGGGGGCACGGAATAACAAAAAATAATAATAATTAAAGCTGCAAGCAGCGTCGTTCGGCCCTCGCAGCTCCGCGCCGCTCCGGTCTGCCGTCGCACCAGTGCACGTCTGACAGAACAGAAACGTCAACCACCCCGACACCAGAAACCGCGAATGGCCTCCTAGTCTGCACCTCACCCTGACTCAGCATCCCCTCTGAGCTCACCATTAAATTGAATATTAAGATTACGGCGTTACGCCAGAATTCGCCATGGCATCAAAGCCCCTCCCTTTCTGGAAAGCTATCAGATCTGAATGGTCATTACAGCATCATGAAGACAGTGCATGACCTTAGGGTCATGTTGACTAAATTAGAGGGGACAAATATGGGCATTTCAGCATAAAAAATAAATTCCTGTAGTCAGGGGGCGGGGCTTAGGTGATGTCAGCTGTCCACATTGTCATTGTTTACAGATATGGTCAATGATCACACAGACAAAGTTCGAAAAAGATCTGATCATGCACATGGGAGTTATTAAGTCAAGTAAAGTAATGGCGAAAGGTCAACGTTTGAGGCTTAGCCACGCCCACACCTTTCAACTTTTGAAAAATCCGACGGTTGAATTTTTTCCCCTATGTCTTAAGAGTGTATTGCAGAAGTTTGAAGGTGATTGGTGAAAAGGGCGACGGAGCATCACTCTCCAAACAATGTGTGCGAAAACCACTAAATCACGTACTTGCACCAAAATGGCCGACTTCCTGTGCGACTTTACGCTTGGCTCCAAGAGACTTTTTTGTAGGTCCTGAGACCCCACATTAGTGTACCAAATTTCGTAATCCTCAGTCAAAGCATGGCTTGGGGCTGAAAGTTTTAATGGCTCTAGGGGGCGCTATTTAAGAATATAGGCCACGCCCACAAACTTCAGCTGTCTATTTCTCTTGGAGCTCAGACTAGGATCACTCACCAGAAGTTTCGTAGCAATATCACGATAACTGAAGAAATGAGACAAACGTATTTCCATGGCGTGATGGCGATTTTCGCCATGGTCCCAAAGCCCCGCCTTTTTTCAAAACCTGCCAGTACTGGAGACCAAGTAACCTCAACTTGTCTACTGCTGTTTGCCACAGAATCCTGGTGATTGGGTAAAAGGAGTCCAGTAGGGAGCTGTGAAAAAAAGAGTAGCGTGGCGACAGGTCAAAGTTTGAGGCTTAGCCACGCCCACACCTTTCAACTTTTGAAAAATCCGACGGTTAAATTTTTTCCCCTATGTCTTAAGGGTATATAGCAGAAGTTTGAAGGAGATTGGTGAAAAGGGCGACGGAGCATCACTCTCCAAACAACGTGTGCGAAAACCACTAAATCGCGTACTTGATCCAAAATGGCCGACTTCCTGTGCGACTTTGAACTTGACTCCAAGAGACTTTTTTGTAGGTCCTGAGACACCACATTAGTGTACCAAATTTCGTAATCCTCAGTCAAAGCATGGCTTGGGGCTAATAGTTTAAATGGTCCTAGGGGGCGCTATTTCAAAACATAGGCCACGCCCACAAAATTCAGCTGTCTATTTCTCTTGGAGCTCAGACTAGGATCACTCACCAGAAGTTTCGTAGCAATATCACGATAACTGAAGAAATGAGAGACAAACGTATTTCCATGGCGTGATGGCGATTTTCGCCATGGTCCCAAAGCCCCGCCTTTTTTCAAAACCTGCCAGTACTGGAGACCAAGTAACCTCAACTTGTCTACTGCTGTTTGCCACAGAATCCTGGTGATTGGGTAAAAGGAGTCCAGTAGGGAGCTGTGAAAAAAAGAGTAGCGTGGCGACAGGTCAAAGTTTGAGGCTTAGCCACGCCCACACCTTTCAACTTTTGAAAAATCCGACGGTTGAATTTTTTCCCCTATGTCTTAAGGGTATATAGCAGAAGTTTGAAGGAGATTGGTGAAAAGGGCGACGGAGCATCACTCTCCAAACAACGTGTGCGAAAACCACTAAATCGCGTACTTGATCCAAAATGGCCGACTTCCTGTGCGACTTTGAACTTGACTCCAAGAGACTTTTTTGTAGGTCCTGAGACACCACATTAGTGTACCAAATTTCGTAATCCTCAGTCAAAGCATGGCTTGGGGCTAATAGTTTTAATGGTCCTAGGGGGCGCTATTTCAGAAAATAGGCCACGCCCACCAGATGTTCACATCAGATCTTTTGGGGGGCCGGACTAGGATCACTCACAAGAAGTTTCGTGACGATATCTTTGGAAATGACGAAATGGGAGGCAAACGTAAGGCCAAGGCGGTACGCCTGAATTCGCCGCGCCACCACAGCCCCGCCCTCTGCCGAAAACTCCCATAAAGTGACGCCAAGCAACCCCCACTTGTCTTGAGTTACCAGCTACAAATTTGTGGTGATTAAGTGAAATGGGGCAATTTGGGACCTTTCACAGTAAAACTTGATCTTTTTGGTCCTGAGGGGGCGGGGCTTGTGTGATGTCATCATCCGACCTTTCAATTTACTTTGTGGGTGGATGACGAATGACCACAGAAAGTTTGGTAACTCTATTCCATTCAGTTATGAAGTTATAGCAATTTAAATATTTTTGGCGAGTAGTCAAACTTCGAGGCCTGGCTCCGCCCCTTCAACATATACGAAAACTCAGAATCCTTATCTCATTTTGTTCGCCCATCCCTTCTGAGCAATTTTACACAATTTTTGAGACGATCGTGCGAAAAATGATCGAGCAATCCAATCAGAAACGGACCCTAAAAACGGCAAAAACGGCAAAAAATCGCCATTTCAACCCAAAATGGCCGACTTCCTGTTTGATATTGACCATGGTTGCAAGAGACTTTTCTGTGCGGACTGTTGAGTACTACAAGTGTACCAAATTTCATAACTGTACGATAAACTAAGCTTTATGGAGAGGGGTTTTTTTCACTTTGTAGGGGGCGCTGTTCAGCCATTTTCTTTGCGATTTTTTTGGGACCTTTAAAATATCAAATTTTTCACCAGGCCTGACAAGTGTGCAAAATATTGTGAGTTTTGGGGTATGTTAAGGTCCCCAAAAAGCTGTTCAAAGGGGGCACGGAATAACAAAAAATAATAATAATCAGAGCAAAAACAAGAGGCCTTCGCAGCGCTTTCGCTGCTCGGGCCTAATCAGAGCAAAAACAAGAGGCCTTCGCAGCGCTTTCGCTGCTCGGGCCTAATAATAATCAGAGCAAAAACAAGAGGCCTTCGCAGCGCTTTCGCTGCTCGGGCCTAATTAAAGCTGCAAGCAGCGTCGTTCGGCCCTCGCAGCTCCGCGCCGCTCCGGCCTGGCCGGCAGCCCGGGGCACCAGGGCACGTCCGCAGAACACAAACGTCGACCACCCCAACACCAGAAACTGCTAACGGCCACCTTGTCCGCAACTCACCCTGACTCAGCATCCCCTTTGAGCCCACCATTATATTTTATGCCTCACCACTAGGGAATCCTCTATCTTTACCACACTGGTGGTGTGATGACAGTGACCAACTTTAATGCTATTCTGACCATGTTTTTTAAAGTTATCGAAGGATAACGTTATCTAGGTGGCGCTGTGACCAACTACAGAAAAGTCCCATTGAGGTCAGCTTTGGTGACATTATATAACATTCACCAACCGTTTGTGCCTCATTGGCTAAAGGGCATGATTGTTCATTGCCATATTCCGTTTCGGGCAAATCGGAGGCCGTTTGTGGAAGTTACAGTCAAATGTAAGGTCATGGCGTCACGCCAGCATTCACCATGGCATCAAAGCCCCTCCCTTTCTGGAAAGCTATCAGATCTGAATGGTCTTTAAAACATCATGAAGACACTGTATGACCTGAGTGTCATTTTCATTAAATTAGAGGGGACAAATATGGGCATTTCACCATAAAACAATAGACTTCCTATAGTCAGGGGGCGGGGCTTAGGTGATGTCAGCTGTCCACATTGTCGTTGTCTTGAGATGTGGTCAGTGATCACACAGACAAAGTTTGAATTAGATCTGATCATGCACATGGGAGTTATTAAGTCAAGTAATGTCATGGCGAAAGGTCAAAGTTTGAGGCTTAGCCACGCCCACACCTTTATACTTATTTAAAATCCGACGGTTGAATTTTTTCCCCTTTGACTTAAAAGTACATAGCATAAGTTTGAAGGTGATCGGTGTAAAGGGCAACGGGCCATCAATGTCCAAACAACGTGTGCGAAAACCACTAAATCGAGTACTTGGACCAAAATGGCCGACCTCCTGTGCGAAATTGCGCTTGGCTCCAAGAGACTTTTTTGTAGGGCCAGAGACCCTACATGAGTGTACCAATTTTCGTAATCCTCAGTCAAACCTTGTCTTGGGGCTGACAGTTTTAATGGTCCTAGGGGGCGCTATTTCAGAATATAGGCCACGCCCACAAATCTCAGATGCCCATTTCTAATGGGGGTCAGACTAGGATCACTCACCAGACATTTTGTGGCGATGTCACGATAATTGAAGAAATGAGAGGCAAACGTATTGCCATGGCGTGATGGCGAATTTCGCCATGCTCCCAAAGCCCCGCCTTTTTTCAAAACCTGCCAGTACTGTAGACCAAGTGACCTCAACTTGTCAGCTGCTATTTACCAGAGATTCCAGGTGATTGGGTAAAAGGAGTCCAATAGGGAGCTGTGAAAAAAAGAGTGGCGTGGCGAAAGGTCAAAGTTTGAGGCTTAGCCACGCCCACACCTTTATACTTATTTAAAATCCGACGGTTGAATTTTTTCCTCTATGTCTTAAGAGTATATAGCAGAAGCTCGAAGGCGATTGGTGAAAAGGGCGACGGAGCATCACTCTCCAAACAACGTGTGTGAAAACCACTAAATCGCGCACTTGGACCAAAATGGCCGACTTCCTGTGCGACTTTGCACTTGGCTCCAAGAGACTTTTTTGTAGGTCCTGAGACACCACATTAGTGTACCAAATTTCGTAATCCTCAGTCAAAGCATGGCTTGGGGCTGACAGTTTTAATGGTCCTAGGGGGCGCTAATACAGAAAATAGGCCACGCCCACAAACTTAAGCTGACCTTTTCTATTGGGGGTCAGACTAGGATCACTCACAACAATGGTCGAGGTGATATCACGATAAATGAAGAAATGAGAGGCAAACGTATTTCCATGGCGTGATGGCGAATTTCGCCATGCTCCCAAAGCCCCGCCTTTTTTCAAAACCTTCCAGTACTGGAGACCAAGTGACCTCAACTTGCCTGCTGCTATTTACCAGAGATTCCTGGTGATTGGGTAAAAGGAGTCCAATAAGGAGCTGTGAAAAAAAGAGTGGCGTGGCGAAAGGTCAAAGTTTGAGGCTTAGCCACGCCCACACCTTTATACTTATTTAAAATCCGACGGTTGAATTTTTTCCTCTATGTCTTAAGACTATATAGCAGAAGTTTGAAAGTGATTGGTGAAAAGGGCGACGGAGTATCACTCTCCAAACAACGTGTGTGAAAACCACTAAATCGCGCACTTGGACCAAAATGGCCGACTTCCTGTGCGACTTTGCACTTGGCTTCAAGAGACTTTTTTGTAGGTCCTGAGACACCACATTAGTGTACCAAATTTCGTAATCCTCAGTCAAAGCATGGCTTGGGGCTGACAGTTTTAATGGTCCTAGGGGGCGCTATTTCAGAAAATAGGCCACGCCCACCAGATGTTCACATCAGATCTTTTGGGGGGCCGGACTAGGATCACTCACAAGAAGTTTCGTGACGATATCTTTGGAAATGACGAAATGAGAGGCAAACGTATGGCCAAGGCGGTACGCCTGAATTCGCCGCGCCGCCACAGCCCCGCCCTCTGCCGAAAACTCCCATAAAGTGACGCCAAGCAACCCCCACTTGTCTTGAGTTACCAGCTACAAATTTGTGGTGATTAAGTGAAATGGGGCAATTTGGGACCTTTCACAGTAAAACTTGATCTTTTTGGTCCTGAGGGGGCGGGGCTTGTGTGATGTCATCATCCGACCATTCAATTTACTTTGTGGGTGGATGACGAATGACCACAGAAAGTTTGGTAACTCTATTCCATTCAGTTATGAAGTTATAGCAATTTAAATATTTTTGGCGAGTAGTCAAACTTCGAGGCCTGGCTCCGCCCCTTCAACATATACGAAAACTCAGAATCCTTATCTCATTTTGTTCGCCCATCCCTTCTGAGCAATTTTACACAATTTTTGAGACGATCGTACGAAAAATGATCGAGCAATCCAATCAGAAACGGACCCTAAAAACGGCAAAAACGGCAAAAAATCGCCATTTCAACCCAAAATGGCCGACTTCCTGTTTGATATTGACCATGGTTGCAAGAGACTTTTCTGTGCGGACTCTTGAGTACTACAAGTGTACCAAATTTCATAACTGTACGATAAACTAAGCTTTATGGAGAGGGGTTTTTTTCACTTTGTAGGGGGCGCTGTTCAGCCATTTTCTTTGCGATTTTTTTGGGACCTTTAAAATATCAAATTTTTCACCAGGCCTGACAAGTGTGCAAAATATTGTGAGTTTTGGGGTATGTTAAGGTCCCCAAAAAGCTGTTCAAAGGGGGCACGGAATAACAAAAAATAATTAAAGCTGCAAGCAGCGTCGTTCGGCCCTCGCAGCTCCGCGCCGCTCCGGCCTGGCCGGCAGCCCGGGGCACCAGGGCACGTCTGGCAGAACAGAAACGTCAACCACCCCGACACCAGAAACCGCAAATGGCCTCCTCGTCCGCACCTCACCCTGACTCAGCATCCCCTCTGAGCTCACCATTAAATTGAATTGTAAGGTTACGGCGTTACGCCAGAATTCGCCATGGCATCAAAGCCCCTCCCTATCTGGAAAGCTATCAGATCTGAATGGTCATTACAGCATCATGAAGACCGTGCATGACCTTAGTGTCATGTTGACTAAATTAGAGGGGACAAATATGGGCATTTCAGCATAAAACAATAGACTTCCTGTATTCAGGGGGCGGGGCTTAGGTGATGTCAGCTGTCCACATTGTCATTGTTTAAAGATATGGTCAATGATCACACAGACAAAGTTCGAAAAAGATCTGATCATGCACATGGGAGTTATTAAGTCAAGTAAAGTAATGGCGAAAGGTCAAAGTTTGAGACTTAGCCACGCCCACACCTTTCAACTTTTGAAAAATCCGACGGTTGAATTTTTTCTCCTATGTCTTAAGAGTAAATAGCAGAAGTTTGAAGGCGATTGGTGAAAAGGGCAACGGAGCATCACTCTCCAAACAACGTGTGCCAAAACAACTAAATCGCGTACTTGGACCAAAATGCCCGACTTCCTGTGCGACTTTGCACTTGGCTCCAAGAGACTTTTTTGTAGGTCCGGAGACACCTCATTAGTGTACCAAATTTCGTAATCCTCAGTCAAAGAATGGCTAGGGGCTGACAGTTTTAATGGTCCTAGGGGGCGCTATTTCAGAAAAATGGCCACGCCCACAAATTTTAGCTGTCCATTTCTATTGGGGGTCAGACTAGGATCACTCACAACAAATTTCGAGGTGATATCTCGATAACTTAAGAAATGAGAGGCAAACGTATTTCCATGGCGTGATGGCGATTTTCGCCATGCTCCCAAAGCCCCGCCTTTTTTCAAAACCTGCCAGTACTGGAGACAAAGTAACCTCAACTTGTCTACTGCTGTTTGCCACAGAATCCTGGTGTTTGGGTAAAAGGAGTCCAGTAGGGAGCTGTGAAAAAAAGAGTGGCGTGGCGACAGGTCAAAGTTTGAGGCTTAGCCACGCCCACATCTTTCAACTTTTGAAAAATCCGACGGTTGAATTTTTTCCCCTATGTCTTAAGAGTATATAGCAGAAGTTTGAAGGAGATTGGTGAAAAGGGCGACGGAGCATCACTCTCCAAACAACGTGTGCGAAAACCACTAAATCGCGCACTTGGACCAAAATGGCCGACTTCCTGTGCGACTTTGCGCTTGGCTCCAAGAGACTTTTTTGTAGGTCCTGAGACACCACATTAGTGTACCAAATTTCGTAATCCTCAGTCAAAGCATAGCTTGGGGCTATTAGTTTAAATGGTCCTAGGGGGCGCTATTTAAGAAAATAGGCCACGCCCACTAAATTCAGATATCTATGTCGCTTGGGGGTCAGACTAGGATCACGCACCAGAAGTTTCGTAGCAATATCACGATAACTGAAGAAATGAGAGGCAAACATACTTCCATGGCGTGATGGCGATTTTCGCCATGCTCCTGAAGCCCCGCCTTTTTTTGAAACCTGCCAGTACTGGATACCAAGTGACCTCAAGTTGTCTACTGCTGTTTGCCAGAGATTCCTGCTGATTGGGTAAAAGGAGTCCAGTAGGGAGCTGTGAAAAAATGAGTGGCGTGGCGACAGGTCAAAGTTTGAGGCTTAGCCACGCCCACACCGTTAAACTTTTGAAAAATCCGACGGTTGAATTTTTTCCTCTTTGTCTTAAGAGCATATAGCAGACGTTTCAAGGAGATTGGTGAAAAGGGCGACGGAGCATCACTCTCCAAACAAGGTGTGCGAAAACCAGTAAATCGCGTACTTGGACCAAAATGGCCGACTTCCTGTGCGACTTTGCACTTGGTTCCAAGAGACTTTTTTGTAGGTCCTGAGACACCACATTAGTGTACCAAATTTCGTAATCCTCAGTCAAAGCATGGCTTGGGGCTGACAGTTTTAATGGTCCTAGGGGGCGCTATTTCAGAAAATAGGCCACGCCTACCGGATGTTCACATCAGATCTTTTGGGGGGCCAGACTAGGATCACTCACAAGAAGTTTCGTGATGATATCTTTAGAAATGACGAAATGGGAGGCAAACGTAAGGCCACGGCGGTACGCCTGACTTCGCCGCGCCGCCACAGCCCCGCCCTCTGCCGAAAACTCACATAATGTGACACCAAGCAACCCCCACTTGTCTTGAGTTACCAGCTACAAATTTGTGGTGATTTAGTGAAATGGGGCAATTTGGGACCTTTCACAGTAAAACTTAACCTTTTTGGTCCTGAGGGGGCGGGGCTTGTGTGATGTCATCATGCGACCATTCAATTTACTTTGTGAGGTGATGACGAATGACCACAGAAAGTTTGGTAACTCTATTCCATTCAGTTATGAAGTTATAGCAATTTAAAAATTTTTGGCGAGTAGTCAAACTTCGAGGCCTGGCCCCGCCCCTTCAGTATTTACGAAAAGTCAATTTTATTGTCTCATTTTGTTCGCCCATCTCTTCTGAGCAATTTTACAGAATTTTTGAGATGATCGTGCAAAAAATGATCGAGCAATCCAATCAGAAACGGACCCTAAAAACGGCCAAAACGGCAAAAAAATCGCCATTTCAACCCAAAATGGCCGACTTCCTGTTTGATATTGACCATGCTTGCAAGAGACTTTTCTGTGCGGACTATTGAGTACTATAAGTGTACCAAATTTCATAACGGTACGATAAACTAAGCTTTATGGAGAGGGTTTTTTTTCATTTTCTAGGGGGCGCTGTTCAGCCAATTTCTTTGCGATTTTTTTGGGACCTTTAAAATATCAAATTTTTCACCAGGCCTGACAAGTATGCAAAATATTGTGAGTTTTGGGGTATGTTAAGGTCCCCAAAAAGCCATTCAAAGCGGCACCGGAATAATAAATAAAAATTAAAGCTGCAAGCAGCGTCGTTCGGCCCTCGCAGCTCCGCGCCGCTCCGGCCTGGCCGGCAGCCCGGGGCACCAGGGCATGTCTGGCAGAACAGAAACGTCAATCATCCCGTCACCGGAAACAGCAAATGGCCTCCTAGTCCGCACCTCACCCTGACTAAGCATCCCCTCTGAGCTCACCATTAAATTGAATTGTAAGGTTACGGCGTTACGCCAGAATTCGCCATGGCATCAAAGCCCCTCCCTTTCTCGAAAGCTATCAGATTTGAATGGCCATTACAGCATCATGAAGACAGTGCATGACCTAGGTGTCATGTTGACTAAATTAGAGGGGACAAATATGGGCATTTCAGCATAAAATAATAACTTCCTTTAGTCAGGGGGCGGGGCTTAGATGATGTCAGCTGTCCACATATTCATTGTTTACAGATATGGTCAATGATCACACAGACAAAGTTCGAAAAAGATCTGATCATGCACATGGGAGTTATTAAGTCAAGTAATGGCGAAAGGTCAAAGTTTGAGGCTTAGCCACGCCTACACCTTTCAACTTTTGAAAAATCCGACGGTTGACTTTTTTCCCCTATGCCTTAAGAGTATATAGCAGAAGTTTGAAGGCGATTGGTGAAAAGGGCGAAGGAGCATCACTCTCCAAACAACGTGTGCGAAAACCACTAAATCGCGTACTTGGACCAAAATGGCCGACTTCCTGTGCAATTTTGTGCTTGGCTCCAAGAGACTTTTTTGTAGGTCCTGGGACACCACATTAGTGTACCAAATTTCGTAATCCTCAGTGAAAGCATGGCTTGGGGCTAATAGTTTAAATGGTCCTAGGGGGCGCTATTTCAGAAATTAGGCCACGCCCACATATTTCAGGTGTCTATGTCTCTTTGGGGTCAGACTAGGATCACTCACCAGAAGTTTCGTAACAATATCACGATAAATGAAGAAATGAGAGGCAAACGTATTTCCATGGCGTGATGGCGATTTTCGACATGCTCCCAAAGCCCCGCCTTTTTTTGAAACCTTCCAGTACTGGATACCAAGTGACCTCAAGTTGTCTACTGCTATTTGCCAGAGACTCCTGCCGATTGGGTAAAAGGAGTCCAGTAGGGAGCTGTGAAAAAAAGAGTGGCGCGGCGACAGGTCAAAGTTTGAGGCTTAGCCACGCCCACACCTTTCAACTTTTGAAAAATCCGACGGTTGAATTTTTTCCCCTATGCCTTAAGAATATATAGCAGAAGTTTGAAGGCGATTGGTGAAAAGGGCGACGGAGCATCACTCTCCAAACAACGTGTGCGAAAACCACTAAATCGCGTACTTGGACCAAAATGGCCGACTTCCTGTGCAATTTTGTGATTGGCTCCAAGAGACTTTTTTGTAGGTCCTGGGACACCACATTAGTGTACCAAATTTCGTAATCCTCAGTCAAAGCATGGCTTGGGGCTATTAGTTTAAATGGTCCTAGGGGGCGCTATTTCAGAAAATAGGCCACGCCCACCGGATGTTCACATCAGATCTTTTGAGGGGCCGGACTAGGATCACTCACAACAAGTTTCGTGACGATATCTTTAGAAATGACGAAATGGAAGGCAAACGTAAGGCCATGGCGGTACGCCTGACTTCGCCGCGCCGCCACAGCCCCGCCTTCTGCCGAAAACTCCCATAAAGTGACGCCAAGCAACCTCCACTTGTCTTGAGTTACCAGCTACAAGTTTGTGGTGATTAAGTGAAATGGGGCAATTTGGGACCTTTCACAGTAAAACTTGACCTTTTTGGTCCTGAGGGGGCGGGGCTTGTGTGATGTCATCATCCGACCATTCAATTTACTTTGTGGCTGGATGACGAATGACCACAGAAAGTTTGGTAATTCTATTCCTTTCAGTTATTAAGTTATAGCAATTTTAAATTTTTTGGCGAGTAGTCAAACTTCGAGGCCTGGCCCCGCCCCTTCAACATATACGAAAACTCAGAATCCTTGTCTCATTTTGTTCGCCCATTCCTTCTGAGCAATTTTACACAAGTTTTGAGACGATCGTGCGAAAAATGATCGAGCAATCCAATCAGAAACGGACCCTAAAAACGGCAAAAACGGCTAAAAATCGCCATTTCAACCCAAAATGGCCGACTTCCTGTTTGATATTGACCATGCTTGCAAGAGACTTTTCTGTGCGGACTGTTGAGTTCTACAAGTGTACCAAATTTCATAACTGTACGATAAACTAAGCTTTATGGAGAGGGTTTTTTTTCACTTTGTAGGGGGCGCTGTTCAGCCATTTTCTTTGCGATTTTTTTGGGACCTTTAAAATATCAAATTTTTCACCAGGCCTGAGAAGTTTGCAAAATATTGTGAGTTTTGGGGTATGTTAAGGTCCCCAAAAAGCCGTTCAAAGGGGGCACGGAATAACAAAAAATAATAATAATTAAAGCTGCAAGCAGCGTCGTTCGGCCCTCGCAGCTCTGCGCCGCTCCGGCCTGGCCAGCAGCCCGGGGCACCAGGGCACGTCTGGCAGAACAGAATCGTCAACCACCCCGACGCCAGAATCTGCAAATGGCTTCCTAGTCCGCACCTCACCCTGACTCAGCATCCCCTCTGAGCTCACCATTAAATTGAATTGTAAGGTTACGGCGTTACGCCAGAATTCGCCATGGCATAAAAGCCCCTCCCTTTCTGGAAAGCAATCAGATCTGAATGGTCATTACAACATCATGAAGACAGTGTATGACCTTAGTGTCATGTTCACTAAATTAGAGGGGACAAATATGGGTATTTCAGAATAAAAAATAGACTTCCTGTAGTCAGGGGGCGGGGCTTAGGTGATGTCAGCTGTCCACATTGTCATTTTTTACAGATATGGTCAATGATCACACAGACAAAGTTTGAAAAAGATCTGATCATGCACATGGGAGTTATTAAGTCAAGTAAAGTAATGGCGAAAGGTCAAAGTTTGAGGCTTAGCCACGCCCACACCTTTCAACTTTTGAAAAATCCGACGGTTGAATTTTTTCCCCTACGTCGTATGAGTATACAGCAGAAGTTTGAAAGTGATTGGTGAAAAGGGCGACAGAGCATCACTCTCCAAACAACGTGTGCGAAAACCACTAAATCGCGTACTTGGACCAAAATGGCCGACTTCCTGTGCGACTTTGTCCTGGCTCCAAGAGACTTTTTTGTAGGTCCTGAGACACCACATTAGTGTACCAAATTTCGTAATCCTCAGTCAAAGCATGGCTTGGGGCTATTAGTTTAAATGGTCCTAGGGGGCGCTATTTAAGAGAATAGGCCACGCCCACAAACTTCAGCTGTCTATTTCTCTTGGGGGTCAGACTAGGATCACTCACCAGAAGTTTCGTAGCGATATCACGATAACTGAAGAAATGAGAGGCAAACGTATTTCCATGGCGTGATGGCGATTTTCGCCATGCTCCCAAAGCCCCGCCTTTTTTCAAAACCTGCCAGTACTGGAGACTAAGTAACCTCAAGTTGTCTACTGCTGTTTCCCACAGAATCCTGGTGATTGGGTAAAAGGAGTCCAGTAGGGAGCTGTGAAAAAAAGAGTGGCGTGGCGACAGGTCAAAGTTTGAGGCTTAGCCACGCCCACACCTTTCAACTTTTGAAAAATCCGACGGTTGAATTTTTTCCCCTATGTCTTAAGAGTATATAGCAGAAGTTTGAAGGAGATTGGTGAAAAGGGCGACGGAGCATCACTCTCCAAACAACGTGTGCGAAAACCACTAAATCGCGTACTTGGACCAAAATGGCCGACTTCCTGTGCGACTTTGCACTTGGCTCCAAGAGACTTTTTTGTAGGTCCTGAGACACCACATTAGTGTACCAAATTTCGCAATCCTCAGTCAAAGCTTGGCTTGGGGCTATTAGTTTAAATGGACCTAGGGGGCGCTATTTAAGAGAATAGGCCACGCCCACAAACTTCAGCTGTCTACTTCTCTTGGGGGTCAGACTAGGATCACTCACCAGAAGTGTCGGAGCGATATCACGATAACTGAAGAAATGAGAGGCAAACGTATTTCCATGGCGTGATGGCGATTTTCGCCATGCTCCCAAAGCCCCGCCTTTTTTCAAAACCTGCCAGTACTGGAGACCAAGTAACCTCAAGTTGTCTACTGCTGTTTCCCACAGAATCCTGGTGATTGGGTAAAAGGAGTCCAGTAGGGAGCTGTGAAAAAAAGAGTGGCGTGGCGGCAGGTCAAAGTTTGAGGCTTAGCCACGCCCACACCTTTCAACTTTTGAAAAATCCGACGGTTGAATTTTTTTCCCTATGTCTTACGAGTACATAGCAGAAGTTTGAAGGAGAATGGTGAAAAGGGCGACGGAGCATCACTCTCCAAACAACGTGTGCGAAAACCACTAAATCGCGTACTTGGACCAAAATGGCCGACTTCCTGTGCGACTTTGCACTTGGCTCCAAGAGACTTTTTTGTAGGTCCTGAGACAGCACATTAGTGTACCATATTTCGTAATCCTCAGTCAAAGCATGGCTTGGGGCTGACAGTTTTAATGGTCCTAGGGGGCGCTATTTCAGAAAATAGGCCACGCCCACCGGATGTTCACATCAGATCTTTTGATGGGCCGGACTAGGATCACTCACAAGAAGTTTCGTGACGATATCTTTGGAAATGACGAAATGGGAGGCAAACGTAAGGCCAAGGCGGTACGCCTGAATTCGCCGCGCCGCCACAGCCCCGCCCTCTGCCGAAAACTCCCATAAAGTGACGCCAAGCAACCCCCACTTGTCTTGAGTTACCAGCTACAAATTTGTGGTGATTAAGTGAAATGGGGCAATTTGGGACCTTTCACAGTAAAACTTGATCTTTTTGGTCCTGAGGGGGCGGGGCTTGTGTGATGTCATCATCCGACCATTCAATTTACTTTGTGGGTGGATGACGAATGACCACAGAAAGTTTGGTAACTCTATTCCATTCAGTTATGAAGTTATAGCAATTTAAATATTTTTGGCGAGTAGTCAAACTTCGAGGCCTGGCTCCGCCCCTTCAACATATACGAAAACTCAGAATCCTTATCTCATTTTGTTCGCCCATCCCTTCTGAGCAATTTTACACAATTTTTGAGACGATCGTGCGAAAAATGATCGAGCAATCCAATCAGAAACGGACCCTAAAAACGGCAAAAACGGCAAAAAATCGCCATTTCAACCCAAAATGGCCGACTTCCTGTTTGATATTGACCATGGTTGCAAGAGACTTTTCTGTGCGGACTGTTGAGTACTACAAGTGTACCAAATTTCATAACTGTACGATAAACTAAGCTTTATGGAGAGGGTTTTTTTTCACTTTGTAGGGGGCGCTGTTCAGCCATTTTCTTTGCGATTTTTTCGGGACCTTTAAAATATCAAATTTTTCACCAGGCCTGACAAGTGTGCAAAATATTGTGAGTTTTGGGGTATGTTAAGGTCCCCAAAAAGCTGTTCAAAGGGGGCACGGAATAACAAAAAATAATAATAATTAAAGCTGCAAGCAGCGTCGTTCGGCCCTCGCAGCTCCGCGCCGCTCCGGCCTGGCCGGCAGCCCGGGGCACCAGGGCATGTCTGGCAGAACAGAAACGTCAATCATCCCGTCACCGGAAACAGCAAATGGCCTCCTAGTCCGCACCTCACCCTGACTAAGCATCCCCTCTGAGCTCACCATTAAATTGAATTGTAAGGTTACGGCGTTACGCCAGAATTCGCCATGGCATCAAAGCCCCTCCCTTTCTCGAAAGCTATCAGATTTGAATGGCCATTACAGCATCATGAAGACAGTGCATGACCTAGGTGTCATGTTGACTAAATTAGAGGGGACAAATATGGGCATTTCAGCATAAAATAATAACTTCCTTTAGTCAGGGGGCGGGGCTTAGATGATGTCAGCTGTCCACATTGTCATTGTTTACAGATATGGTCAATGATCACACAGACAAAGTTCGAAAAAGATCTGATCATGCACATGGGAGTTATTAAGTCAAGTAATGGCGAAAGGTCAAAGTTTGAGGCTTAGCCACGCCTACACCTTTCAACTTTTGAAAAATCAGACGGTTGACTTTTTTCCCCTATGCCTTAAGAGTATATAGCAGAAGTTTGAAGGCGATTGGTGAAAAGGGCGAAGGAGCATCACTCTCCAAACAACGTGTGCGAAAACCACTAAATCGCGTACTTGGACCAAAATGGCCGACTTCCTGTGCAATTTTGTGCTTGGCTCCAAGAGACTTTTTTGTAGGTCCTGGGACACCACATTAGTGTACCAAATTTCGTAATCCTCAGTGAAAGCATGGCTTGGGGCTAATAGTTTAAATGGTCCTAGGGGGCGCTATTTCAGAAATTAGGCCACGCCCACATATTTCAGGTGTCTATGTCTCTTTGGGGTCAGACTAGGATCACTCACCAGAAGTTTCGTAACAATATCACGATAAATGAAGAAATGAGAGGCAAACGTATTTCCATGGCGTGATGGCGATTTTCGACATGCTCCCAAAGCCCCGCCTTTTTTTGAAACCTTCCAGTACTGGATACCAAGTGACCTCAAGTTGTCTACTGCTATTTGCCAGAGACTCCTGCCGATTGGGTAAAAGGAGTCCAGTAGGGAGCTGTGAAAAAAAGAGTGGCGCGGCGACAGGTCAAAGTTTGAGGCTTAGCCACGCCCACACCTTTCAACTTTTGAAAAATCCGACGGTTGAATTTTTTCCCCTATGCCTTAAGAATATATAGCAGAAGTTTGAAGGCGATTGGTGAAAAGGGCGACGGAGCATCACTCTCCAAACAACGTGTGCGAAAACCACTAAATCGCGTACTTGGACCAAAATGGCCGACTTCCTGTGCAATTTTGTGATTGGCTCCAAGAGACTTTTTTGTAGGTCCTGGGACACCACATTAGTGTACCAAATTTCGTAATCCTCAGTCAAAGCATGGCTTGGGGCTATTAGTTTAAATGGTCCTAGGGGGCGCTATTTCAGAAAATAGGCCACGCCCACCGGATGTTCACATCAGATCTTTTGAGGGGCCGGACTAGGATCACTCACAACAAGTTTCGTGACGATATCTTTAGAAATGACGAAATGGAAGGCAAACGTAAGGCCATGGCGGTACGCCTGACTTCGCCGCGCCGCCACAGCCCCGCCTTCTGCCGAAAACTCCCATAAAGTGACGCCAAGCAACCTCCACTTGTCTTGAGTTACCAGCTACAAGTTTGTGGTGATTAAGTGAAATGGGGCAATTTGGGACCTTTCACAGTAAAACTTGACCTTTTTGGTCCTGAGGGGGCGGGGCTTGTGTGATGTCATCATCCGACCATTCAATTTACTTTGTGGCTGGATGACGAATGACCACAGAAAGTTTGGTAATTCTATTCCTTTCAGTTATTAAGTTATAGCAATTTTAAATTTTTTGGCGAGTAGTCAAACTTCGAGGCCTGGCCCCGCCCCTTCAACATATACGAAAACTCAGAATCCTTGTCTCATTTTGTTCGCCCATTCCTTCTGAGCAATTTTACACAAGTTTTGAGACGATCGTGCGAAAAATGATCGAGCAATCCAATCAGAAACGGACCCTAAAAACGGCAAAAACGGCTAAAAATCGCCATTTCAACCCAAAATGGCCGACTTCCTGTTTGATATTGACCATGCTTGCAAGAGACTTTTCTGTGCGGACTGTTGAGTTCTACAAGTGTACCAAATTTCATAACTGTACGATAAACTAAGCTTTATGGAGAGGGTTTTTTTTCACTTTGTAGGGGGCGCTGTTCAGCCATTTTCTTTGCGATTTTTTTGGGACCTTTAAAATATCAAATTTTTCACCAGGCCTGAGAAGTTTGCAAAATATTGTGAGTTTTGGGGTATGTTAAGGTCCCCAAAAAGCCGTTCAAAGGGGGCACGGAATAACAAAAAATAATAATAATTAAAGCTGCAAGCAGCGTCGTTCGGCCCTCGCAGCTCCGCGCCGCTCCGGTCTGGACGGCAGCCCGGGGCACCAGTGCACGTCTGACAGAACAGAAACGTCAACCACCCCGACACCAGAAACCGCGAATGGCCTCCTAGTCTGCACCTCACCCTGACTCAGCATCCCCTCTGAGCTCACCATTAAATTGAATATTAAGATTACGGCGTTACGCCAGAATTCGCCATGGCATCAAAGCCCCTCCCTTTCTGGAAAGCTATCAGATCTGAATGGTCATTACAGCATCATGAAGACAGTGCATGACCTTAGGGTCATGTTGACTAAATTAGAGGGGACAAATATGGGCATTTCAGCATAAAAAATAAATTCCTGTAGTCAGGGGGCGGGGCTTAGGTGATGTCAGCTGTCCACATTGTCATTGTTTACAGATATGGTCAATGATCACACAGACAAAGTTCGAAAAAGATCTGATCATGCACATGGGAGTTATTAAGTCAAGTAAAGTAATGGCGAAAGGTCAACGTTTGAGGCTTAGCCACGCCCACACCTTTCAACTTTTGAAAAATCCGACGGTTGAATTTTTTCCCCTATGTCTTAAGAGTGTATTGCAGAAGTTTGAAGGTGATTGGTGAAAAGGGCGACGGAGCATCACTCTCCAAACAATGTGTGCGAAAACCACTAAATCACGTACTTGCACCAAAATGGCCGACTTCCTGTGCGACTTTACGCTTGGCTCCAAGAGACTTTTTTGTAGGTCCTGAGACCCCACATTAGTGTACCAAATTTCGTAATCCTCAGTCAAAGCATGGCTTGGGGCTGAAAGTTTTAATGGCTCTAGGGGGCGCTATTTAAGAATATAGGCCACGCCCACAAACTTCAGCTGTCTATTTCTCTTGGAGCTCAGACTAGGATCACTCACCAGAAGTTTCGTAGCAATATCACGATAACTGAAGAAATGAGACAAACGTATTTCCATGGCGTGATGGCGATTTTCGCCATGGTCCCAAAGCCCCGCCTTTTTTCAAAACCTGCCAGTACTGGAGACCAAGTAACCTCAACTTGTCTACTGCTGTTTGCCACAGAATCCTGGTGATTGGGTAAAAGGAGTCCAGTAGGGAGCTGTGAAAAAAAGAGTAGCGTGGCGACAGGTCAAAGTTTGAGGCTTAGCCACGCCCACACCTTTCAACTTTTGAAAAATCCGACGGTTAAATTTTTTCCCCTATGTCTTAAGGGTATATAGCAGAAGTTTGAAGGAGATTGGTGAAAAGGGCGACGGAGCATCACTCTCCAAACAACGTGTGCGAAAACCACTAAATCGCGTACTTGATCCAAAATGGCCGACTTCCTGTGCGACTTTGAACTTGACTCCAAGAGACTTTTTTGTAGGTCCTGAGACACCACATTAGTGTACCAAATTTCGTAATCCTCAGTCAAAGCATGGCTTGGGGCTAATAGTTTAAATGGTCCTAGGGGGCGCTATTTCAAAACATAGGCCACGCCCACAAAATTCAGCTGTCTATTTCTCTTGGAGCTCAGACTAGGATCACTCACCAGAAGTTTCGTAGCAATATCACGATAACTGAAGAAATGAGAGACAAACGTATTTCCATGGCGTGATGGCGATTTTCGCCATGGTCCCAAAGCCCCGCCTTTTTTCAAAACCTGCCAGTACTGGAGACCAAGTAACCTCAACTTGTCTACTGCTGTTTGCCACAGAATCCTGGTGATTGGGTAAAAGGAGTCCAGTAGGGAGCTGTGAAAAAAAGAGTAGCGTGGCGACAGGTCAAAGTTTGAGGCTTAGCCACGCCCACACCTTTCAACTTTTGAAAAATCCGACGGTTGAATTTTTTCCCCTATGTCTTAAGGGTATATAGCAGAAGTTTGAAGGAGATTGGTGAAAAGGGCGACGGAGCATCACTCTCCAAACAACGTGTGCGAAAACCACTAAATCGCGTACTTGATCCAAAATGGCCGACTTCCTGTGCGACTTTGAACTTGACTCCAAGAGACTTTTTTGTAGGTCCTGAGACACCACATTAGTGTACCAAATTTCGTAATCCTCAGTCAAAGCATGGCTTGGGGCTAATAGTTTTAATGGTCCTAGGGGGCGCTATTTCAGAAAATAGGCCACGCCCACCAGATGTTCACATCAGATCTTTTGGGGGGCCGGACTAGGATCACTCACAAGAAGTTTCGTGACGATATCTTTGGAAATGACGAAATGGGAGGCAAACGTAAGGCCAAGGCGGTACGCCTGAATTCGCCGCGCCACCACAGCCCCGCCCTCTGCCGAAAACTCCCATAAAGTGACGCCAAGCAACCCCCACTTGTCTTGAGTTACCAGCTACAAATTTGTGGTGATTAAGTGAAATGGGGCAATTTGGGACCTTTCACAGTAAAACTTGATCTTTTTGGTCCTGAGGGGGCGGGGCTTGTGTGATGTCATCATCCGACCTTTCAATTTACTTTGTGGGTGGATGACGAATGACCACAGAAAGTTTGGTAACTCTATTCCATTCAGTTATGAAGTTATAGCAATTTAAATATTTTTGGCGAGTAGTCAAACTTCGAGGCCTGGCTCCGCCCCTTCAACATATACGAAAACTCAGAATCCTTATCTCATTTTGTTCGCCCATCCCTTCTGAGCAATTTTACACAATTTTTGAGACGATCGTGCGAAAAATGATCGAGCAATCCAATCAGAAACGGACCCTAAAAACGGCAAAAACGGCAAAAAATCGCCATTTCAACCCAAAATGGCCGACTTCCTGTTTGATATTGACCATGGTTGCAAGAGACTTTTCTGTGCGGACTGTTGAGTACTACAAGTGTACCAAATTTCATAACTGTACGATAAACTAAGCTTTATGGAGAGGGGTTTTTTTCACTTTGTAGGGGGCGCTGTTCAGCCATTTTCTTTGCGATTTTTTTGGGACCTTTAAAATATCAAATTTTTCACCAGGCCTGACAAGTGTGCAAAATATTGTGAGTTTTGGGGTATGTTAAGGTCCCCAAAAAGCTGTTCAAAGGGGGCACGGAATAACAAAAAATAATAATAATCAGAGCAAAAACAAGAGGCCTTCGCAGCGCTTTCGCTGCTCGGGCCTAATTAAAGCTGCAAGCAGCGTCGTTCGGCCCTCGCAGCTCCGCGCCGCTCCGGCCTGGCCGGCAGCCCGGGGCACCAGGGCATGTCTGGCAGAACAGAAACGTCAATCATCCCGTCACCGGAAACAGCAAATGGCCTCCTAGTCCGCACCTCACCCTGACTAAGCATCCCCTCTGAGCTCACCATTAAATTGAATTGTAAGGTTACGGCGTTACGCCAGAATTCGCCATGGCATCAAAGCCCCTCCCTTTCTGGAAAGCTATCAGATTTGAATGGCCATTACAGCATCATGAAGACAGTGCATGACCTAGGTGTCATGTTGACTAAATTAGAGGGGACAAATATGGGCATTTCAGCATAAAATAATAACTTCCTTTAGTCAGGGGGCGGGGCTTGGATGATGTCAGCTGTCCACATTGTCATTGTTTACAGATATGGTCAATGATCACACAGACAAAGTTCGAAAAAGATCTGATCATGCACATGGGAGTTATTAAGTCAAGTAATGGCGAAAGGTCAAAGTTTGAGGCTTAGCCACGCCTACACCTTTCAACTTTTGAAAAATCCGACGGTTGACTTTTTTCCCCTATGCCTTAAGAGTATATAGCAGAAGTTTGAAGGCGATTGGTGAAAAGGGCGAAGGAGCATCACTCTCCAAACAACGTGTGCGAAAACCACTAAATCGCGTACTTGGACCAAAATGGCCGACTTCCTGTGCAATTTTGTGCTTGGCTCCAAGAGACTTTTTTGTAGGTCCTGGGACACCACATTAGTGTACCAAATTTCGTAATCCTCAGTGAAAGCATGGCTTGGGGCTAATAGTTTAAATGGTCCTAGGGGGCGCTATTTCAGAAATTAGGCCACGCCCACATATTTCAGGTGTCTATGTCTCTTTGGGGTCAGACTAGGATCACTCACCAGAAGTTTCGTAACAATATCACGATAAATGAAGAAATGAGAGGCAAACGTATTTCCATGGCGTGATGGCGATTTTCGACATGCTCCCAAAGCCCCGCCTTTTTTTGAAACCTTCCAGTACTGGATACCAAGTGACCTCAAGTTGTCTACTGCTATTTGCCAGAGACTCCTGCCGATTGGGTAAAAGGAGTCCAGTAGGGAGCTGTGAAAAAAAGAGTGGCGCGGCGACAGGTCAAAGTTTGAGGCTTAGCCACGCCCACACCTTTCAACTTTTGAAAAATCCGACGGTTGAATTTTTTCCCCTATGCCTTAAGAGTATATAGCAGAAGTTTGAAGGCGATTGGTGAAAAGGGCGACGGAGCATCACTCTCCAAACAACGTGTGCGAAAACCACTAAATCGCGTACTTGGACCAAAATGGCCGACTTCCTGTGCAATTTTGTGATTGGCTCCAAGAGACTTTTTTGTAGGTCCTGGGACACCACATTAGTGTACCAAATTTCGTAATCCTCAGTCAAAGCATGGCTTGGGGCTATTAGTTTAAATGGTCCTAGGGGGCGCTATTTCAGAAATTAGGTCACGCCCACATATTTCAGCTGTCTATGTCTCTTTGTGGTCAGACTAGGATCACTCACCAGAAGTTTCGTAACGATATCACGATAAATGAAGAAATGAGAGGCAAACGTATTTCCATGGCGTGATGGCGATTTTCGCCATGCTCCCAAAGCCCTGCCTTTTTTTGAAACCTTCCAGTACTGGATACCAAGTGACCTCAAGTTGTCTACTGCTATTTGCCAGAGACTCCTGCTGATTGGGTAAAAGGAGTCCAGTAGGGAGCTGTGAAAAAAAGAGTGGTGCGGCGACAGGTCAAAGTTTGAGGCTTAGCCACGCCCACACCTTTCAACTTTTGAAAAATCCGACGGTTGAATTTTTTCCTCTATGTCTTAAGAGCAGATGGCAGAAGTTTGAAGCAGATTGGTGAAAATGGCGACGGAGCATCACTCTCCAAACAACGTGTGCGAAAACCACTAAATTGCGTACTTGGACCAAAATGGCCGACTTCCTGTGCAACTTTGCACTTGGCTCCAAGAGACTTTTTTGTAGGTCCTGAGACACCACATTAGTGTACCAAATTTCGTACTCCTCAGTCAAAGCATGGCTTGGGGCTGACAGTTTTAATGGTCCTAGGGGGCGCTATTTCAGAAAATAGGCCACGCCCACCGGATGTTCACATCAGATCTTTTGAGGGGCCGGACTAGGATCACTCACAACAAGTTTCGTGACGATATCTTTAGAAATGACGAAATGGAAGGCAAACGTAAGGCCATGGCGGTACGCCTGACTTCGCCGCGCCGCCACAGCCCCGCCTTCTGCCGAAAACTCCCATAAAGTGACGCCAAGCAACCTCCACTTGTCTTGAGTTACCAGCTACAAGTTTGTGGTGATTAAGTGAAATGGGGCAATTTGGGACCTTTCACAGTAAAACTTGACCTTTTTGGTCCTGAGGGGGCGGGGCTTGTGTGATGTCATCATCCGACCATTCAATTTACTTTGTGGCTGGATGACGAATGACCACAGAAAGTTTGGTAATTCTATTCCTTTCAGTTATTAAGTTATAGCAATTTTAAATTTTTTGGCGAGTAGTCAAACTTCGAGGCCTGGCCCCACCCCTTCAACATATACGAAAACTCAGAATCCTTGTCTCATTTTGTTCGCCCATTCCTTCTGAGCAATTTTACACAAGTTTTGAGACGATCGTGCGAAAAATGATCGAGCAATCCAATCAGAAACGGACCCTAAAAACGGCAAAAACGGCTAAAAATCGCCATTTCAACCCAAAATGGCCAACTTCCTGTTTGATATTGACCATGCTTGCAAGAGACTTTTCTGTGCGGACTGTTGAGTTCTACAAATGTACCAAATTTCATAACTGTACGATAAACTAAGCTTTATGGAGAGGGTTTTTTTTCACTTTGTAGGGGGCGCTGTTCAGCCATTTTCTTTGCGATTTTTTTGGGACCTTTAAAATATCAAATTTTTCACCAGGCCTGAGAAGTTTGCAAAATATTGTGAGTTTTGGGGTATGTTAAGGTCCCCAAAAAGCCGTTCAAAGGGGGCACGGAATAACAAAAAATAATTAAAGCTGCAAGCAGCGTCGTTCGGCCCTCGCAGCTCCGCGCCGCTCCGGTCTGCCGTCGCACCAGTGCACGTCTGACAGAACAGAAACGTCAACCACCCCGACACCAGAAACCGCGAATGGCCTCCTAGTCTGCACCTCACCCTGACTCAGCATCCCCTCTGAGCTCACCATTAAATTGAATATTAAGATTACGGCGTTACGCCAGAATTCGCCATGGCATCAAAGCCCCTCCCTTTCTGGAAAGCTATCAGATCTGAATGGTCATTACAGCATCATGAAGACAGTGCATGACCTTAGGGTCATGTTGACTAAATTAGAGGGGACAAATATGGGCATTTCAGCATAAAAAATAAATTCCTGTAGTCAGGGGGCGGGGCTTAGGTGATGTCAGCTGTCCACATTGTCATTGTTTACAGATATGGTCAATGATCACACAGACAAAGTTCGAAAAAGATCTGATCATGCACATGGGAGTTATTAAGTCAAGTAAAGTAATGGCGAAAGGTCAACGTTTGAGGCTTAGCCACGCCCACACCTTTCAACTTTTGAAAAATCCGACGGTTGAATTTTTTCCCCTATGTCTTAAGAGTGTATTGCAGAAGTTTGAAGGTGATTGGTGAAAAGGGCGACGGAGCATCACTCTCCAAACAATGTGTGCGAAAACCACTAAATCACGTACTTGCACCAAAATGGCCGACTTCCTGTGCGACTTTACGCTTGGCTCCAAGAGACTTTTTTGTAGGTCCTGAGACCCCACATTAGTGTACCAAATTTCGTAATCCTCAGTCAAAGCATGGCTTGGGGCTGAAAGTTTTAATGGCTCTAGGGGGCGCTATTTAAGAATATAGGCCACGCCCACAAACTTCAGCTGTCTATTTCTCTTGGAGCTCAGACTAGGATCACTCACCAGAAGTTTCGTAGCAATATCACGATAACTGAAGAAATGAGACAAACGTATTTCCATGGCGTGATGGCGATTTTCGCCATGGTCCCAAAGCCCCGCCTTTTTTCAAAACCTGCCAGTACTGGAGACCAAGTAACCTCAACTTGTCTACTGCTGTTTGCCACAGAATCCTGGTGATTGGGTAAAAGGAGTCCAGTAGGGAGCTGTGAAAAAAAGAGTAGCGTGGCGACAGGTCAAAGTTTGAGGCTTAGCCACGCCCACACCTTTCAACTTTTGAAAAATCCGACGGTTAAATTTTTTCCCCTATGTCTTAAGGGTATATAGCAGAAGTTTGAAGGAGATTGGTGAAAAGGGCGACGGAGCATCACTCTCCAAACAACGTGTGCGAAAACCACTAAATCGCGTACTTGATCCAAAATGGCCGACTTCCTGTGCGACTTTGAACTTGACTCCAAGAGACTTTTTTGTAGGTCCTGAGACACCACATTAGTGTACCAAATTTCGTAATCCTCAGTCAAAGCATGGCTTGGGGCTAATAGTTTAAATGGTCCTAGGGGGCGCTATTTCAAAACATAGGCCACGCCCACAAAATTCAGCTGTCTATTTCTCTTGGAGCTCAGACTAGGATCACTCACCAGAAGTTTTGTAGCAATATCACGATAACTGAAGAAATGAGAGACAAACGTATTTCCATGGCGTGATGGCGATTTTCGCCATGGTCCCAAAGCCCCGCCTTTTTTCAAAACCTGCCAGTACTGGAGACCAAGTAACCTCAACTTGTCTACTGCTGTTTGCCACAGAATCCTGGTGATTGGGTAAAAGGAGTCCAGTAGGGAGCTGTGAAAAAAAGAGTAGCGTGGCGACAGGTCAAAGTTTGAGGCTTAGCCACGCCCACACCTTTCAACTTTTGAAAAATCCGACGGTTGAATTTTTTCCCCTATGTCTTAAGGGTATATAGCAGAAGTTTGAAGGAGATTGGTGAAAAGGGCGACGGAGCATCACTCTCCAAACAACGTGTGCGAAAACCACTAAATCGCGTACTTGATCCAAAATGGCCGACTTCCTGTGCGACTTTGAACTTGACTCCAAGAGACTTTTTTGTAGGTCCTGAGACACCACATTAGTGTACCAAATTTCGTAATCCTCAGTCAAAGCATGGCTTGGGGCTAATAGTTTTAATGGTCCTAGGGGGCGCTATTTCAGAAAATAGGCCACGCCCACCAGATGTTCACATCAGATCTTTTGGGGGGCCGGACTAGGATCACTCACAAGAAGTTTCGTGACGATATCTTTGGAAATGACGAAATGGGAGGCAAACGTAAGGCCAAGGCGGTACGCCTGAATTCGCCGCGCCACCACAGCCCCGCCCTCTGCCGAAAACTCCCATAAAGTGACGCCAAGCAACCCCCACTTGTCTTGAGTTACCAGCTACAAATTTGTGGTGATTAAGTGAAATGGGGCAATTTGGGACCTTTCACAGTAAAACTTGATCTTTTTGGTCCTGAGGGGGCGGGGCTTGTGTGATGTCATCATCCGACCTTTCAATTTACTTTGTGGGTGGATGACGAATGACCACAGAAAGTTTGGTAACTCTATTCCATTCAGTTATGAAGTTATAGCAATTTAAATATTTTTGGCGAGTAGTCAAACTTCGAGGCCTGGCTCCGCCCCTTCAACATATACGAAAACTCAGAATCCTTATCTCATTTTGTTCGCCCATCCCTTCTGAGCAATTTTACACAATTTTTGAGACGATCGTGCGAAAAATGATCGAGCAATCCAATCAGAAACGGACCCTAAAAACGGCAAAAACGGCAAAAAATCGCCATTTCAACCCAAAATGGCCGACTTCCTGTTTGATATTGACCATGGTTGCAAGAGACTTTTCTGTGCGGACTGTTGAGTACTACAAGTGTACCAAATTTCATAACTGTACGATAAACTAAGCTTTATGGAGAGGGGTTTTTTTCACTTTGTAGGGGGCGCTGTTCAGCCATTTTCTTTGCGATTTTTTTGGGACCTTTAAAATATCAAATTTTTCACCAGGCCTGACAAGTGTGCAAAATATTGTGAGTTTTGGGGTATGTTAAGGTCCCCAAAAAGCTGTTCAAAGGGGGCACGGAATAACAAAAAATAATTAAAGCTGCAAGCAGCGTCGTTCGGCCCTCGCAGCTCCGCGCCGCTCCGGCCTGGCCGGCAGCCCGGGGCACCAGGGCATGTGTGGCAGAACAGAAACGTCAATCATCCCGTCACCGGAAACAGCAAATGGCCTCCTAGTCCGCACCTCACCCTGACTAAGCATCCCCTCTGAGCTCACCATTAAATTGAATTGTAAGGTTACGGCGTTACGCCAGAATTCGCCATGGCATCAAAGCCCCTCCCTTTCTGGAAAGCTATCAGATTTGAATGGCCATTACAGCATCATGAAGACAGTGCATGACCTAGGTGTCATGTTGACTAAATTAGAGGGGACAAATATGGGCATTTCAGCATAAAATAATAACTTCCTTTAGTCAGGGGGCGGGGCTTAGATGATGTCAGCTGTCCACATTGTCATTGTTTACAGATATGGTCAATGATCACACAGACAAAGTTCGAAAAAGATCTGATCATGCACATGGGAGTTATTAAGTCAAGTAATGGCGAAAGGTCAAAGTTTGAGGCTTAGCCACGCCCACACCTTTCAACTTTACAAAAATCCGACGGTTGACTTTTTTCCCCTATGCCTTAAGAGTATATAGCAGAAGTTTGAAGGCGATTGGTGAAAAGGGCGAAGGAGCATCACTCTTCAAACAACGTGTGCGAAAACCACTAAATCGCGTACTTGGACCAAAATGGCCGACTTCCTGTGCAATTTTGTGCTTGGCTCCAAGAGACTTTTTTGTAGGTCCTGGGACACCACATTAGTGTACCAAATTTCGTAATCCTCAATGAAAGCATGGCTTGGGGCTAATAGTTTAAATGGTCCTAGGGGGCGCTATTTCAGAAATTAGGCCACGCCCACATATTTCAGCTGTCTATGTCTCTTTGGGGTCAGACTAGGATCACTCACCAGAAGTTTCGTAACAATATCACGATAAATGAAGAAATGAGAGGCAAACGTATTTCCATGGCGTGCTGGCGATTTTCGCCATGCTCCCAAAGCCCCGCCTTTTTTTGAAACCTTCCAGTACTGGATACCAAGTGACCTCAAGTTGTCTACTGCTATTTGCCAGAGACTCCTGCTGATTGGGTAAAAGGAGTCCAGTAGGGAGCTGTGAAAAAAAGAGTGGCGCGGCGACAGGTCAAAGTTTGAGGCTTAGCCACGCCCACACCTTTCAACTTTTGAAAAATCCGACGGTTGAATTTTTTCCCCTATGCCTTAAGAGTATATAGCAGAAGTTTGAAGGCGATTGGTGAAAAGGGCGACGGAGCATCACTCTCCAAACAACGTGTGCGAAAACCACTAAATCGCGTACTTGGACCAAAATGGCCGACTTCCTGTGCAATTTTGTGATTGGCTCCAAGAGACTTTTTTGTAGGTCCTGGGACACCACATTAGTGTACCAAATTTCGTAATCCTCAGTCAAAGCATGGCTTGGGGCTATTAGTTTAAATGGTCCTAGGGGGCGCTATTTCAGAAATTAGGCCACGCCCACATATTTCAGCTGTCTATGTCTCTTTGTGGTCAGACTAGGATCACTCACCAGAAGTTTCGTAACGATATCACGATAAATGAAGAAATGAGAGGCAAACGTATTTCCATGGCGTGATGGCGATTTTCGCCATGCTCCCAAAGCCCTGCCTTTTTTTGAAACCTTCCAGTACTGGATACCAAGTGACCTCAAGTTGTCTACTGCTATTTGCCAGAGACTCCTGCTGATTGGGTAAAAGGAGTCCAGTAGGGAGCTGTGAAAAAAAGAGTGGTGCGGCGACAGGTCAAAGTTT
Source organism: Nothobranchius furzeri (assembly GCF_043380555.1). Taxonomy (NCBI): domain Eukaryota; kingdom Metazoa; phylum Chordata; class Actinopteri; order Cyprinodontiformes; family Nothobranchiidae; genus Nothobranchius; species Nothobranchius furzeri. The sequence goes on along the minus strand of NC_091745.1, from coordinate 60,509,616 downwards.
GAGGCTTAGCCACGCCCACACCTTTCAACTTTTGAAAAATCCGACGGTTGAATTTTTTCCTCTATGTCTTAAGACTATATAGCAGAAGTTTGAAAGTGATTGGTGAAAAGGGCGACGGAGTATCACTCTCCAAACAACGTGTGTGAAAACCACTAAATCGCGCACTTGGACCAAAATGGCCGACTTCCTGTGCGACTTTGCACTTGGCTTCAAGAGACTTTTTTGTAGGTCCTGAGACACCACATTAGTGTACCAAATTTCGTAATCCTCAGTCAAAGCATGGCTTGGGGCTGACAGTTTTAATGGTCCTAGGGGGCGCTATTTCAAAAAAATAGGCCACGCCCACCAGATGTTCACATCAGATCTTTTGGGGGGCCGGACTAGGATCACTCACAAGAAGTTTCGTGACGATATCTTTGGAAATGACGAAATGGGAGGCAAACGTAAGGCCAAGGCGGTACGCCTGAATTCGCCGCGCCGCCACAGCCCCGCCCTCTGCCGAAAACTCCCATAAAGTGACGCCAAGCAACCCCCACTTGTCTTGAGTTACCAGCTACAAATTTGTGGTGATTAAGTGAAATGGGGCAATTTGGGACCTTTCACAGTAAAACTTGATCTTTTTGGTCCTGAGGGGGCGGGGCTTGTGTGATGTCATCATCCGACCTTTCAGTTTACTTTGTGGGTGGATGACGAATGACCACAGAAAGTTTGGTAACTCTATTCCATTCAGTTATGAAGTTATAGCAATTTAAATATTTTTGGCGAGTAGTCAAACTTCGAGGCCTGGCTCCGCCCCTTCAACATATACGAAAACTCAGAATCCTTATCTCATTTTGTTCGCCCATCCCTTCTGAGCAATTTTACACAATTTTTGAGACGATCGTGCGAAAAATGATCGAGCAATCCAATCAGAAACGGACCCTAAAAACGGCAAAAACGGCAAAAAATCGCCATTTCAACCCAAAATGGCCGACTTCCTGTTTGATATTGACCATGGTTGCAAGAGACTTTTCTGTGCGGACTGTTGAGTACTACAAGTGTACCAAATTTCATAACTGTACGATAAACTAAGCTTTATGGAGAGGGTTTTTTTTCACTTTGTAGGGGGCGCTGTTCAGCCATTTTCTTTGCGATTTTTTTGGGACCTTTAAAATATCAAATTTTTCACCAGGCCTGACAAGTGTGCAAAATATTGTGAGTTTTGGGGTATGTTAAGGTCCCCAAAAAGCTGTTCAAAGGGGGCACGGAATAACAAAAAATAATAATAATCAGAGCAAAAACAAGAGGCCTTCGCAGCGCTTTCGCTGCTCGGGCCTAATTAAAGCTGCAAGCAGCGTCGTTCGGCCCTCGCAGCTCTGCGCCGCTCCGGCCTGGCCAGCAGCCCGGGGCACCAGGGCACGTCTGGCAGAACAGAATCGTCAACCACCCCGACGCCAGAATCTGCAAATGGCTTCCTAGTCCGCACCTCACCCTGACTCAGCATCCCCTCTGAGCTCACCATTAAATTGAATTGTAAGGTTACGGCGTTACGCCAGAATTCACCATGGCATAAAAGCCCCTCCCTTTCTGGAAAGCAATCAGATCTGAATGGTCATTACAACATCATGAAGACAGTGTATGACCTTAGTGTCATGTTCACTAAATTAGAGGGGACAAATATGGGTATTTCAGAATAAAAAATAGACTTCCTGTAGTCAGGGGGCGGGGCTTAGGTGATGTCAGCTGTCCACATTGTCATTTTTTACAGATATGGTCAATGATCACACAGACAAAGTTTGAAAAAGATCTGATCATGCACATGGGAGTTATTAAGTCAAGTAAAGTAATGGCGAAAGGTCAAAGTTTGAGGCTTAGCCACGCCCACACCTTTCAACTTTTGAAAAATCCGACGGTTGAATTTTTTCCCCTACGTCGTATGAGTATACAGCAGAAGTTTGAAAGTGATTGGTGAAAAGGGCGACAGAGCATCACTCTCCAAACAACGTGTGCGAAAACCACTAAATCGCGTACTTGGACCAAAATGGCCGACTTCCTGTGCGACTTTGTCCTGGCTCCAAGAGACTTTTTTGTAGGTCCTGAGACACCACATTAGTGTACCAAATTTCGTAATCCTCAGTCAAAGCATGGCTTGGGGCTATTAGTTTAAATGGTCCTAGGGGGCGCTATTTAAGAGAATAGGCCACGCCCACAAACTTCAGCTGTCTATTTCTCTTGGGGGTCAGACTAGGATCACTCACCAGAAGTTTCGTAGCGATATCACGATAACTGAAGAAATGAGAGGCAAACGTATTTCCATGGCGTGATGGCGATTTTCGCCATGCTCCCAAAGCCCCGCCTTTTTTCAAAACCTGCCAGTACTGGAGACTAAGTAACCTCAAGTTGTCTACTGCTGTTTCCCACAGAATCCTGGTGATTGGGTAAAAGGAGTCCAGTAGGGAGCTGTGAAAAAAAGAGTGGCGTGGCGACAGGTCAAAGTTTGAGGCTTAGCCACGCCCACACCTTTCAACTTTTGAAAAATCCGACGGTTGAATTTTTTCCCCTATGTCTTAAGAGTATATAGCAGAAGTTTGAAGGAGATTGGTGAAAAGGGCGACGGAGCATCACTCTCCAAACAACGTGTGCGAAAACCACTAAATCGCGTACTTGGACCAAAATGGCCGACTTCCTGTGCGACTTTGCACTTGGCTCCAAGAGACTTTTTTGTAGGTCCTGAGACACCACATTAGTGTACCAAATTTCGCAATCCTCAGTCAAAGCTTGGCTTGGGGCTATTAGTTTAAATGGACCTAGGGGGCGCTATTTAAGAGAATAGGCCACGCCCACAAACTTCAGCTGTCTACTTCTCTTGGGGGTCAGACTAGGATCACTCACCAGAAGTGTCGGAGCGATATCACGATAACTGAAGAAATGAGAGGCAAACGTATTTCCATGGCGTGATGGCGATTTTCGCCATGCTCCCAAAGCCCCGCCTTTTTTCAAAACCTGCCAGTACTGGAGACCAAGTAACCTCAAGTTGTCTACTGCTGTTTCCCACAGAATCCTGGTGATTGGGTAAAAGGAGTCCAGTAGGGAGCTGTGAAAAAAAGAGTGGCGTGGCGGCAGGTCAAAGTTTGAGGCTTAGCCACGCCCACACCTTTCAACTTTTGAAAAATCCGACGGTTGAATTTTTTTCCCTATGTCTTACGAGTACATAGCAGAAGTTTGAAGGAGAATGGTGAAAAGGGCGACGGAGCATCACTCTCCAAACAACGTGTGCGAAAACCACTAAATCGCGTACTTGGACCAAAATGGCCGACTTCCTGTGCGACTTTGCACTTGGCTCCAAGAGACTTTTTTGTAGGTCCTGAGACAGCACATTAGTGTACCATATTTCGTAATCCTCAGTCAAAGCATGGCTTGGGGCTGACAGTTTTAATGGTCCTAGGGGGCGCTATTTCAGAAAATAGGCCACGCCCACCGGATGTTCACATCAGATCTTTTGATGGGCCGGACTAGGATCACTCACAAGAAGTTTCGTGACGATATCTTTGGAAATGACGAAATGGGAGGCAAACGTAAGGCCAAGGCGGTACGCCTGAATTCGCCGCGCCGCCACAGCCCCGCCCTCTGCCGAAAACTCCCATAAAGTGACGCCAAGCAACCCCCACTTGTCTTGAGTTACCAGCTACAAATTTGTGGTGATTAAGTGAAATGGGGCAATTTGGGACCTTTCACAGTAAAACTTGATCTTTTTGGTCCTGAGGGGGCGGGGCTTGTGTGATGTCATCATCCGACCATTCAATTTACTTTGTGGGTGGATGACGAATGACCACAGAAAGTTTGGTAACTCTATTCCATTCAGTTATGAAGTTATAGCAATTTAAATATTTTTGGCGAGTAGTCAAACTTCGAGGCCTGGCTCCGCCCCTTCAACATATACGAAAACTCAGAATCCTTATCTCATTTTGTTCGCCCATCCCTTCTGAGCAATTTTACACAATTTTTGAGACGATCGTGCGAAAAATGATCGAGCAATCCAATCAGAAACGGACCCTAAAAACGGCAAAAACGGCAAAAAATCGCCATTTCAACCCAAAATGGCCGACTTCCTGTTTGATATTGACCATGGTTGCAAGAGACTTTTCTGTGCGGACTGTTGAGTACTACAAGTGTACCAAATTTCATAACTGTACGATAAACTAAGCTTTATGGAGAGGGGTTTTTTTCACTTTGTAGGGGGCGCTGTTCAGCCATTTTCTTTGCGATTTTTTCGGGACCTTTAAAATATCAAATTTTTCACCAGGCCTGACAAGTGTGCAAAATATTGTGAGTTTTGGGGTATGTTAAGGTCCCCAAAAAGCTGTTCAAAGGGGGCACGGAATAACAAAAAATAATAATAATCAGAGCAAAAACAAGAGGCCTTCGCAGCGCTTTCGCTGCTCGGGCCTAATAATAATCAGAGCAAAAACAAGAGGCCTTCGCAGCGCTTTCGCTGCTCGGGCCTAATTAAAGCTGCAAGCAGCGTCGTTCGGCCCTCGCAGCTCCGCGCCGCTCCGGCCTGGCCGACAGCCCGGGGCACCAGGGCACGTCTGGCAGAACAGAAACGTCAACCGCCCCGACACTAGAAACCGCAAATGGCCTCCTAGTCCGCACCTCACCCTTACTCAGCATCCCCTCTGAGCTCACCATTAAATTGAATTGTAAGGGTGCGGCGTTACGCCAGAATTCGCCATGGCATCAAAGCCCTTCCCTTTCTGGAAAGCTATCAGATCTGAATGGTCAATACAGCATCATGAAGACAGTGCATGACCTTGGTGTCTTGTTGACTAAATTAGAGGGGACAAATATGGGCATTTCAGCATAAAAAAATAGACTTCCTGTGGTCAGGGGGCGGGGCTTAGGTGATGTCAGCTGTCCACATTGTCATTTTTTACAGATATGGTCAATGATCACACAGACAAAGTTTGAAAAAGATCTGATCTTGCACATGGGAGTTATTAAGTCAAGTAAAGTAATGGCGAAAGGTCAAAGTTTGAGACTTAGCCACGCCCACACCTTTCAACTTTTGAAAAATGCGACGGTTGAATTTTTTCCCCTACGTCTTAAGAGTATATAGTAGAAGTTTGAAAGTGATTGGTGAAAAGGGCGACGGAGCATCACTCTCCAAACAACGTGTGCGAAAACCACTAAATCGCGTACTTGGACCAAAATGGCTGACTTCCTGTGCGACTTTACGCTTGGCTCCAAGAGACTTTTTTGTAGGTCCTGAGACCCCACATTAGTGTACCAAATTTCGTAATCTTCAGTCAAAGCATGGCTTGGGGCTATTAGTTTAAATGGTCCTAGGGGGCGCTATTTAAGAAAATAGGCCACGCCCACAAATTTCAGCTATGTTTGTCTCTTGGGGGTCAAACAAGGATCACTTACAAGAAGTTTCGTAGCGCTATCACAATAACTGAAGAAATGAGAGGCAAACGTATTTCCATGGCGTGATGGTGATTTTCGCCATGCTGCCAAAGCCCCGCCTTTACTCGAAACCTGCCAGTACTGGATACCAAGTGACCTCAAGTTGTCTACTGCTATTTGCCAGAGATTATTGGTGATTGGGTAAAAGGAGTCCAATAGGAAGCTGTGAAAAAAAGAGTGGCGTGGCGAAAGGTCAAAGTTTGAGGCTTAGCCACGCCCACACCTTTCAACTTTTGAAAAATCCGACGGTTGAATTTTTTCCCCGATGACTTAAGAGCATATGGCAGAAGTTTGAAGGAGATTGGTGAAAAGGACGACGGAGCATCACTCTCCAAACAACGTGTGCGAAAACCACTAAATTGCGTACTTGGACCAAAATGGCCGACTTCCTGTGCGACTTTGCGCTTGGCTCCAAGAGACTTTTTTGTAGGTCCTGAGACAACACATTAGGTTACCAAATTTCGTAATCCTCAGTCAAAGCATGGCTTGGGGCTGTTAGTTTTAATAGTCCTAGGGGGCGCTATTTCAGAAAATAGGCCCCGCCCACAAACTGCATCTCTCAATTTCTATTGGGGGTCAGACTAGGATCACTCACCAGAAGTTTCGTAGCGATGTCACGATAACTGAAGAAATGAGAGGCAAACGTATTTCCATGGCGTGATGGCGAATTTCGCCATGCTCTCAAAGCCCCACCTTTTTTCAAAACCTAACAGGACTGGATACCAAGTGACCTCAAGTTGTCTACTCGTATTTGCCAGAGATTCCTGGTAATTGGGTAAAAGGAGTCCAATAGGGAGCTGTGAAAAAAAGAGTGGCGTGGCGACAGGTCAAAGTTTGAGGCTTAGCCACGCCCACACCTTTCAACTTTTGAAAAATCCGACGGTTGAATTTTTTCCCCTATGTCTTAACAGTATAAAGCAGAAGTTTGAAGGAGATCGGTGAAAAGGGCGACGGAGCATCACTCTCCAAACAACGTGTGCGAAAACCACTAAATCGCGTACTTGGACCAAAATGGCCGACTTCCTGTGCGACTTTGCACTTGGCTCCAAGAGACTTTTTTGTAGGTCCTGAGACACCACATTAGTGTACCAAATTTCGTAATCCTCAGTCAAAGCATGGCTTGGGGCTGACAGTTTTAATGGTCCTAGGGGGCGCTATTTCAGAAAATTGGCCACGCCCACCGGATGTTCACGTCAGATTTTTTGGGGGGCCAGACTAGGATCACTCACAAGAAGTTTCGTGACGACATCTTTAGAAATAAAGAAATGGGAGGCAAACGTAAGGCCACGGCAGTACGCCTTACTTCGCCGCGCCGCCACAGCCCCGCCCTCTGCCGAAAACTCCCATAAAGTGACGCCAAGCAACCCCCACTTGCCTTGAGTTACCAGCTCCAAATTTGTGGTGATTAAGTGAAATGGGGCAATTTGGGACCTTTCACAGTAAAACTTGACCTTTTTGGTCCTGAGGGGGCGGGGCTTGTGTGATGTCATCAACCGACCATTCAATTTACTTTGTGGGTCAATGACAAATTACCACAGAAAGTTTGGTAACTCTATTCCGTTCAATTATGAAGTTATAGCAATTTAAATTTTTTTGGCGAGTAGTCAAACTTTGAGGCCTGGCTCCGCCCCTTCAACATATACGAAAACTCAGAATCCTTATCTCATTTTGTTCGCCCATCCCTTCTGAGCAATTTTACACAATTTTTGAGACGATCGTGCGAAAAATGATCGAGCAATCCAATCAGAGACGGACCCTAAAAACGGCAAAAAAGGCAAAAAATCGCCATTTCAACCCAAAATGGCCGACTTCCTGTTTGATATTGACCATGGTTGCAAGAGACTTTTCTGTGCGGACTGTTGAGTACTACAAGTATACCAAATTTCATAACTGTACGATAAACTAAGCTTTATGGAGAGGGGTTTTTTTCACTTTGTAGGGGGCGCTGTTCAGCCATTTTCTTTGCGATTTTTTTGGGACCTTTAAAATATCAAATTTTTCACCAGGCCTGACAAGTGTGCAAAATATTGTGAGTTTTGGGGTATGTTAAGGTCCCCAAAAAGCTGTTCAAAGGGGGCACGGAATAACAAAAAATAATAATAATTAAAGCTGCAAGCAGCGTCGTTCGGCCCTCGCAGCTCCGCGCCGCTCCGGTCTGGACGGCAGCCCGGGGCACCAGTGCACGTCTGACAGAACAGAAACGTCAACCACCCCGACACCAGAAACCGCGAATGGCCTCCTAGTCTGCACCTCACCCTGACTCAGCATCCCCTCTGAGCTCACCATTAAATTGAATATTAAGATTACGGCGTTACGCCAGAATTCGCCATGGCATCAAAGCCCCTCCCTTTCTGGAAAGCTATCAGATCTGAATGGTCATTACAGCATCATGAAGACAGTGCATGACCTTAGGGTCATGTTGACTAAATTAGAGGGGACAAATATGGGCATTTCAGCATAAAAAATAAATTCCTGTAGTCAGGGGGCGGGGCTTAGGTGATGTCAGCTGTCCACATTGTCATTGTTTACAGATATGGTCAATGATCACACAGACAAAGTTCGAAAAAGATCTGATCATGCACATGGGAGTTATTAAGTCAAGTAAAGTAATGGCGAAAGGTCAACGTTTGAGGCTTAGCCACGCCCACACCTTTCAACTTTTGAAAAATCCGACGGTTGAATTTTTTCCCCTATGTCTTAAGAGTGTATTGCAGAAGTTTGAAGGTGATTGGTGAAAAGGGCGACGGAGCATCACTCTCCAAACAATGTGTGCGAAAACCACTAAATCACGTACTTGCACCAAAATGGCCGACTTCCTGTGCGACTTTACGCTTGGCTCCAAGAGACTTTTTTGTAGGTCCTGAGACCCCACATTAGTGTACCAAATTTCGTAATCCTCAGTCAAAGCATGGCTTGGGGCTGAAAGTTTTAATGGCTCTAGGGGGCGCTATTTAAGAATATAGGCCACGCCCACAAACTTCAGCTGTCTATTTCTCTTGGAGCTCAGACTAGGATCACTCACCAGAAGTTTCGTAGCAATATCACGATAACTGAAGAAATGAGACAAACGTATTTCCATGGCGTGATGGCGATTTTCGCCATGGTCCCAAAGCCCCGCCTTTTTTCAAAACCTGCCAGTACTGGAGACCAAGTAACCTCAACTTGTCTACTGCTGTTTGCCACAGAATCCTGGTGATTGGGTAAAAGGAGTCCAGTAGGGAGCTGTGAAAAAAAGAGTAGCGTGGCGACAGGTCAAAGTTTGAGGCTTAGCCACGCCCACACCTTTCAACTTTTGAAAAATCCGACGGTTAAATTTTTTCCCCTATGTCTTAAGGGTATATAGCAGAAGTTTGAAGGAGATTGGTGAAAAGGGCGACGGAGCATCACTCTCCAAACAACGTGTGCGAAAACCACTAAATCGCGTACTTGATCCAAAATGGCCGACTTCCTGTGCGACTTTGAACTTGACTCCAAGAGACTTTTTTGTAGGTCCTGAGACACCACATTAGTGTACCAAATTTCGTAATCCTCAGTCAAAGCATGGCTTGGGGCTAATAGTTTAAATGGTCCTAGGGGGCGCTATTTCAAAACATAGGCCACGCCCACAAAATTCAGCTGTCTATTTCTCTTGGAGCTCAGACTAGGATCACTCACCAGAAGTTTCGTAGCAATATCACGATAACTGAAGAAATGAGAGACAAACGTATTTCCATGGCGTGATGGCGATTTTCGCCATGGTCCCAAAGCCCCGCCTTTTTTCAAAACCTGCCAGTACTGGAGACCAAGTAACCTCAACTTGTCTACTGCTGTTTGCCACAGAATCCTGGTGATTGGGTAAAAGGAGTCCAGTAGGGAGCTGTGAAAAAAAGAGTAGCGTGGCGACAGGTCAAAGTTTGAGGCTTAGCCACGCCCACACCTTTCAACTTTTGAAAAATCCGACGGTTGAATTTTTTCCCCTATGTCTTAAGGGTATATAGCAGAAGTTTGAAGGAGATTGGTGAAAAGGGCGACGGAGCATCACTCTCCAAACAACGTGTGCGAAAACCACTAAATCGCGTACTTGATCCAAAATGGCCGACTTCCTGTGCGACTTTGAACTTGACTCCAAGAGACTTTTTTGTAGGTCCTGAGACACCACATTAGTGTACCAAATTTCGTAATCCTCAGTCAAAGCATGGCTTGGGGCTAATAGTTTTAATGGTCCTAGGGGGCGCTATTTCAGAAAATAGGCCACGCCCACCAGATGTTCACATCAGATCTTTTGGGGGGCCGGACTAGGATCACTCACAAGAAGTTTCGTGACGATATCTTTGGAAATGACGAAATGGGAGGCAAACGTAAGGCCAAGGCGGTACGCCTGAATTCGCCGCGCCACCACAGCCCCGCCCTCTGCCGAAAACTCCCATAAAGTGACGCCAAGCAACCCCCACTTGTCTTGAGTTACCAGCTACAAATTTGTGGTGATTAAGTGAAATGGGGCAATTTGGGACCTTTCACAGTAAAACTTGATCTTTTTGGTCCTGAGGGGGCGGGGCTTGTGTGATGTCATCATCCGACCTTTCAATTTACTTTGTGGGTGGATGACGAATGACCACAGAAAGTTTGGTAACTCTATTCCATTCAGTTATGAAGTTATAGCAATTTAAATATTTTTGGCGAGTAGTCAAACTTCGAGGCCTGGCTCCGCCCCTTCAACATATACGAAAACTCAGAATCCTTATCTCATTTTGTTCGCCCATCCCTTCTGAGCAATTTTACACAATTTTTGAGACGATCGTGCGAAAAATGATCGAGCAATCCAATCAGAAACGGACCCTAAAAACGGCAAAAACGGCAAAAAATCGCCATTTCAACCCAAAATGGCCGACTTCCTGTTTGATATTGACCATGGTTGCAAGAGACTTTTCTGTGCGGACTGTTGAGTACTACAAGTGTACCAAATTTCATAACTGTACGATAAACTAAGCTTTATGGAGAGGGGTTTTTTTCACTTTGTAGGGGGCGCTGTTCAGCCATTTTCTTTGCGATTTTTTTGGGACCTTTAAAATATCAAATTTTTCACCAGGCCTGACAAGTGTGCAAAATATTGTGAGTTTTGGGGTATGTTAAGGTCCCCAAAAAGCTGTTCAAAGGGGGCACGGAATAACAAAAAATAATAATAATTAAAGCTGCAAGCAGCGTCGTTCGGCCCTCGCAGCTCCGCGCCGCTCCGGCCTGGCCGGCAGCCCGGGGCACCAGGGCACGTCTGGCAGAACAGAAACGTCAACCACCCCGACACCAGAAACCGCAAATGGCCTCCTCGTCCGCACCTCACCCTGACTCAGCATCCCCTCTGAGCTCACCATTAAATTGAATTGTAAGGTTACGGCGTTACGCCAGAATTCGCCATGGCATCAAAGCCCCTCCCTATCTGGAAAGCTATCAGATCTGAATGGTCATTACAGCATCATGAAGACCGTGCATGACCTTAGTGTCATGTTGACTAAATTAGAGGGGACAAATATGGGCATTTCAGCATAAAACAATAGACTTCCTGTATTCAGGGGGCGGGGCTTAGGTGATGTCAGCTGTCCACATTGTCATTGTTTAAAGATATGGTCAATGATCACACAGACAAAGTTCGAAAAAGATCTGATCATGCACATGGGAGTTATTAAGTCAAGTAAAGTAATGGCGAAAGGTCAAAGTTTGAGACTTAGCCACGCCCACACCTTTCAACTTTTGAAAAATCCGACGGTTGAATTTTTTCTCCTATGTCTTAAGAGTAAATAGCAGAAGTTTGAAGGCGATTGGTGAAAAGGGCAACGGAGCATCACTCTCCAAACAACGTGTGCCAAAACAACTAAATCGCGTACTTGGACCAAAATGGCCGACTTCCTGTGCGACTTTGCACTTGGCTCCAAGAGACTTTTTTGTAGGTCCGGAGACACCTCATTAGTGTACCAAATTTCGTAATCCTCAGTCAAAGAATGGCTAGGGGCTGACAGTTTTAATGGTCCTAGGGGGCGCTATTTCAGAAAAATGGCCACGCCCACAAATTTTAGCTGTCCATTTCTATTGGGGGTCAGACTAGGATCACTCACAACAAATTTCGAGGTGATATCTCGATAACTTAAGAAATGAGAGGCAAACGTATTTCCATGGCGTGATGGCGATTTTCGCCATGCTCCCAAAGCCCCGCCTTTTTTCAAAACCTGCCAGTACTGGAGACAAAGTAACCTCAACTTGTCTACTGCTGTTTGCCACAGAATCCTGGTGTTTGGGTAAAAGGAGTCCAGTAGGGAGCTGTGAAAAAAAGAGTGGCGTGGCGACAGGTCAAAGTTTGAGGCTTAGCCACGCCCACATCTTTCAACTTTTGAAAAATCCGACGGTTGAATTTTTTCCCCTATGTCTTAAGAGTATATAGCAGAAGTTTGAAGGAGATTGGTGAAAAGGGCGACGGAGCATCACTCTCCAAACAACGTGTGCGAAAACCACTAAATCGCGCACTTGGACCAAAATGGCCGACTTCCTGTGCGACTTTGCGCTTGGCTCCAAGAGACTTTTTTGTAGGTCCTGAGACACCACATTAGTGTACCAAATTTCGTAATCCTCAGTCAAAGCATAGCTTGGGGCTATTAGTTTAAATGGTCCTAGGGGGCGCTATTTAAGAAAATAGGCCACGCCCACTAAATTCAGATATCTATGTCGCTTGGGGGTCAGACTAGGATCACGCACCAGAAGTTTCGTAGCAATATCACGATAACTGAAGAAATGAGAGGCAAACATACTTCCATGGCGTGATGGCGATTTTCGCCATGCTCCTGAAGCCCCGCCTTTTTTTGAAACCTGCCAGTACTGGATACCAAGTGACCTCAAGTTGTCTACTGCTGTTTGCCAGAGATTCCTGCTGATTGGGTAAAAGGAGTCCAGTAGGGAGCTGTGAAAAAATGAGTGGCGTGGCGACAGGTCAAAGTTTGAGGCTTAGCCACGCCCACACCGTTAAACTTTTGAAAAATCCGACGGTTGAATTTTTTCCTCTTTGTCTTAAGAGTATATAGCAGACGTTTCAAGGAGATTGGTGAAAAGGGCGACGGAGCATCACTCTCCAAACAAGGTGTGCGAAAACCAGTAAATCGCGTACTTGGACCAAAATGGCCGACTTCCTGTGCGACTTTGCACTTGGGTCCAAGAGACTTTTTTGTAGGTCCTGAGACACCACATTAGTGTACCAAATTTCGTAATCCTCAGTCAAAGCATGGCTTGGGGCTGACAGTTTTAATGGTCCTAGGGGGCGCTATTTCAGAAAATAGGCCACGCCCACCGGATGTTCACATCAGATCTTTTGGGGGGCCGGACTAGGATCACTCACAAGAAGTTTCGTGACGATATCTTTGGAAATGACGAAATGGGAGGCAAACGTAAGGCCAAGGCGGTACGCCTGAATTCGCCGCGCCGCCACAGCCCCGCCCTCTGCCGAAAACTCCCATAAAGTGACGCCAAGCAACCCCCACTTGTCTTGAGTTACCAGCTACAAATTTGTGGTGATTAAGTGAAATGGGGCAATTTGGGACCTTTCACAGTAAAACTTGATCTTTTTGGTCCTGAGGGGGCGGGGCTTGTGTGATGTCATCATCCGACCATTCAATTTACTTTGTGGGGGGATGACGAATGACCACAGAAAGTTTGGTAACTCTATTCCATTCAGTTATGAAGTTATAGCAATTTAAATATTTTTGGCGAGTAGTCAAACTTCGAGGCCTGGCTCCGCCCCTTCAACATATACGAAAACTCAGAATCCTTATCTCATTTTGTTCGCCCATCCCTTCTGAGCAATTTTACACAATTTTTGAGACGATCGTGCGAAAAATGTTCGAGCAATCCAATCAGAAACGGACCCTAAAAACGGCAAAAACGGCAAAAAATCGCCATTTCAACCCAAAATGGCCGACTTCCTGTTTGATATTGACCATGGTTGCAAGAGACTTTTCTGTGCGGACTGTTGAGTACTACAAGTGTACCAAATTTCATAACTGTACGATAAACTAAGCTTTATGGAGAGGGGTTTTTTTCACTTTGTAGGGGGCGCTGTTCAGCCATTTTCTTTGCGATTTTTTTGGGACCTTTAAAATATCAAATTTTTCACCAGGCCTGACAAGTGTGCAAAATATTGTGAGTTTTGGGGTATGTTAAGGTCCCCAAAAAGCTGTTCAAAGGGGGCACGGAATAACAAAAAATAATAATAATCAGAGCAAAAACAAGAGGCCTTCGCAGCGCTTTCGCTGCTCGGGCCTAATCAGAGCAAAAACAAGAGGCCTTCGCAGCGCTTTCGCTGCTCGGGCCTAATCAGAGCAAAAACAAGAGGCCTTCGCAGCGCTTTCGCTGCTCGGGCCTAATAATAATCAGAGCAAAAACAAGAGGCCTTCGCAGCGCTTTCGCTGCTCGGGCCTAATCAGAGCAAAAACAAGAGGCCTTCGCAGCGCTTTCGCTGCTCGGGCCTAATAATAATCAGAGCAAAAACAAGAGGCCTTCGCAGCGCTTTCGCTGCTCGGGCCTAATAATAATCAGAGCAAAAACAAGAGGCCTTCGCAGCGCTTTCGCTGCTCGGGCCTAATTAAAGCTGCAAGCAGCGTCGTTCGGCCCTCGCAGCTCCGCGCCGCTCCTGCCTGGCCGGCAGCCCGGGGCACCAGGGCACGTCCGCAGAACACAAACGTCGACCACCCCAACACCAGAAACTGCTAACGGCCACCTTGTCCGCAACTCACCCTGACTCAGCATCCCCTTTGAGCCCACCATTATATTTTATGTCTCACCACTAGGGAATCCTCTATCTTTACCACACTGGTGGTGTGATGACAGTGACCAACTTTAATGCTATTCTGACCATGTTTTTTAAAGTTATCGAAGGATAACGTTATCTAGGTGGCGCTGTGACCAACTACAGAAAAGTCCCATTGAGGTCAGCTTTGGTGACATTATATAACATTCACCAACCGTTTGTGCCTCATTGGCTAAAGGGCATGATTGTTCATTGCCATATTCAGTTTCGGGCAAATCGGAGGCCGTTTGTGGAAGTTACAGTCAAATGTAAGGTCATGGCGTCACGCCAGCATTCACCATGACATCAAAGCCCCTCCCTTTCTGGAAAGCTATCAGATCTGAATGGTCTTTAAAACATCATGAAGACACTGTATGACCTGAGTGTCATTTTCATTAAATTAGAGGGGACAAATATGGGCATTTCACCATAAAACAATAGACTTCCTGTTGTCAGGGGGCGGGGCTTAGGTGATGTCAGCTGTCCACATTGTCTTTATCTTGAGATGTGGTCAGTGATCACACAGACAAAGTTTGAATTAGATCTGATCATGCACATGGGAGTTATTAAGTCAAGTAATGTCATGGCGAAAGGTCAAAGTTTGAGGCTTAGCCACGCCCACACCTTTATACTTATTTAAAATCCGACGGTTGAATTTTTTCCGCTTTGACTTAAAAGTACATAGCATAAGTTTGAAGGTGATCGGTGTAAAGGGCAACGGGCCATCAATGTCCAAACAACGTGTGCGAAAACCACTAAATCGAGTACTTGGACCAAAATGGCCGACCTCCTGTGCGAAATTGCGCTTGGCTCCAAGAGACTTTTTTGTAGGGCCAGAGACCCTACATGAGTGTACCAATTTTCGTAATCCTCAGTCAAACCTTGTCTTGGGGCTGACAGTTTTAATGGTCCTAGGGGGCGCTATTTCAGAATATAGGCCACGCCCACAAATCTCAGATGCCCATTTCTATTGGGGGTCAGACTAGGATCACTCACCAGACATTTTGTGGCGATGTCACGATAATTGAAGAAATGAGAGGCAAACGTATTGCCATGGCGTGATGGCGAATTTCGCCATGCTCCCAAAGCCCCGCCTTTTTTCAAAACCTGCCAGTACTGTAGACCAAGTGACCTCAACTTGTCAGCTGCTATTTACCAGAGATTCCAGGTGATTGGGTAAAAGGAGTCCAATAGGGAGCTGTGAAAAAAAGAGTGGCGTGGCGAAAGGTCAAAGTTTGAGGCTTAGCCACGCCCACACCTTTATACTTATTTAAAATCCGACGGTTGAATTTTTTCCTCTATGTCTTAAGAGTATATAGCAGAAGTTTGAAGGAGATTGGTGAAAAGGGCGACGGAGCATCACTCTCCAAACAACGTGTGCGAAAACCACTAAATCGCGCACTTGGACCAAAATGGCCGACTTCCTGTGCGACTTTGCGCTTGGCTCCAAGAGACTTTTTTGTAGGTCCTGAGACACCACATTAGTGTACCAAATTTCGTAATCCTCAGTCAAAGCATAGCTTGGGGCTATTAGTTTAAATGGTCCTAGGGGGCGCTATTTAAGAAAATAGGCCACGCCCACTAAATTCAGATATCTATGTCGCTTGGGGGTCAGACTAGGATCACGCACCAGAAGTTTCGTAGCAATATCACGATAACTGAAGAAATGAGAGGCAAACATACTTCCATGGCGTGATGGCGATTTTCGCCATGCTCCTGAAGCCCCGCCTTTTTTTGAAACCTGCCAGTACTGGATACCAAGTGACCTCAAGTTGTCTACTGCTGTTTGCCAGAGATTCCTGCTGATTGGGTAAAAGGAGTCCAGTAGGGAGCTGTGAAAAAATGAGTGGCGTGGCGACAGGTCAAAGTTTGAGGCTTAGCCACGCCCACACCGTTAAACTTTTGAAAAATCCGACGGTTGAATTTTTTCCTCTTTGTCTTAAGAGTATATAGCAGACGTTTCAAGGAGATTGGTGAAAAGGGCGACGGAGCATCACTCTCCAAACAAGGTGTGCGAAAACCACTAAATCGCGCACTTGGACCAAAATGGCCGACTTCCTGTGCGACTTTGCACTTGGCTTCAAGAGACTTTTTTGTAGGTCCTGAGACACCACATTAGTGTACCAAATTTCGTAATCCTCAGTCAAAGCATGGCTTGGGGCTGACAGTTTTAATGGTCCTAGGGGGCGCTATTTCAGAAAATAGGCCACGCCCACCAGATGTTCACATCAGATCTTTTGGGGGGCCGGACTAGGATCACTCACAAGAAGTTTCGTGACGATATCTTTGGAAATGACGAAATGGGAGGCAAACGTAAGGCCAAGGCGGTACGCCTGAATTCGCCGCGCCGCCACAGCCCCGCCCTCTGCCGAAAACTCCCATAAAGTGACGCCAAGCAACCCCCACTTGTCTTGAGTTACCAGCTACAAATTTGTGGTGATTAAGTGAAATGGGGCAATTTGGGACCTTTCACAGTAAAACTTGATCTTTTTGGTCCTGAGGGGGCGGGGCTTGTGTGATGTCATCATCCGACCTTTCAATTTACTTTGTGGGTGGATGACGAATGACCACAGAAAGTTTGGTAACTCTATTCCATTCAGTTATGAAGTTATAGCAATTTAAATATTTTTGGCGAGTAGTCAAACTTCGAGGCCTGGCTCCGCCCCTTCAACATATACGAAAACTCAGAATCCTTATCTCATTTTGTTCGCCCATCCCTTCTGAGCAATTTTACACAATTTTTGAGACGATCGTGCGAAAAATGATCGAGCAATCCAATCAGAAACGGACCCTAAAAACGGCAAAAACGGCAAAAAATCGCCATTTCAACCCAAAATGGCCGACTTCCTGTTTGATATTGACCATGGTTGCAAGAGACTTTTCTGTGCGGACTGTTGAGTACTACAAGTGTACCAAATTTCATAACTGTACGATAAACTAAGCTTTATGGAGAGGGGTTTTTTTCACTTTGTAGGGGGCGCTGTTCAGCCACTTTCTTTGCGATTTTTTTGGGACCTTTAAAATATCAAATTTTTCACCAGGCCTGACAAGTGTGCAAAATATTGCGAGTTTTGGGGTATGTTAAGGTCCCCAAAAAGCTGTTCAAAGGGGGCACGGAATAACAAAAAATAATAATAATTAAAGCTGCAAGCAGCGTCGTTCGGCCCTCGCAGCTCCGCGCCGCTCCGGCCTGGCCGGCAGCCCGGGGCACCAGGGCACGTCCGCAGAACACAAACGTCGACCACCCCAACACCAGAAACTGCTAACGGCCACCTTGTCCGCAACTCACCCTGACTCAGCATCCCCTTTGAGCCCACCATTATATTTTATGTCTCACCACTAGGGAATCCTCTATCTTTACCACACTGGTGGTGTGATGACAGTGACCAACTTTAATGCTATTCTGACCATGTTTTTTAAAGTTATCGAAGGATAACGTTATCTAGGTGGCGCTGTGACCAACTACAGAAAAGTCCCATTGAGGTCAGCTTTGGTGACATTATATAACATTCACCAACCGTTTGTGCCTCATTGGCTAAAGGGCATGATTGTTCATTGCCATATTCAGTTTCGGGCAAATCGGAGGCCGTTTGTGGAAGTTACAGTCAAATGTAAGGTCATGGCGTCACGCCAGCATTCACCATGACATCAAAGCCCCTCCCTTTCTGGAAAGCTATCAGATCTGAATGGTCTTTAAAACATCATGAAGACACTGTATGACCTGAGTGTCATTTTCATTAAATTAGAGGGGACAAATATGGGCATTTCACCATAAAACAATAGACTTCCTGTTGTCAGGGGGCGGGGCTTAGGTGATGTCAGCTGTCCACATTGTCTTTGTCTTGAGATGTGGTCAGTGATCACACAGACAAGTTTGAATTAGATCTGATCATGCACATGGGAGTTATTAAGTCAAGTAATGTCATGGCGAAAGGTCAAAGTTTGAGGCTTAGCCACGCCCACACCTTTATACTTATTTAAAATCCGACGGTTGAATTTTTTCCCCTTTGACTTAAAAGTACATAGCATAAGTTTGAAGGTGATCGGTGTAAAGGGCAACGGGCCATCAATGTCCAAACAACGTGTGCGAAAACCACTAAATCGAGTACTTGGACCAAAATGGCCGACCTCCTGTGCGAAATTGCGCTTGGCTCCAAGAGACTTTTTTGTAGGGCCAGAGACCCTACATGAGTGTACCAATTTTCGTAATCCTCAGTCAAACCTTGTCTTGGGGCTGACAGTTTTAATGGTCCTAGGGGGCGCTATTTCAGAATATAGGCCACGCCCACAAATCTCAGATGCCCATTTCTATTGGGGGTCAGACTAGGATCACTCACCAGACATTTTGTGGCGATGTCACGATAATTGAAGAAATGAGAGGCAAACGTATTGCCATGGCGTGATGGCGAATTTCGCCATGCTCCCAAAGCCCCGCCTTTTTTCAAAACCTGCCAGTACTGTAGACCAAGTGACCTCAACTTGTCAGCTTCTATTTACCAGAGATTCCAGGTGATTGGGTAAAAGGAGTCCAATAGGGAGCTGTGAAAAAAAGAGTGGCGTGGCGAAAGGTCAAAGTTTGAGGCTTAGCCACGCCCACACCTTTATACTTATTTAAAATCCGACGGTTGAATTTTTTCCTCTATGTCTTAAGAGTATATAGCAGAAGCTCGAAGGCGATTGGTGAAAAGGGCGACGGAGCATCACTCTCCAAACAACGTGTGTGAAAACCACTAAATCGCGCACTTGGACCAAAATGGCCGACTTCCTGTGCGACTTTGCACTTGGCTCCAAGAGACTTTTTTGTAGGTCCTGAGACACCACATTAGTGTACCAAATTTCGTAATCCTCAGTCAAAGCATGGCTTGGGGCTGACAGTTTTAATGGTCCTAGGGGGCGCTAATACAGAAAATAGGCCACGCCCACAAACTTAAGCTGACCTTTTCTATTGGGGGTCAGACTAGGATCACTCACAACAATGGTCGAGGTGATATCACGATAAATGAAGAAATGAGAGGCAAACGTATTTCCATGGCGTGATGGCGAATTTCGCCATGCTCCCAAAGCCCCGCCTTTTTGCAAAACCTTCCAGTACTGGAGACCAAGTGACCTCAACTTGCCTGCTGCTATTTACCAGAGATTCCTGGTGATTGGGTAAAAGGAGTCCAATAAGGAGCTGTGAAAAAAAGAGTGGCGTGGCGAAAGGTCAAAGTTTGAGGCTTAGCCACGCCCACACCTTTATACTTATTTAAAATCCGACGGTTGAATTTTTTCCTCTATGTCTTAAGACTATATAGCAGAAGTTTGAAAGTGATTGGTGAAAAGGGCGACGGAGTATCACTCTCCAAACAACGTGTGTGAAAACCACTAAATCGCGCACTTGGACCAAAATGGCCGACTTCCTGTGCGACTTTGCACTTGGCTTCAAGAGACTTTTTTGTAGGTCCTGAGACACCACATTAGTGTACCAAATTTCGTAATCCTCAGTCAAAGCATGGCTTGGGGCTGACAGTTTTAATGGTCCTAGGGGGCGCTATTTCAGAAAATAGGCCACGCCCACCAGATGTTCACATCAGATCTTTTGGGGGGCCGGACTAGGATCACTCACAAGAAGTTTCGTGACGATATCTTTGGAAATGACGAAATGGGAGGCAAACGTATGGCCAAAGCGGTACGCCTGAATTCGCCGCGCCGCCACAGCCCCGCCCTCTGCCGAAAACTCCCATAAAGTGACGCCAAGCAACCCCCACTTGTCTTGAGTTACCAGCTACAAATTTGTGGTGATTAAGTGAAATGGGGCAATTTGGGACCTTTCACAGTAAAACTTGATCTTTTTGGTCCTGAGGGGGCGGGGCTTGTGTGATGTCATCATCCGACCATTCAATTTACTTTGTGGGTGGATGACAAATGACCACAGAAAGTTTGGTAACTCTATTCCATTCAGTTATGAAGTTATAGCAATTTAAATATTTTTGGCGAGTAGTCAAACTTCGAGGCCTGGCTCCGCCCCTTCAACATATACGAAAACTCAGAATCCTTATCTCATTTTGTTCGCCCATCCCTTCTGAGCAATTTTACACAATTTTTGAGACGATCGTGCGAAAAATGATCGAGCAATCCAATCAGAAACGGACCCTAAAAACGGCAAAAACGGCAAAAAATCGCCATTTCAACCCAAAATGGC
This sequence comes from Nothobranchius furzeri, assembly GCF_043380555.1. NCBI lineage: Eukaryota > Metazoa > Chordata > Actinopteri > Cyprinodontiformes > Nothobranchiidae > Nothobranchius > Nothobranchius furzeri. The sequence continues at coordinate 60,489,193 of NC_091745.1, read as the reverse complement.
CGACTTCCTGTTTGATATTGACCATGGTTGCAAGAGACTTTTCTGTGCGGACTGTTGAGTACTACAAGTGTACCAAATTTCATAACTGTACGATAAACTAAGCTTTATGGAGAGGGTTTTTTTTCACTTTGTAGGGGGCGCTGTTCAGCCATTTTCTTTGCGATTTTTTTGGGACCTTTAAAATATCAAATTTTTCACCAGGCCTGACAAGTGTGCAAAATATTGTGAGTTTTGGGGTATGTTAAGGTCCCCAAAAAGCTGTTCAAAGGGGGCACGGAATAACAAAAAATAATAATAATCAGAGCAAAAACAAGAGGCCTTCGCAGCGCTTTCGCTGCTCGGGCCTAATCAGAGCAAAAACAAGAGGCCTTCGCAGCGCTTTCGCTGCTCGGGCCTAATTAAAGCTGCAAGCAGCGTCGTTCGGCCCTCGCAGCTCCGCGCCGCTCCGGTCTGCCGTCGCACCAGTGCACGTCTGACAGAACAGAAACGTCAACCACCCCGACACCAGAAACCGCGAATGGCCTCCTAGTCTGCACCTCACCCTGACTCAGCATCCCCTCTGAGCTCACCATTAAATTGAATATTAAGATTACGGCGTTACGCCAGAATTCGCCATGGCATCAAAGCCCCTCCCTTTCTGGAAAGCTATCAGATCTGAATGGTCATTACAGCATCATGAAGACAGTGCATGACCTTAGGGTCATGTTGACTAAATTAGAGGGGACAAATATGGGCATTTCAGCATAAAAAATAAATTCCTGTAGTCAGGGGGCGGGGCTTAGGTGATGTCAGCTGTCCACATTGTCATTGTTTACAGATATGGTCAATGATCACACAGACAAAGTTCGAAAAAGATCTGATCATGCACATGGGAGTTATTAAGTCAAGTAAAGTAATGGCGAAAGGTCAACGTTTGAGGCTTAGCCACGCCCACACCTTTCAACTTTTGAAAAATCCGACGGTTGAATTTTTTCCCCTATGTCTTAAGAGTGTATTGCAGAAGTTTGAAGGTGATTGGTGAAAAGGGCGACGGAGCATCACTCTCCAAACAATGTGTGCGAAAACCACTAAATCACGTACTTGCACCAAAATGGCCGACTTCCTGTGCGACTTTACGCTTGGCTCCAAGAGACTTTTTTGTAGGTCCTGAGACCCCACATTAGTGTACCAAATTTCGTAATCCTCAGTCAAAGCATGGCTTGGGGCTGAAAGTTTTAATGGCTCTAGGGGGCGCTATTTAAGAATATAGGCCACGCCCACAAACTTCAGCTGTCTATTTCTCTTGGAGCTCAGACTAGGATCACTCACCAGAAGTTTCGTAGCAATATCACGATAACTGAAGAAATGAGACAAACGTATTTCCATGGCGTGATGGCGATTTTCGCCATGGTCCCAAAGCCCCGCCTTTTTTCAAAACCTGCCAGTACTGGAGACCAAGTAACCTCAACTTGTCTACTGCTGTTTGCCACAGAATCCTGGTGATTGGGTAAAAGGAGTCCAGTAGGGAGCTGTGAAAAAAAGAGTAGCGTGGCGACAGGTCAAAGTTTGAGGCTTAGCCACGCCCACACCTTTCAACTTTTGAAAAATCCGACGGTTAAATTTTTTCCCCTATGTCTTAAGGGTATATAGCAGAAGTTTGAAGGAGATTGGTGAAAAGGGCGACGGAGCATCACTCTCCAAACAACGTGTGCGAAAACCACTAAATCGCGTACTTGATCCAAAATGGCCGACTTCCTGTGCGACTTTGAACTTGACTCCAAGAGACTTTTTTGTAGGTCCTGAGACACCACATTAGTGTACCAAATTTCGTAATCCTCAGTCAAAGCATGGCTTGGGGCTAATAGTTTAAATGGTCCTAGGGGGCGCTATTTCAAAACATAGGCCACGCCCACAAAATTCAGCTGTCTATTTCTCTTGGAGCTCAGACTAGGATCACTCACCAGAAGTTTCGTAGCAATATCACGATAACTGAAGAAATGAGAGACAAACGTATTTCCATGGCGTGATGGCGATTTTCGCCATGGTCCCAAAGCCCCGCCTTTTTTCAAAACCTGCCAGTACTGGAGACCAAGTAACCTCAACTTGTCTACTGCTGTTTGCCACAGAATCCTGGTGATTGGGTAAAAGGAGTCCAGTAGGGAGCTGTGAAAAAAAGAGTAGCGTGGCGACAGGTCAAAGTTTGAGGCTTAGCCACGCCCACACCTTTCAACTTTTGAAAAATCCGACGGTTGAATTTTTTCCCCTATGTCTTAAGGGTATATAGCAGAAGTTTGAAGGAGATTGGTGAAAAGGGCGACGGAGCATCACTCTCCAAACAACGTGTGCGAAAACCACTAAATCGCGTACTTGATCCAAAATGGCCGACTTCCTGTGCGACTTTGAACTTGACTCCAAGAGACTTTTTTGTAGGTCCTGAGACACCACATTAGTGTACCAAATTTCGTAATCCTCAGTCAAAGCATGGCTTGGGGCTAATAGTTTTAATGGTCCTAGGGGGCGCTATTTCAGAAAATAGGCCACGCCCACCAGATGTTCACATCAGATCTTTTGGGGGGCCGGACTAGGATCACTCACAAGAAGTTTCGTGACGATATCTTTGGAAATGACGAAATGGGAGGCAAACGTAAGGCCAAGGCGGTACGCCTGAATTCGCCGCGCCACCACAGCCCCGCCCTCTGCCGAAAACTCCCATAAAGTGACGCCAAGCAACCCCCACTTGTCTTGAGTTACCAGCTACAAATTTGTGGTGATTAAGTGAAATGGGGCAATTTGGGACCTTTCACAGTAAAACTTGATCTTTTTGGTCCTGAGGGGGCGGGGCTTGTGTGATGTCATCATCCGACCTTTCAATTTACTTTGTGGGTGGATGACGAATGACCACAGAAAGTTTGGTAACTCTATTCCATTCAGTTATGAAGTTATAGCAATTTAAATATTTTTGGCGAGTAGTCAAACTTCGAGGCCTGGCTCCGCCCCTTCAACATATACGAAAACTCAGAATCCTTATCTCATTTTGTTCGCCCATCCCTTCTGAGCAATTTTACACAATTTTTGAGACGATCGTGCGAAAAATGATCGAGCAATCCAATCAGAAACGGACCCTAAAAACGGCAAAAACGGCAAAAAATCGCCATTTCAACCCAAAATGGCCGACTTCCTGTTTGATATTGACCATGGTTGCAAGAGACTTTTCTGTGCGGACTGTTGAGTACTACAAGTGTACCAAATTTCATAACTGTACGATAAACTAAGCTTTATGGAGAGGGGTTTTTTTCACTTTGTAGGGGGCGCTGTTCAGCCATTTTCTTTGCGATTTTTTTGGGACCTTTAAAATATCAAATTTTTCACCAGGCCTGACAAGTGTGCAAAATATTGTGAGTTTTGGGGTATGTTAAGGTCCCCAAAAAGCTGTTCAAAGGGGGCACGGAATAACAAAAAATAATAATAATCAGAGCAAAAACAAGAGGCCTTCGCAGCGCTTTCGCTGCTCGGGCCTAATCAGAGCAAAAACAAGAGGCCTTCGCAGCGCTTTCGCTGCTCGGGCCTAATTAAAGCTGCAAGCAGCGTCGTTCGGCCCTCGCAGCTCCGCGCCGCTCCGGTCTGCCGTCGCACCAGTGCACGTCTGACAGAACAGAAACGTCAACCACCCCGACACCAGAAACCGCGAATGGCCTCCTAGTCTGCACCTCACCCTGACTCAGCATCCCCTCTGAGCTCACCATTAAATTGAATATTAAGATTACGGCGTTACGCCAGAATTCGCCATGGCATCAAAGCCCCTCCCTTTCTGGAAAGCTATCAGATCTGAATGGTCATTACAGCATCATGAAGACAGTGCATGACCTTAGGGTCATGTTGACTAAATTAGAGGGGACAAATATGGGCATTTCAGCATAAAAAATAAATTCCTGTAGTCAGGGGGCGGGGCTTAGGTGATGTCAGCTGTCCACATTGTCATTGTTTACAGATATGGTCAATGATCACACAGACAAAGTTCGAAAAAGATCTGATCATGCACATGGGAGTTATTAAGTCAAGTAAAGTAATGGCGAAAGGTCAACGTTTGAGGCTTAGCCACGCCCACACCTTTCAACTTTTGAAAAATCCGACGGTTGAATTTTTTCCCCTATGTCTTAAGAGTGTATTGCAGAAGTTTGAAGGTGATTGGTGAAAAGGGCGACGGAGCATCACTCTCCAAACAATGTGTGCGAAAACCACTAAATCACGTACTTGCACCAAAATGGCCGACTTCCTGTGCGACTTTACGCTTGGCTCCAAGAGACTTTTTTGTAGGTCCTGAGACCCCACATTAGTGTACCAAATTTCGTAATCCTCAGTCAAAGCATGGCTTGGGGCTGAAAGTTTTAATGGCTCTAGGGGGCGCTATTTAAGAATATAGGCCACGCCCACAAACTTCAGCTGTCTATTTCTCTTGGAGCTCAGACTAGGATCACTCACCAGAAGTTTCGTAGCAATATCACGATAACTGAAGAAATGAGACAAACGTATTTCCATGGCGTGATGGCGATTTTCGCCATGGTCCCAAAGCCCCGCCTTTTTTCAAAACCTGCCAGTACTGGAGACCAAGTAACCTCAACTTGTCTACTGCTGTTTGCCACAGAATCCTGGTGATTGGGTAAAAGGAGTCCAGTAGGGAGCTGTGAAAAAAAGAGTAGCGTGGCGACAGGTCAAAGTTTGAGGCTTAGCCACGCCCACACCTTTCAACTTTTGAAAAATCCGACGGTTAAATTTTTTCCCCTATGTCTTAAGGGTATATAGCAGAAGTTTGAAGGAGATTGGTGAAAAGGGCGACGGAGCATCACTCTCCAAACAACGTGTGCGAAAACCACTAAATCGCGTACTTGATCCAAAATGGCCGACTTCCTGTGCGACTTTGAACTTGACTCCAAGAGACTTTTTTGTAGGTCCTGAGACACCACATTAGTGTACCAAATTTCGTAATCCTCAGTCAAAGCATGGCTTGGGGCTAATAGTTTAAATGGTCCTAGGGGGCGCTATTTCAAAACATAGGCCACGCCCACAAAATTCAGCTGTCTATTTCTCTTGGAGCTCAGACTAGGATCACTCACCAGAAGTTTCGTAGCAATATCACGATAACTGAAGAAATGAGAGACAAACGTATTTCCATGGCGTGATGGCGATTTTCGCCATGGTCCCAAAGCCCCGCCTTTTTTCAAAACCTGCCAGTACTGGAGACCAAGTAACCTCAACTTGTCTACTGCTGTTTGCCACAGAATCCTGGTGATTGGGTAAAAGGAGTCCAGTAGGGAGCTGTGAAAAAAAGAGTAGCGTGGCGACAGGTCAAAGTTTGAGGCTTAGCCACGCCCACACCTTTCAACTTTTGAAAAATCCGACGGTTGAATTTTTTCCCCTATGTCTTAAGGGTATATAGCAGAAGTTTGAAGGAGATTGGTGAAAAGGGCGACGGAGCATCACTCTCCAAACAACGTGTGCGAAAACCACTAAATCGCGTACTTGATCCAAAATGGCCGACTTCCTGTGCGACTTTGAACTTGACTCCAAGAGACTTTTTTGTAGGTCCTGAGACACCACATTAGTGTACCAAATTTCGTAATCCTCAGTCAAAGCATGGCTTGGGGCTAATAGTTTTAATGGTCCTAGGGGGCGCTATTTCAGAAAATAGGCCACGCCCACCAGATGTTCACATCAGATCTTTTGGGGGGCCGGACTAGGATCACTCACAAGAAGTTTCGTGACGATATCTTTGGAAATGACGAAATGGGAGGCAAACGTAAGGCCAAGGCGGTACGCCTGAATTCGCCGCGCCACCACAGCCCCGCCCTCTGCCGAAAACTCCCATAAAGTGACGCCAAGCAACCCCCACTTGTCTTGAGTTACCAGCTACAAATTTGTGGTGATTAAGTGAAATGGGGCAATTTGGGACCTTTCACAGTAAAACTTGATCTTTTTGGTCCTGAGGGGGCGGGGCTTGTGTGATGTCATCATCCGACCTTTCAATTTACTTTGTGGGTGGATGACGAATGACCACAGAAAGTTTGGTAACTCTATTCCATTCAGTTATGAAGTTATAGCAATTTAAATATTTTTGGCGAGTAGTCAAACTTCGAGGCCTGGCTCCGCCCCTTCAACATATACGAAAACTCAGAATCCTTATCTCATTTTGTTCGCCCATCCCTTCTGAGCAATTTTACACAATTTTTGAGACGATCGTGCGAAAAATGATCGAGCAATCCAATCAGAAACGGACCCTAAAAACGGCAAAAACGGCAAAAAATCGCCATTTCAACCCAAAATGGCCGACTTCCTGTTTGATATTGACCATGGTTGCAAGAGACTTTTCTGTGCGGACTGTTGAGTACTACAAGTGTACCAAATTTCATAACTGTACGATAAACTAAGCTTTATGGAGAGGGTTTTTTTTCACTTTGTAGGGGGCGCTGTTCAGCCATTTTCTTTGCGATTTTTTTGGGACCTTTAAAATATCAAATTTTTCACCAGGCCTGACAAGTGTGCAAAATATTGTGAGTTTTGGGGTATGTTAAGGTCCCCAAAAAGCTGTTCAAAGGGGGCACGGAATAACAAAAAATAATAATAATCAGAGCAAAAACAAGAGGCCTTCGCAGCGCTTTCGCTGCTCGGGCCTAATAATAATCAGAGCAAAAACAAGAGGCCTTCGCAGCGCTTTCGCTGCTCGGGCCTAAAAATAATAATAAACAGAGCAAAAACAAGAGGCCTTCGCAGCGCTTTCGCTGCTCGGGCCTAATAAATCTAATGTTCACACAAAGCATAAATTCTTCTTATTTATTCAAGACATAAATGTAAAACCCAATAAAAATTACCTTTAATGAGTAAAGAAATAAGCAGAATTTGTTTTTTATAAAAGAATATATGTTTCTGCTGCTCACCATTTAACCCTCCCACTGTCCTAAAGGGTGTGACCCCGCGAGGAAAGTTGACCATTGAGCAGAATTGATGGTTCATCCCTTGGGTCCATGTGGCAGGGGTGAGGAGTGAGCACCACTCAATGGTCAACTTTCCTCGCAGGGTCACCCATAAAGACAGTGGGAGGGTTAAAAAATAAGTTGATATTTCCTTAGTTTATTATGAAGACAGTAACACGTAAATTAAACTAAAAACTAAACATCTAAAATAACATTTTGAAAAAACATTTCAGATAACTGAAATGGGTTTTTTTCTGAAATGTTTGTGTTTCTTAAATTTGTAGTAAAGTGTTTTGATACATATTGTTTTTTTAATAAAAAAGAATAAAGGAACAATGTGACGCATTGCCTCAGGCTAAACTCTCCCGGAGACACCATAAGAACCAATTTGGTGTGCCACCCCCAAAATATTCTTTGACCCCATCTGTCATGTTCTGTGTCCCTCTGGTCCCCAGCCCCCTCCTGTTCTCACTCCAGGTTCTCCCCTTGTGTCTCATTATGATCCCCAGCTCAGGCTTCCCCCTAGTCACTCCCTGGTAGTTCCTATTTGATTTTGTATTAGTCCTCCTCTAGTCATTAGTTGTTTATATTTGCCCTTAGTCTTTAGGTTTAGTTATTCAGTGTTTCATAGGTTATAGTTTATCTTCCCTCCTGCTTAGTTCTTTCTCCCATTTAGGTTATTGATGGCACCCTCTTCCCTCCAGATCTCACTCCTCACACCTGTCACCTGTTCCCCTGATTACCTCCCTCTGTGTTTAAAAACCCTGTCTTGTCCCTCAGTGTTGTCGGTCCACAGGCGTTTGTCAGCATATAGTTACTATAGATCCCGGCTCATGTGAGAGCTTTTGTTTTTGTCTACAGAACTTTAGATTTTTGACCTTGTGTCCTATAGTCTTTCTTTTTTCAGTTCTCATCCTAATAAAAGGATTTTTTAAATTTAAACGACCTTTCCTGCCTCGAGTTGTGGTGTTCTGCATTTTGGGTCCGATCCTCCTGCGCTCGCAGCGTGATACCATCTGGCCACCCTTATCAACATTTTCTGGGGTACTCCTGGTTTCAATGTGATTTTAGACTTCTTTTTTTTTTTTTTTTTTTTGCTTGTTTTATTGATGTAACATGTCATATTTTCTGAAAGGCACTTATAAATAAAATGTCATAATAATAATAATAATAATAATAATAGTTATTATTATTATTATACCACACAGTTAAGATAATTTAACTAAAACTATCAGTAATCTAGCATTCCCCTATCACATTAAAACAGGTTTTAGGAGATTAACAGGTTGGTTTGTTGTTGAAAACAGAAAAAAGAGAAAATCCAGGATAGATAAATATTTCATTTATAACAAACATTTATTTCACTCAGTATTAAAGCCTCTCATCATTAATATAATTGGAAGTTTCATTCCACTAAACCACAGAAAAACTGCAACATAAATCTATTTTCAGTAATTATCCAGTTAGGTTTCAGCAGAGCGTGAGGCTCTGCAGCGTTTTGTTGTGTTAATTTCAGTTTGAAAGCAGCTGAAGTAAAAATAAGTTCTTCATTATTCCAGCTGCCAGCCTCAGAGCCGTCAGCGAGGGAGAAACCCAAACTAAATCCACTCGATATTTAGTAATGAGCTTTTAAAGTCCTGCCTTAACTGTTATGGTCCTGTTATTTGCCTGTTAAACAGCTGTCCTGCTATCAGGATTATGAATTATGTTTTATTCTGACAGATTAATCCACTGTTGGTGTTTGATGAGACTGAGGAACAGACTGAAATGTCTCCATCCATCGTGTTGATGGTGTGTTTTAGATGGCAGTCTCTTCCCATTGAACATTTAGATTGTGTTTGGTTTCAGATTATCGGGTTTATGGGCAGATTATTGTGTTTGTTCTCTATAAATATCTGGAATAAACAAGAGTTATTGGAAGGAGTAAAGATTCAGGTTACAGAAACCGACTCCCTTGTCTGGAATATTAGCAGTGAGTTTGTAGCACCAGTTTTTCTGGCTGCAGCAACAATTGATTATTCACCAATAAGTATTAATAAATGACCCAAAAAAACTGATCAATACAGAATATTTAACAAAGACAACGTTTTCATAGAGGTCTACAAACTCCTTTTCTGGATCATTTCATATTCAAAGATCAACCCAGCCGTATAAAACATACAGATATATATTTTCTTAAGGGATGTTGCTATTCTGGGAAAATTATGTTAAAAAACAGATAGATCTAAAATAGTATTGGTTTGTATCATTGTGTTAAAAGCTGCTTAAATCTAAAATTTTATTACATACATAATTAAAAAAATGAGTCAGTTTTGATCTCTGACCACTGTGGAAGGTTCAAAAGGGGCACCTGTGGATCCAGAATCAGGTCTAGACCTCCAATCCCAATCCCGTCTCCGTTTAGTTCACATACATAGTTCACAACACAATACTGTTTTCCAAACATGATGTCTCAAACATTCATTTCTTTAATTCCTCATGATTACATCTAATGTGTAAACCAGAGGGCATGGAGACCAAAGACGGTGTGTGTGTGTGTGGGGGGGGGGGGGGGGGGGGGTCATTGATGCCAATTAAAATGAGCGACGGAAGCACCTTGTTCCACGTTTCTCTCCATCTCCGCCGTCTCACTCATCACTGTTAATAATTGATCAAAGTTTGCAGTCTCCGCTTTGATATATCCATGGCAACGGCCCTGTGTGGAGACGGTGTGTGTGTGGATCTGAAAAGGCTGTAAATAGTCTGCTGCTGTCACCAGAATAGCCGTAGAAACAAGCTGATGTGTTACCGCGGGTATCTGCATCCATTTAAGAGGACAGGCTGGGATTAAGTGTCGAGCTTCATGAATATTGGATGATGTTGAACAAGCTCCATACTCCCGACTCTTAATGGTCACAAAACACTCCGCGTGGGCGTGTTTTCTTCCTGCTGTTTGCCAAAAACAAGTCAGACATGAGCGTGTGCCGCAGAAGTTCCTGGTGAATCCAGGTGCAGCACGGTGAGAGCAAACAGAGCTGCTAATCCCAATCTCAAACACAGAGATGTGCTCTCCAGGAGGGATTGTGCTTTAAAGCAAACAGGGATGTGGAGAGAAAAGTAAATATCACACATAATTAATCTCCTCTCTTCTAATTGGTTAGATGTGCCTCAGAACCTCGCTCCACCACACATCCAGGGAACGGGCTTTAGATTCCTGCCTTGACTTAATTCCAGGAATTAAGCAGCATTACTCAGACGGCGTTCCGGCAGCCTCTATGAGCTTTCCTGTTTAAAGGATCTGCTCCTTCAGCTGGAGGTAGCAGCAAACCCCAGAGCAGGAGTGATGTTCTCCCGATCTCTGGGATCTCCTTACTGCTTTGTCTTTATTTTCATGGTGGCTCCAACTAAAGCGTCTTCTCTGGTGATCAGCGGATCGGACACACACCAGGAGGAACTAGGGACCACGTGGGACCAGGAGGGATCAGCTTAGACCAAGAGCAGGTGGAACAAGGAGGTGCCAGGAGAGACTAGGAGAAACAAGGTGGGGCCAAAAGTTACCAGGAGGAGCCAAGTGGAACCTTTGGGAAGAAGGAGGTACCAGGTAGGACAAGGAGGAACCAGGAAGCTTCAGAGGGAACCAGTAGGTACCAGGTTGTGGAACCAGGTGGAACACAGTGCCTACATGCCTTCTCTGGATGAATTTGCACACATATTGTCACAGAGCTTGTTTGTTAATGCTGCTTGCTTCAACAGTAGCTGTGTTGCCATGCCAACCCTGCCTCTCTCTCTTGCTCTCTCTCTCTCACACACACACATCTCTCCTGCTATTCTGTTTAACAGGATTCCAATGCAGAGCTGTGTGCACCAATCAGAATAAAGCTGGGAACAGATTTCTAACCAGTTAACTGTTTGGTGCCTCAGCCGACTCTCCAGCATCCATCCTGCAGCCCCGAGCGGAGTGACCGCTCCTCCACTCCTCCTGCACCCGCTGCTGAGAAATCGCCTGAAACTTTCAGAACCACCAGCGGCAGTGGCGGCTGAGAGGCCCAAACGGGGATAAGCATTCAGACCCATTCTAAGTGGGTGGCAAACGGAGGGGTGCCGGGACCAGCTGGGGGGTGAATATTAGATTTATAATGCTGACATTTTAAAATACCAGCATGATTAATGATTGATGAGCAACAAGCAGGAGGTGGGTTCTGGTGCTGGTGCTCCACTCTCTGGAGCAGCAGGGTAACCTTTCAGTAGGAGCAGGTTCAGAAAACCCAAAAACAAGGAATCCCTGGCACAAAAGCTGCTCCTGCTTTTCCTCACCTGAAGGTGTGAGTTAGTGGTGATGATGAGCAGGAGGAGTTGTGATGAGAGAGAGACCCCCCCCCCCCCCCCCACACACACACACACACACACACACACATTCACTCACCATGCTGTCATAGTGGATGAGCTCCAGCTCATAGTCCGGCAGGATGTCGCTCCGGTTGTTGACCAGGTCCAGAGCCATCTGCGCGGAGGGGAGGCACGCCTGGCCGCCCGGCCAGCCGCCGCTCATCGGGAACAGCGCTCCGATGTACAGCTTCTTCTTCCCTAAGGAGGGTCGGGAGCAGAGCAAGAGGAGCAGGATGAGACAGGACCGGAGGAGACGCGCGGGACCGCGGGATGCGCGGTTCGGAGGGCATGAGAGCATCATCAGCATCCTTCAAGGTGAGCCGAGGCGAACGGAACCGGACTGCGTGGTGCTGCCGCGGAGGCGAGCCGGGCTAAAGCTTCGCCCGCGTCTCCCGTTGATTCTCCCACCTGGATGAGGAGCGGAGTCAACACGTGTCCGGAACGGGACGGAGTTCGGGTTCCGGTTCTGGCGCGTTTTCAGACTGCTCCGGAAAGGAAGAACCTGAGCGCGCGGGGCTCACATAAACATGGTGCGTCTCACTGTGTCAAACGTTCATCCAGGACGCGAACCCGAGACCAGGCAAGTTTCAAACGCACCCACATCCGGGGACTCATTTCTGCACCGATCCGCGCATCCTGCGACCGGAACCCAAAATAATCGGTCCAGTTGAAGCGTTTTTCAGCTCACGACTCTCGGCACGGTTCGGGCGCTCGTTAGAGCAGGAGTCCGGGTCAGATGAGCCGGAGCCGAGTGCCGCGGATGGAGGAACCGATTGGAGTGAGGAGGGAGAACCGGAGCGGTGGAGACAGAGACATTTTGTCCCGGTTTAACGTTTTCCAGCAGATGAAACGATCTGCAGGCGCATCGAGCTCTGCGTCTGATCCACTGCAGCACCGGCTGGCTGAGTGGGGGGGTTAGGGGGAGGAGAGACGGGAGGAGGAGGGGTGAGGGGGGGCGGCCAAATCACTCACGCTGAGTTAAAAGACGATTTCTTAACGAAACGTCTGCGAGCGGCTATGATCACACCGGTCTCAATTTCTCTGTCCTCAGAGCTGAGGCTGTTCCTATGGGGTCACTCAGAGGAGAGAGGAACGGGTTTGCGCTGCTTCCGGTACTCCAGATTCAAGAAAGGGCAAAAAGACTAAATAATATTTATAAAAATAAAGGTTGACAAACAAATCTAAAGTGTTTCAAGAACACCTTTGATATTTTCAGGTTATTGACCAGGTGGATTATTAGTGCTATCATCTGTGGATTATAGAGCATGTTTTTATTGTTATGTCATTTTTATTTCCTTCATTAAGACAGATTATTTTTTCTTAAAATACATATTCTAACTCAAAATAGCATTAAAAGTATTATATCTCTAAATATTGTTGTCCTATCTTATTAATGTTATTATTATTATTATTATTATTATTATTATTATTATTATTATTATTATTATTATTATTAGAGCCACAGAGAAATGTTAATATTAAAGTCAAACTTCCAAATAAATTTAAATACCATTTCCAGAAAAATAAAATTAAAGATGTGGTTCACTCCTTTAATCAATACATTTGCAATGAATGCCTTGTAAGTCACATTCTAGGGAAACAAAGCTCCAGCAAGCCAGTTTCAGGAACCGTGAGCCAGATCACAGCTGAGCTTTAGATGGCAGGTTATGAAGTCCTATTTGCTGACATCTCACCTTTGATTGGATACCAGCAATGTGACTCAACCACTAACTCTGTTTGCTCTGCAACGTGAATGCTTTATCTCCACAAATAACACAAGCCTGAAGGAGTTCTGCCATGTGGTGGAGGTGCTAATGCTAACAGTTAGCATCAACTAGCCAAGACATTCTCTGCTGTTTCCTGGATGCTAAACCAACAACAGCCTTCCCTGTTGTGAGTCAAGATGGATGAGTCCATGAATGTTAAATGACAGTGTGACTAGGTCTGTCGGGCGTTTAGAAAAAAAAAACGAATGTTTCGGCACTGGATGTGTCTTTGTCAGAGTTACATCTGAACAAAAAGGCAGCTTCACTATATAAGGAGCCGAAGTCTCCTTCCTTTTCAGTCGGCTCATGGGTCACCGGAAGAACGAAACAAGCGAATGCAAGTAATGAGGCTAAAGGAGCAATTTTCTATTCAGCTTTGCCGTAAGCCCTAAACTGCACATATGTTATTCAATTTAAATGAAAAGTAACTGTGGGTGTTTCAACCACGCCAGTCACATGAGATTTATCAGCTTGTAAAAGTTCATAATTATCATGAAATCAGATGTCGGTACGTTACATATGACATCACCACAGAAGCTCCTCTCCCCTAGCGTAGCTGCTACGTACCACATGGCCAGATTTATGGTGGTTCTTTTCTCCTGAAGGAAGGATTTGAAGTTAGCTGAACTTACAGTCATTTTCCCTCAGTTTTCTCCGTGTCTAGTTTGATGACGTCAATTTGGTGATGAGCAGTTGTAGTCCTGGACACATTTTCACACAAAACTTAAAACAACGTTTGCCCCCGTTCAAAAATTTGCACTTTCTTAGCATCAAGCTGTGTCTTTAACATTCACGGACATCATATGTGAAATCCATGGCACAAAACAAACGGGATTAGAAAATAGCGTTTTTAGCCATATACTTGCATTTATTTATTTATTTATTTATTTATTTATTTATTTATTTATTTATTTATTTATCATTCTTCTGGGGACCATGGTCCAGAAGTAGATGGGCATGACCTAGGCTCCCGGTTTGCAGGAGAATCACATCAGGAAGTAGTTTCCTATTGGAAAAGAGCTCTCAGGTGGGAGGAGTCAAAGTCAAAGAAAAAAGGGTATCAATAAACATCAGAAATAGGGTCAGAATGACAGTGTCCATCGGCTGTGAAGCAGCAATGTGTGAGCGGATGAAACGCAGAGGACTCCAAATATTATTTCTGTATAATATTTTACTTGGTAAAAACTCACTCAGAACCCTCTGTTATTATAATAATGATAATAATCCAGCTGGGTTCTGGACACTTGGGCTACACTTTGATTTTTATGTCAACACATTTTTCCTTTTTTTTCTTGCTTGCCATGCCATGCATCCTAGGTGATAATGGAAAGAAACTATTTACTTGCATCTAGATCTCAACCTGTGACAAACTTCCCAGAATCGTTAGTGGTTTAGGCTGCAGCAGGAGTTCTGAAGAATAACAAAAATTAACTTTGTGCAAATAATTGAGGCTCTTATTGTGAAGGACTAAAGGAAGTTCTGCTGCAGGAAAAAACACATACAGAACCCAAACATACAACAAGAACAAAAAGAGAACTAATTCAGTTGCTAGGATACAGAATCTTCTTAGCTCAAACCTGTTCCTTAGGTAAAGTGTGCGTGCATGCATGTTTTTTCTATGTGTGTGTGTGTGTGCATGTGCGTGGGTATGTGTTCATGAAACTGACTGCAATTTAGAGTCAATCTGATTAAAGATGGCCGCCGACTCCAGGGACCCGTAGCAACGCAAAAGCATCCCTAACTCAATCTGTTTTACGAATTTTGAGCTAAAGTTTGGTTTGTTGCCCTCTGAGCGCTGATGGATCCAGACGGACCCAAACAGCTGCATCTCCATCGTTCCTCAGTTATTTAACTCTTACATGAGATGTTTAGTTTTATTTCTTAAGGTAAAACTTCAGATTCACACGATGATCACACGTTAGCCAACAAAGCTAAATGAGCTTCTAATGAACTCTAGTCAGCTGCAATGACTGGTTTCTAGGAAACAGGCTGAGAGGACATCCAGACTTCAAATAAAACTGCCTTTAGAGAAACCCCAGAAGAAGAAGTGATTAAATCTGAAGAAATTCTGTTTTCATGTTTAACATGTTTAACATGTTTGACATGACCAACAGGTGAAACCACAGGATAATGAGGGTTTAATGAAGCACCTTTTCTGCCATCTTTATCAAAGTCCCATCGCTAATGAATAACAGCTCCACAGACCTTTTTACTCCATAAAAGTTTATTTATTGAAATGAAAACCATTAGCTGTGAGCTAAAGCTAGCCCCGGAGCTGTCTGACCTGTAAATCAGAGTTCATCTGTGACCTCCTGTGATTCATATTTCTGCGCCTGCCTCCGATGAAATGTTACAGAAGCTGCTTTAATAAATCAGCAGAAAAATGTGGCCAACAGCATCACAGCATCAGTCATGGCTGCTTTTATTTGCTCTGATCGGTATCTGAGCGGCGCAGCGACAGTTAATGCTGATGAGAGGGAGGCTGGAGTCTCAGCAGGCAAGCTGCTCCAAATCCTCTGTTCATATGCAGTGTACACAAATGTGCACACACACACACGCACACACAGCCATGTGACCTATAAATCCATCCACACAGTCAGCTCTGGGTTTTATCTACTCTAATCAGTTGATGCATCTCAAGGTGAGATGTCACTTCACCAGGAAATATTTTTGTCTACTTTTGTACTTTTGTAGAATTTTGACAATGTTTACTGGTGATGTCACCTATGTTCTGGTTTCCGTGGGCCTACAGGTAACTGTACTGGCTCCAAGACTGAGTATCACAAAGGTGATGCTGGCTGATCCAGGTTTCCAGCTGTCTGTTTCCACAGTCAGGAACATAATGAGGAAATGGAAGACCACAGGAACAGCCCAAATGTATGCACCTAAATAATTTAGTTTAAACAATTACTGCACTTATTCTGTAAACCCTATAAACTTTGTTTCACTTCTCAAAGATCATGTGTGTGTCTCCTATATGATGTAATTAACTGAGATGTTGTGAAAATTGTGAAGATTAATAACGCTGCCCAAATTTTGCATCCCACTATATATTCCCTCCAGCAAGTTCTGGGTTCTCCTCCTAATGCCTGGAAAGTCTCTGGAGGGAGGCGACCATGAGACCTAATCAGATCTCTGAGCTCTGTCAACCTAATTTGATGAGGAGGTGGAGCAGATTTACTCCAAGCTCTTCACCTTCTCTCGGAGGCTGAGATGGGCAGTTAAATGGCTGCTGTCCAGGATCTGGTTATGATCTAAGTCTTTTGACCATGGGAGAGGGTTTAGATGGACCCGTAAACTGGATTTAACCCTTTCATTACTGCAGTCCAAGTCCTGATCCATCGGCCCAGCTCTCCAACATCCTATCATCACACAGGAACAGTACATCAAGATCCCAGAAATACAAATTAAGTATGTCCTACTTATTTCCAGCTAAAACTACAGCCTCCAGCCTCAGATGTGGAGAAGCTGACTCTCATCCAGACTGTGAACTGCCTCAGTCAATGCAGGTCATGGCTTGAAGACACCAATAGAACCACATCATCTGCATGAGATGAGATCCTGAAGTTCTCAAACCAGACCTTCTCTCTCCACCAGATCCTGTCCATGAAGACCACAATTAGTCCAGAGACCAGGTGCACCCCTGGTCATATTTACATTGGACATTTCTAAATCAGGGACTCCAAGGCGCTTTACAACAATCCAGTCATTCACCCATTTACACACCAATGGTGATGAGCTACATCGTAGCCATAGCTGCCCTAGGACACGCAGACAGAAGGCCCTCCAACCACCAGCAGCTGGCAAAGAGGTGGAGTGTCTTGCCCAAGGACACAACAACCAACACAGATGAAGCCTGTTTTCAAACCGGCAACCCACTGATTACATGAAAATCTCCTAACCCTTGAGCCACCATCACCCCGAGTTGAACCATCCTGAGAATGAGCTGAGAACATAGCATCATCTGTTGTTTAGTTTGGACAAGGACCAGATGCCAGCCATGACCCAGACCTCACAACATTCAGAGCTTTCAGGATTAATCTCATCCACTCCTTGTGCTGTCATCAGGTCACCACCGACAAGGTGATGGACAAGTTTCCATCCCCCTCTCCTGTGACCAGATCAAGAAGACCTAAACAGGAATGAGCTCACAATCTTCTCTATGGCCTCACTAAAGTCCTCCATCTGGACTTTGGTACCTGTTGTCTCCTTCGGGGTCTTCTGGGATCTCCAGGCTTTCATCACTGCTGGCGTTCACCAACAGTGACTCAAACTGACCCCTTTTGAAACCTTTTGGAAATCCCGTCAGGAATGTCCAACAGTCAGAAACTGGTTTAATCAGTCGACCCCATTTACCCCCCTGAGGCGGTCCATTAGCTGAGCCACAGCTCTGGAGATGACACTGGGTGGTTTTATTTCCTAGAATATTATTTTATTTCCCAGAAGCCATGGGCTCGTATGATTTCTCTGTGTGAAGCAGAACGCTGAGATGAACTTCACCCTTCTGAAGAACATGAGGATGATGAGTGTGCAGTTCCTTTTACAGCTCTGGAGTTAGTGCTCTAATTACTACGTCGCTGCCGTTTGAAAATTACTTATTGCACCAATTGAGAAGACCATTATTACTCCAGTCTAAATTAAAAAAATGTCTGTAGTTGAAGAGTGGAATGTGGCTGTTGTATAACCATGCTTCATTACCAAGATCTCATTATCTGGATATCTCCGTGTGGCGGAGAGCCATTCAGACCCAGCTGCTAACAAGCCCTCACAGGCTGGCGCCAGCGCAGTGATCATCTCTAGCATTTGCCTTCCACTTCCACCTCCTCTTCTTCTCTACCACCCAGTGACCCATCCAACGCTCTATCAATTATTCAGCTGTGAACTTTATCTGCTGCTTTACCTCATAAGCCTGCAGCCAGCACCAGAGCACCACGCCGGCGCCGAACAGCACCGTGTTAACAGGCCTCATGGTGGCGAACGCCTCGCACAGAAGACAATTATCTGTGACAGCCTGAAACAGATGCAACGCAGACTCGAGTGCTGCAACATGTTGCTCAGCTGCTTTAACGAGGGCCCTATACTGTGTGTGTGTGTGTGTGTGTGTGTGTGTGTGTGTGTGTGTGTGTGTGTGCGTGCGCGCGCGTGCGTGCGTGCGTGCGTGTGCGTGCGTGCGTGCGTGCGTGTGTGTTGCATTGCACAGTGGGCATCTTGAAGAATAATCACCTGTTTTCCTCCAGGAGTGTATATTAATGCAGTTCTTAATTCTCTCTCTCTCTCTCTCTCTCTCTCTCTCTTTCTCTTTCTCTTTCTCTCTCTCTCTAAGCTGTAAGCTCATCATATTCAGGCAGAAATCTTAATCGACGTGAAAACGCTCCAACAAGTCATATTGAGTAAAATCAATCAGGATGTTGCACTTCCCCAAGATGCCTATATTTATAGACGTCAGGTTTCTCCAACGCTGACAGCAGAAACAGATTTGGTTTCCTTCAGCAGAACCAGACTTTGGTCTCAATCTGCATCTTAATCACATCAGATATCCGTTTCTCTGAGTACTATTGGAAATACAATCACTTAGGGACAGCTTTTGTTATCGTACTACAAAAATATAAATAGTTTGCCTGAGACTACAAACCCTAGCTCAGGTACGATATTGCGTTGTGGGACTCGTCCTGCAGCAGCATGAAGACATTAAGGTGTTGGCTATGAGAGAAATTTATCATGTCTGCAGAAGCAGCAGGTTGCTGCTGGGAATAAAACAAGCTCATTTATTATTTTTAGTGTTACTCCTTAATGGCAGGGGGCAAAACTGAAAGGGCTACAGCAACATCACCAGTGTATGCAAGCCAGGTGGGAGTTGGGGTGGGGGATTACCAAGGATCCAGTGGGAAAGAAGTGTTGGCGTGTGCATGTCATGCTGAACTCTCACTACCAAAATAAAAAACGCATAGTCCATATTTACACAAACCTTACGTAATTAAGGTATTAGCTTAACTTCAGATTTAGTGTAAGCTCCGACTCATCACAACTTTCATTTTATGCAATTTAATTTGAATTGTTTTACTTCTATGAATGTATTACATCCGTTGTATTTGGGTTGCAACTTTTGTATTTCATTGAACCTTCTGGGCCACCGTACTTTTGTTTAGCCTGGTAAAAGATCATTGACATACAAAACGTCTTTTCTGCTTGGTCTACAAATGCAGTACAAAAACGCTATAGTGTCTAACAATCACAGGAAACAACAAAAACAATAAGATACAAACCCAATTTTAAAAAGAAGATTTAAAATTTAGACTCAATTAAATAAAGTAGCTGTCCGTATTTTTTCTTTTCTCTGGTGGCACCATCTGGTGGCTGACAAGCATATCACATTATGACCTGCTCTCGTTCATGAACTCGCTTCTCTAGCCGACAAAACAGAGCTAAAGCACATAGTTTTGTTTTTATGTTGGATTTTCATATATTTATTTTTTAAAGACTTGCTTGTTCATGAGAAAGATCACCAACTGCATCAACCGAGGTACGTCCTTAAATGCTCGAGCACGCTCTGTGATTGACGTCGGTATGTAGGCGGTAGTGTAACGCTATTAGTTGGTGCTGACTGGCGCTCAGTTCATATTGTAGTGAGCTCTATGGGACAGGGGTGGGCTTAGCATATAAAAAAAGACGTACGTCACAGTACTTGATAAGACAATCATTTTAAGGATTTCTAGAAAATCATATGTAATTCCTGAAAGGGAAGAACTCCGGATAGCAGCTTTAAGCCCAATTTTCCCAGAGTGCCATTTTTCTCACTCTTTTTAAATTGATATAATAAATGCTTGTTATAAAATTATGGAACTAGGATTGGGACAATATTACATTTAACTTGTACCATGTTTTGTAACTGTGACTTGTTTTGTAACGCACAACTTTCGTTTTGTAGCATGTAATTCTCATTTTGTAACATGCAACTTCAGTACATAACATGAAACATTTATTTTCTAACCTGCAGAAAAAATCAATGTACAAGTTTCAAATCACAACTCTCAAAACACAAATCTCAGTCTACAGTTACAAAACTCAAGTCTACAAATACAAAACATTTTGTCCTAATTCTAGCTTGCTTCCAACAGGAATTGTCTTCACTCGTGATTGGCTGGTCAGACAAAGCCTGTCATTGGTTCTTTGGGAAGCAAGCTAAAATTGGGACAAAATGTTTTGTACTTGTAGACTTGAGTTTTGTAGCTGTAGACTGAGATGTGTGTTTTGAGAGTTGTGATTTGAAACTTGTACATTGATTGTTTGCTGCAAGTTACAAAATGAAAGTTTCAAGTTACGTACTAAAGGTCACGAGTCACAAAACTAATGTTAAGTGTTACAAAACAAGAATTACAAGTTACAAAATGAAAGTTGCAGTTATAAAACATGTTACAGGTTACAAAGATTGGTACAAGTCACAAGTAATATTGTCCCAATCCTAGTTCCATATGAAATCATTTGTGGAATTCTGAGTTCCCTCCGTAGATTATCCCAAGATTTGTTAATAAAGTTGTGTGATGTGATGTGATGTTGTTATATAATGTAATATAATAGATTCAAAAAGCAGAAACCAAAAATATAAATGGCGACATGACCACATTAGTATATATTTTTCCTGACATACCTTCCCTATTTTTGTGAGGTCCCAGAGGAACTTTATGTTATTTGTCCCTGAGACACAAATAACAGCAGCTGTACATTTTCCCACTAAACTGTGGGGGAGGATTTTTAAATATAAAAGGACAGAAAATAAGGTGAAAGTGTTTAGATTAAAGGTAAAATGTTGAAAAAAATATATTTTTAGGCTAAGGTCTAAAGTCTGTTGTTTCAAGATCAGCCTGAGAAAATCTAACTAAAAACATTCTCCAGAAACCGACTGGATCTGTTCAGTTTTTAATGAGTAAACCCAAAAAATCACTGTGCATTTTGTTTTTACTCGTTTTTACTTTTTACTCACTGTTTTTACTTTAATTTAGACACTTTGTCTTTTTATTGTTGCTGTCAGTGGCCCTAAAATGCCGTTGTCTCTGGCTGCTCTGAGGTTTAAATCTGTTTTTCATTATTTAATGCAGCGACCCGGTGGTCCTTTAATAGCTTTTCATACCTGGTTGGAAAGAATGAACTTTCAGGTATCATCTCCTGTTTGTTGTGAAACTGGGTTTGGATCTCCCAGGTTGTTCTGGGTTTGTTTTCTGCAGTCTGAGTCTTTTTAAACATAGATGAAGATGGATTCTGTCTGTGGGGGATCCATTTCTCCTCGGTCAGCGGTCACAGAGGGTTTAACCCACTCTTGTGTGGTTTTCTATGGTTTATTGTGCTTGTGTAATGCTGCTTTATCTCAGTTTGCCCCTTCTTTTTATTTTTATGAGCTTACTCGATGCTTTTTGTCCTGTGAGATGCAGCTAGATTTTCTTTTTACTGACAAGCTAAGTGGAGCTTTTATTCTGTACATTCTGTTTGTGATGAAGCAGCTTCTCCAGCTTTTTGGGTAGAAACCTGATGATGCGTTCACTGTTCGCCAGCCTGAATCTGCTTTAGATTCAAGTTTTCTCAAAGTGTTTTGGAGCTGCATGCTCTGCCTGCTCAGAAATATTCAATCCAAACTGAGCAGAAAAACAATCAGCTTTTTGCCAATCCCACACTGGTCTGATGATGCTCTTCAACTCACCACTGCTGAATGTACACGAGGCAGCCAGGTAGGAGCCAACAGAAGCCATCATGAGGATGTAATCATCAGAGATTCATTTTTATTCATTAGTCAGGGAAACCTTAAGTGTACATGGAGTGGGCGGAGCTTGAAACATATGCTGCAGCCAGCCACTAGGGGGCCGTCAACTAATTAAGTTGCACACTTTTCCCAGTGTGCAGCTGTTGACAAGATAAAGAATAATCAAAACTCACAAGATTGAAAAATGTTACTGATTAAAACAATAAAAACAAAACTGTTTTTCTAGAGCAGCTGTTCTCAAACCTTTCATCTTCTAATTTCAGAGTGATTATTTTTTCCCCTAAACTAAACAATAACAATAAGCTTAAGTGAATAATGCAAACAGGTTACGCTCATAATGGATCTGTTTATGACTGGTCAAATATCCAAAACGTTTTTAATATCTAGGTAACCCCCATACCTAGATCAGTGTCTGGTGACCTAACAAGAGGCTGTAACCCCAACTTTGAAAATTTTGGTTCTACAAAGACCATCTGAGACGGTTAGAATTCTTTCAGATTAGCAGGATCACTGTTTCTGATTAATTATTTGTTTAGCATTGACAATAAGAAATGCTTATTTTAGTAAAATTAATTACCAAAGAAAACAAACTTTGAATTTTTCAAATTTAAACCCAGTTTTCTCAAATTAAATTCTGAATTACTGCTGTTAGCGCAAATCTGCAAACAAGCCCCTCCCATGGGGGTATCTTCCCTGAAGTCGTGTCCACCGGAACCAGAACCCCAACTTGCCTTAGGAAACGAAATAGTGCTAAACACCAGTCGCGATTTTCTAGGGCTAAATGTCTTTTGTTGTCTGTGACTTCAACTGTTGTTTTTCTTTTTGGGACTCTGGTAGTTTGTCCTAAAGTTGAAGTGGTAGCAGCCGGCTGTTTCTCCTTCTCTGACATTACTGAACAGAGAACCTCTCACACCAGTGGTGGTCTGTTGCTGAATACGTGAGTGCGTATGAATTGAAGACAGGAAAAAGTGGAGGTTTGGCACGACCAACTACCGCATGGTCCAGTAGTTGCTTTTGGTCCAAAACGTGTTATTGGCGGAGGTTTTTAGACAAATGCAAGAGAACCTCTTTTTTTTTTCCTTCATTAATCTCCACATTATATTCATAGCTATATGTTAGAACATTGTTAGGGATATGAAATAATGTTTTAAGCTAATTTGTTTTCCAAAATAGCCATTGTAGCTTTAAACACAATTAGAATTAAAGGTTTCTTGTGAATCTGGGGTTATTCTGTTTCCTTGTGATTTTCCAGTTTAATAAACTTGGTTCTTATGTTCTAAAACAGAAACATTTTGTTTTTCTTTAATCAGACCTGCTGAGGACGGGGTGGAGCAGACCAGCAGGAGCAAGTAACATTTCTCCTGCTGAGGAGGCAGGAAGTGGGCGGTGATGGAAGCAGAACCGAGCCACAAGAGGGTCAGAACCCAGACAGAACACAAGAGCGTCTATTAGAGGAAACAGATTTTATCTGCTTTGGGGTTTGAGTGTTTATTGAGTGTGTCTGACATCTGCAACATCTGCAGTGTGTTTACAGAAGAAACTGATGACCCAAAACTACATTTTAAAATTAGCGCTACTGCTGCTGCAGAAGTGGGTCTGGAGATTCTGATGTGAATGTGAATCATCTTCTAAAAGCAGCTTCACGTAAACAATGTGACTCGTATTAATCAGTGACTCATATTCACCAATCGTATTCAGCAGTGACTCTTGTTGATCAGTATTGATCAGTGACTCCTATTGAACAAATACTCGTTTTTAGCAGTGACTCCTATTGATCAGTAACTCATATTGATCAGTGATTAGTATTGATCCATGACTCGTATTTAGCAGTGCATCATATTGATCAATGACTCTTATTTAGCAATGACTCCTATTGATCAGTAACTCATATTGATCAGTGATTAGTATTGATCCATGACTCGTATTTCGCAGTGCATCATATTGATCAATGACTTATTTAGCAGTGATTCCTATTGATCAATGACTAGTATTAATCAGTGACTCGTTTTTAGCACTGACTTTTATTGATGAGTGACTCATATTGATCAGTGAATCATATTTAGCAGTGACTTGATTTGTGACTCATTGATCAGTGACTCATGTTTAGCTGTGACTCATATTGGACAGTGACTCATATTTAGCAGTGACTTATATTGACCCATGACTAGTACTGATCAGTGACTCAGTTTTAGCAGTGATTTTAATTGATCAGTGACACGTATTGATCAGTGACTAATATTTAGCAGTGACTCATGTTGATTCATGACTCGTATTTAGCAGTGACTCTCATTGATCAGTGACTCATGTTGAGCTGTAATTCACATGGGGTAGTGACTCGTATTGATTTGTGACTAGTTTTGATCATTGACTTGTATTAAGCAGTGCCTCCTATTGATCAGTGACTAGTATCATTCAGTGACTCGATTTAGCAATGACTCGGATTGATCAGTAACTAATACTGATCGGTGAGTCATATTGTTTTAAGGACTGTGTCACACACGTGCCGGTGAGCGAAGCGGAGATGAGGTGAGGATCCTCACGCAGGTGAGGAAGGCAGGCAGACAGGTAGGAACGGTTTTACAATAGTTTTAATATCAAGCACGCAGGACATGGAAACAATGAACCAACAAGAGACACAGGACTGAAGGGGTTTAAATACATGAGGGCTGGGAGCTTGGGTGATTGGAAAACGAGAGGCAGGTGGGAGCATTTAACAGAGACACATGACTAAACAGAATGGGGAGACAAGGCAGGGTGTGATAGAGTGACTCTTGTTGAGAAGACTCACTTCTGCATGCTGAGGTTGGGGCTGACAGACCCCCCCCCCTCCCCCCCTCAAAGGGCGGATCCCTGACGCCCACAGGAACACAGAGCAGGGCGGGAGGAGGGGGACCAGGAGGGAGGGTCAAGAGATACTGAGGGACCGGTGGAGAGGAGGCAGGAACCATTAAAGTCCGGGGACCTGCGTCTGGGTCAGAGGAGGAGATGACGACGGGCTCTTGGGGGCCTACGTCTAGGGCAGAGGAGGAGATGACGACGGGCTCTTGGGGCCTACGTCTAGGGCAGAGGAGGAGATGACGACGGGCTCTTGGGGGCCTACGTCTGTGGCAGAGGAGGAGACGCCGACGGGCTCTTGGAGGCCCGTGCCTGATGAGGGCAGGATTGGTGGTGACCGGAGGCAGAGGCGCCGGAGGAGACATCCTTGACTTCTGAACTGGAGGCGGCGGCGTCGACCTCTGGACTGGAGGCGGCGGCGGCCTCTGGGCTGGAAGAGGCGTTGGCAGCCTCTGGGCTGGAGGCGGCGTCGGCCTCTGGGCTGGAGGGGACGTCAAACTCTGGACACGAAAGAGCGTCAACCTCTGGACACGAAAGAGCGTCCACCTCTGGACACGAGGGAGCGTCCACCTCTGGACACGAGAGAGCGTCCACCTCTGGACACGAAAGAGCGTCCACCTCTGGACACGAAAGAGCGTCCACCTCTGGACACGAAAGAGCGTCCACCTCTGGACTGGAGAGAGCGTCCACCTCTGGACTGGAGAGAGCGTCCACCTCTGGACTGGAGAGAGCGTCCACCTCTGGACTGGAGAGAGCGTCCACCTCTGGACTGGAGAGAGCGTCGACCTCTGCACTGGAGAGAGCGTCGACCTCTGGACTGGAGAGAGCGTCGACCTCTGGACTGGAAAAATCATTGACCTCCATCAACTTCTGGTCTGGAAGCGTCGACTTCTGGTCCGGGGGTGTTGATTTCAAGTCCGGGGGCGTCGACTTCTGGTCCGGAGGTGTCGACTTCTGGTCCGGAGGCGTCGACTTCTGGTCCGGAGGCGTCGACTTCTGGTCCGTCAACTTCTGAACCGTCGACTTCTGGTCCGGGGGCGTCGACTTCTGGACCGCCGGCTTCTGGAGTGGAGGAGGAGTTGCTGCAGATGGGACCGCTTGGACAAGCTGGATCGGATGCAGCGCGACCTCCGGGACAACCGCTGGAACAGGATACGGTGCGACCTCCGGGACCACCACGGGAACTGGCTGTGATGCATCCACCGGGACCACCACTGGAACAGGATGCGGTGTGACCTCCGGGACCACCGCTGGGACAGGAGCTGACTGAACTGGTGGTGCCGGAAACTGGGAACGCAGGGAGGATAGATTGTCCAGCTGGAGCTCCTGGAGACTGAGGCTCTGATGGAGTTGGGCCAGCTCAGCTCGGAGACCGGCGAGCTCTCCTGGAGGCTGACGAGCTGACGGATCCGGCCAAGCTCTACCTGGAGGCCGGCAAGCTCTGTCAGCTGGGCTGAAGGCGTGGTCCCTCCACCTGCAGATGACGGAGGCACTGATTGGACCAGAGACGGGACTGCTGGTCTGACTGGGGGCCGGTCCAAGCTGGCGCGCCGAGCCAGAGCTGAGGAGAGCTCGCGGCTCCGTCCCGGGACCAGGGGCGACGGTGGAGCTCGGCATCCTTCCCAACGCCATGGGCCAGCTCCGGGGAAGCACACAGCCAGTCTGGTGCCCACGTAGCAGGAGCGGTCTAGCTGCGTCTCCTGGTCCAACCTCACATCTAGCTCCGGGAGGGCGGAGGGGATCGTTGCAGCCGGGGTTCGGCGACGGCGTCTGCGGCGAGACGAGGCCAGAGGAGGAGAAGCCGGCCGGTGATCTGCGGTTAAAAACTGGAGCAAACACTACCAAGGAAGAACCTCCCCGCCGGATCCTTCACAGGGTTGGTTCATTCTGTCACAACGTGCCGGTGAGCGAAGCAGAGATGAGGTGAGGATCCACACGCGGGTGAGGAAGGCAGGCAGACAGGTAGGGTTGGTTTTACAATAGTTTTAATATCAAGCACGCAGGACATACAAACAATGAACCAACAAGAGACACAGGACTGAAGGGGTTTAAATACATGAGGGCTGGGAGCTTGGGTGATTGGAAAACGAGAGGCAGGTGGGAGCAATTAACAGAGACACATGACTAAACAGAATGGGGAGACAAGACGGGGTGTGACAGAGTGACTCTTATTGAGAAGACTCACTTCTGCATGCTGAGGTTAATGCGGGTCCCGGTCTGAAGTTAAACAAACCCAAAGTCTAAATTGGATCAGCTACGAAGATTAACACCAGTCTAAAAGGAATTCTGTTCCCATTAAAATGTTACAATTCTAATTAAAGTATGCAGGAATTCATTTATTTGGATCAGAAATTCTCCTCCACTAATGAACAAATTACTTTTAATCTTCTGAGCGATACTGGGAGGATTTGTGAAGTGTTTTGTAGAACACTAAAGTCCCTGATGTAATGGGCTGGTTGGGAATTAGAGGCGTTTTCCACCATCCAGACCCTTTTCTGTCAGAGCTTCAGGAGGAATCTGGTTCCTCTCGGTTGAAAACAGTTTCATTAGAATAAGTTTTCCTCTCCTGCAGCCAGTGAAAGGATTTACACACATCTTTAATCAGAGCTCTGCTGCTCCCAAGAACACAACACAGTTGTTAAAGAGCACTCCTGTCATCTGGTGGTGAAAAGCAGATTGCAGCATGCCTTTGACCAAACGAGGAGTTCTATCTAAATTTGAGCATCCTGGATATTTGTGATAAATTTCTGACAACATTTTGACTTCCTGCTCTACTGATGACATTTAGACTCTGACATGATCAAATTAAAAAACATTTTCAAACATTTTATTAAAGTTTCTATGTTTCAGGCAGCTAGACGGAGGAGGACATCATGGACAAACCACAGCGATGAACACATTAATTTGATATACTATGTCTCCTTCTTGGTTCCACACTTTTGTCTCTGTTGACTGTTGCTAACCAGAAATACCTGAAGCTGTTGGTTTTATTTTGATTTTTACTTCCAACTCGATTTAAAATAATTTTTACTGATCTGGACTTTCTGCTCTAGTCTGGTTTGATGGTTGAAGATATTTTCATAAATGTGGAGGTTCTAAAAGCTTTAAAAAGTCGAGCTTCACTCATCGTCTGGTGCTCTTTGGGACAAACATCTGAAACCACACAGGAAGTTTATTTTTGTCTCACAAATCACTTCACCAAATAAAGTAAATTAAAATCATAAAAATTCACTATTTAACTGGTAAGTTTTTATTTTATTGCAGTATTACCGTTTTACATTATATTATAACTCTTATAGCATCAAAATAATTAATAAAACATTCTGCATTTGTCTTTGTTTAGTTAAATAAATTAGTTATAAGTTAAATACAGTAGATAGATAGATAGATAGATAGATAGATAGATAGATAGATAGATAGATAGATAGATAGATAGATAGATAGATAGATAGATAGATAGATAGATAGATAGATAGATAGATAGATAGATAGATAGATAGATAGATAGATAGATAGATAGATAGATAGATAGATAGATGATGGGTGGGTGGGTGGGTGGATGGATGGATGGATGGATGGATGGATGGATGGATGGATGGATGGATGGATGGATGGATGGATGGATAGATAGATAGATAGATAGATAGATAGATAGATAGATAGATAGATAGATAGATAGATAGATAGATAGATAGATAGATAGATAGATAGATGGATGGATGGATGGATGGATGGATGGATGGATGGATGGATGGATGGATGGATGGATGGATGGATGGATGGATGGATGGATGGATGGATGGATGGATGGATGGATGGATGGATGGATGGATGGATAGATAGATAGATAGATAGATAGATAGATAGATAGATAGATAGATAGATAGATAGATAGATAGATAGATAGATAGATAGATAGATAGATAGATAGATAGATAGATAGATAGATAGATAGATAGATAGATAGATAGAAAGTTCTTACCTGTGTAGTTTCTGTCATCTGGGGAGGAAAATGGAAGAAAAAAAGAGAGACAAAATCAGTTTTTGGGCTAGAAAAGCAATAACACAATTTATTTTAAAAATTGATACATTATCTAGACTAAAGTTTTATAGCTGAGTTGCCTGATTAAACTGTAGGTTTATTTTAGAACTTCCTGCTTGAATGTGTTATTTACAGGAAACAGATGTAATTTTCCACAATTAAAGCTGATGAAATATCACATGTTTAATGTGTTCATAGGCAGGAAAGAATAAATTTAACTTCACAATAAAATCAATAAAATCTTAATTTGCATTAAATTTCCGTGTCATTTTTATATAATAATCACATTTAACTGTTTGACTTTAATAGCCTCTAATGAAATAGAGTTTAATGTTTGACTCAGTCTCAGATTTAAACATTTTCTTTTGGGAGCCTCACTTGTGCACTCATTTTATTGTTATTGTTTTTTTTTTTCTTTTTCTTTTTTTTTTTTTTTTTTTTTTTGTAAATCTTCATTCATCATGATTCATATAAAAATGCTGAATCTGTTATTGTTCCGAGTTTTTCTCCAGCAGGAGGCAGCAACGCACCACAGCTGCTCCTGTCAGAAGCAGAAGAAACAGTTGTCTGGCAGGAGGCCTCTTATATAACTGCTGCTCTTCTCCAAAAATATTCAGAAATCCATTCACATCCTTCATTAAAGATGAACAATAGAACCGAAACATAATTAATAAACTTCAGGTTTTAATTCTGGGATAGAAGAAAAAACAGCAGAGAAAGTAATTAGCCCAATTTCACATGTCCAACTGTCCTAATAATCCTCTTTCGTCGTTTAATACAATTGTTCCCATGGAAACTTCACCCGTTACCATGCCAACACTTCCTTCATGTCTTTGTTTCATCTTTTTTCCACATCAATCCTCGTTTATTTGCACAAATTGTTCCAGACGGAGGACAGGCCATCTGCTGCAGTCTCTCTCTCTCTCTCTCTCTCTCTCTCTCTCTCTCTCTCTCTCTCTCTCTCTCTCTCTCTCTCTCTCTCTCTCTCTCTCTCTCTCTCACACACACACACACACACACACACACACACACACACACACACTCACACACACACACACACACACACACTGCTGCTGAATTCATTCACATTCACACTCTTCTACCTGACAAACACACAAGAAACTCCCTCTGATTGGCTGCATCATTGGTCACCTACCAACAGTGCAGGGGCAGGTGTTTGTGATCACCCGTCACCTTCAGGGAGCAACCCAGGTAAACAAGAGATCAGGGAACGACATGTTTATGTTTATTTATTTGGCAGATGCTATTATCTAAAGCGACTTACAATTTATAACCTATAGGGCATGTTGTGATCTGTGGGGGAAACCGGAGTACCCGGAGGAAACCCACGCATGCATGGGGAGAACACGCAACTCCACGCAGAAAGGCCGCAGCCAAGTTTCGAACCTGCAACCTTTGTGCTGCGAGGTAACCATGCTAACCACTGCGCCACCATGCTAAATTGGCTTAATTATTTATTATAAATTATTGTTTATAAAGTTTAAAAAGTCCTTTAAATTTTTATTTGTTTTAAAAGCAAAATATCAATTTTATGAAGCTTTTCATTTTATTTAATCAGTTTTTATTTCTAGTAGTTGTCCGTCCCCGTCTCCCCCCTGTTTTTGAGGGCTGATACCGACTTCCAATTAGCCTAGTGACTAGACCAAATTCTTGCTTTGCAAAGAATGGTCTAGGCATGCTCCATTGGAACCTCCACAGCTCCTACCAGGACTCTGGCTAGCAAATCACAGCTCTCTAGAGGGGTTTCAAACACATAAAGAGCTGTGATTGGTCCATAATGGTGGGCCAATCATAGGGCTCTATCTGCTTAGAGAACAAATCACAGAGCTTTATCTGCTTTGTGGGCCAATCAGGGCACTCTATATGCCTGGTGGGTGGGATGATGCAACAGAGTGAAACAAGAGTATGTCACATTCATTGTCCAGTGGAATGGGGAGATCATTTGAAAGACAACGGTAGAACCCGCCCCACAACCGAGAGCCGTCAATGGAGCGCAGCCAGAATAAATAATACATTTATTTAGTCTGGCTTGCCAGGCTAACTTCCGATCTCTGTCTATATTTATTTATATTAGCAAAAATGATCAGAAAGTTTTCTACACACGGAACAAAAGATTCTGAATAAAAACAAAACTTCTGTTAGCTAGTCTGAATTAGAATTTAGCAATGGTAGGTTCACTGACCAGCTAAAACAATGCTGCTGGCAGTGGAGCATTCATGAAGTCAAGGTTATGATTTCCAGATCAGCTGATACCGACTCAATCATGCTGAATATCAACAGATTCTGATCACCAGCTGATTGGTTTCGTGCATCTCTCCTTTTTTTCTTTTATTTATGTGAATGATCATTTAAACATCTTCTCTGAGTCATTTTCATACTTTTAGCTCAGTTGTTTGTATTTCCCTCCTCTCCATGATTGATGTCAAGCTGTTGTTATTGTTGTTGTTAGCCTCAAGGGCAACATGCCGATTATCACTTGTAAGTCGCTTTGGACAAAAGCGTCTGTTAAACACATAAATATAAACATAAACATATTTCCAGCTCAGCTTTACAGCTAAAGTCTGATAGCTGACCTAAGCCTAAATCTAAGATCGGGCCTAAAGTTGTTTATATATTTTGGCCCACATAACTTTGGCTTAAAAGAAAAAAAGGATTTTATTTAAGTTGAAATTGTTTTTGTAACCAGGTTTAGAGAACCAATATGTTTCTTATAACACAATGAATAAACTTTCTGACTGTTTGCTCAGGTTGTAGAGGACTTATGTGGCAACACATCTGTTTAGAGAAACAGAGATTAGGTCTGACACGATTTAAAGGCTCAGAGTCAAGCACACCCAGACTAGCTGTTAGCTTATCAGTCCAAATAGAATTCTGCTCTGTTTCTCCAAACTGAGGCTGTTTAAGGAGTTTTCTACAGTAGGTGAGATTTTATTTGTTTAGATCAAAGTCAGACCAGCAGCATTTACCTTGTAATTACATTTTGTTTAGAGTCAAAAAATAATCTTTATTATTTTCTGATGTGAAGTTTCTTTTTATTATTTACTGAGCAAAGATTTAAAAATAATCTAAAGTAACATTTGTTTTGGTTCAGAACTTTGACTGATTTCCAAGAATTAGCAGAAAATTAACTAACTTTAGATAGAAATAATAAGAATAAATAGAAGGATACGTTTTAGAAAGTAACAATTTTAAAATAAAATATTTAAGAATTATTAAATAAATGTTTAGCGTTAACTTGCATCCTAAATTAGAAAGTAAGTTAGCACTTCCTATCTGAATAAACAAACATACAATTGTTTCATTTGTTGTTTGTTTAAAACTTTAGTAAATAAATAAACAGCAGTAAAGTAACTGATTTTTACATTTTTGTCTTTTCTTTTTGTTTTTTAAATAGTTTCTTCATTGTGTCGTGTTTTTATGTTTAGAGAATTCTGATCAATGTTTACAGCAGTCTGGTTCAAATATGTTAAAAAATGTTTGTTTTCAGGTGAGAAAAGGGATAAAAATGTTAAAGGTGTGGTTGACTGAAAAACGTTTTTTAATGATTATTACCGATTATAATCAATACTCTTGAGTTTTTCATACAGACCGAAGATGAAAACAGTCCCCTACACCTATCTCCTGTGTTAGCTTCTAAAAGAGAATAAACAGCAAAAAGCTTGGATTTGGAGAGCAGAGGATGTCTTGGTGATAGTACCTTTGCAACAAGGCTGAACACGTTCTGTCAGCCAATCAGAAGTGAGGTGTGTGCATATAATTAATAATAATGAGCAATCCTGCTGTTTTCAGCCCTCCTCTGCACCAGCAAACCTCTGTTTCTCAGAACAGGAGCATCATAGCCTTTATTAATGACTCATAAGTCACTGGTTTACAGTGGACAACACTGTAAATGTGTTGAACGAGTAAACCACACCTTTAAACTGTGAGGTGAGTTCATTCTTACCTGCTGATGTCATTTGGCTTAGGGGAAACTTTCTAAACTGACCATATCTTTTTGTTCATTTAAATCTAAATAGGACCCGGTTCAGAGGGAAGGACGAGCCGTATGTGACCCTGTGTTGCCCCAGAGCCACAGGCTGGAGGCAGGATGGCCGAGGGACTTACAGAGGCAGGTGGGTTTGGGAGCGTCCCACTTCCCCAGCTTGGTGCAATGGCTACTGTTCCTCCCCTCCAGGATGAAGCCGGCGTTGCAGCTGTAGTGCAGAACCGTCCCCTCCACCGGTGGCCCCGCAGGCCTCGCTGTCACGCGGCCGTTCTCCAGAGACGTCCAGACCCGCGGACACAGGAGCACTGGGAACCAGCAGAACCACAGGTTCTCACTCATGCACTTCCAATAATATTTCTGACAGACCATCCATGCCGCTCCAACAGAACCACCACTAAATCATAAAGCAGCAAATCAACTAAAATAACATTCATGCAGAAAAATACAAACTATTCTTCATTCATTTAGATTTGGATGAAATTTCAACCCTTATTGTTGTTTTTCTTCATTGAATTTAAGTTTTGATTTAGTTAATTTGTTCATTAATCCTGAAAACCTTAAAAACTGTTGAAACGGAGTTAGTTTCTCAGAGAAAGTAAAAGAAGAATCCAGACAGGAACTTTTCCATCCCATCAGCTGCTCCTGTTGACTTTCACGGTTGATGGTTTTCATGTGACTCAAAGACAAAAAACAGGAAGGAGGAGAGGATTAAGTTAGCAGGAATAAAGACACAAATCATCCCTAGCTCGGCTTCTCTGCTTCGGTTTCCTGACAGAATCCGGCTGAGCTCCTGAGATAATTCTGATTAGCTGCAGAGTTGCTGAATCTTCCTCGCAGCATCGAGCTCAGTTGGCTGTTACATAAGCCAGAAAGTCCCACTGAGAGCTGGAATAACAGGAAGAGTCGGAAAATCGGACTCTCTGGGACACAAAGTCATCAAAAATGAGGAAATCATTCTGGTCTAGAGCTCGGCTCATGGTCCTCATCCCGGTTTCCACATTCAGGTTTGTAGGTTTATAATCTATAGTTTTCTTGAAATAAACCTGAATTTACCTGGAAAATAAAATCTATTAAATAGAAAAAGTTCTAAATGAAATGGAAATGTTTGAATACGAACAGAAAAATGTTTATCTTACTATATTTTATATTAATATTAATCATTTACCTTTTATTGTAACTCTTGTTTTACTAAATGAAAAAAAATTCTAAAACGAAAATATTTACCAATTTTTTCTGGAAGTTAAACTAGAACTAAAGCATCTGAGGAAACAGGACCAAAATTCTGTCTCTGGAGCTGAGGTTACGGTTAATATCGTTTTTTTTTTAGGATGTCTTGTTTCTGAGTCTAAGCCAGAACAAAAGCTCAGTACCGGGATGGGCTGGACTCAACCAGAGATTCACACAAACATCTGCTATCAAACAGAAAGGGGATTTATTTTCCACCTCTGATTTATTCAAATTAGAAATTAAAATAGATTTCTGTTGTTTGAGTCATGCAGCAGAAGCAGGAGGTTCTGGTGATCCTGCAGCTGACTCGTGGATCACGTTCTGGGTCTGGTTGTCATCAGCTATTTTGGGAGGGAAGTCTGCAAATGCTAATTGAAGCGTAGCAGCACAAGCGCCAGAAAACTCCCTCAGGACACGAGGTGAAAAAAACTAAAGGCTGCAGGAGATTTTCTCCAGGTGAACACACAGTCCACACCTCCCAGTTAAGCTGATGGTAAAATACCAGAGCCACAGCATCCAGAACCACACAAAACTATTCAATCCTGCAGGTCTGAAGGGACGGTTAAGGAGAAAACATGAACCGTCCCTCAGAAACCCATTAAGAGTAAAAGCAACGTGCGGGAAATGGAACGCAGCCGGTGATTCTGCACAAACCAGCCCAGGTGCCTGATCAGCTGCTACATCAGCAGTTTATAACATGGTGGGTTGATTTCCACACATTTTCTATTAAAAAACACCAAATATTACAATTTTATTGTTCGCTGATATTATGTTTATGTATTTAGCAGACGCTTTCGTCCAAAGCGACTTACAAGTTATAATTGGCATGTTGCCCTTGAGGCTAACAACAAGAATAATAACAACAACAACAACAACAATAACAACAACGTATTAATCAATTAGGAGTGGACAAAATCTTGAGATTTAAAAAAATATTGATGTCAAACAAGTCACTAGATGACCCAGTAAAGTTTATATCCATATAAATATATAACCAGTGACTTTATCACATTAGCAGGTATGGCTACCGCTAGCTTGCTGCTTCTCTGTCCCCAAGTGGTCATTATACATGTTCTTACTTCTCCGGTTAACCATTT
Source organism: Nothobranchius furzeri (assembly GCF_043380555.1). Lineage (NCBI taxonomy): Eukaryota > Metazoa > Chordata > Actinopteri > Cyprinodontiformes > Nothobranchiidae > Nothobranchius > Nothobranchius furzeri. The sequence goes on along the minus strand of NC_091745.1, from coordinate 60,454,162 downwards.
GAATTTTACAGAAACGTTGATCTAGATTCATAAAAGTCTGGTTCATGTTCTGGCCTAAACTCTGTATCTCATTTTTTTCATTTCTGGGGGGATGTTGGTGTTTCAGAGAACCTTTTCATCATGACTGACTGGTTTTGTTTCTCCTGGGGTATTTTTTTAGGAATGGGTTGAACCCCCCATATAACTAGGTAGCAGGTACAGGAGCCTGAAGCTGCCAAAATATCTCAGACACATCTTTACCCATTCCCGTTATGAGTGAAGGTGCTGTTCCAACAATGTCTGCCTTCTTAATGAATGAAACACTAAAATCTATTTAATTAATTAATTAAGTATTACTCTAATTTAATTAGGATATGAGGAAGTGTTTTTTTCCTGGGCAAAAAAATTTACTATATTTGCTAAATTTACTATATATATATATATATATATATATATATATATATATATATATATATATATATATATATATATATATATATATATATATAGATGATAGATAGATAGATAGATAGATAGATAGATAGATATAGATATAGATATATGTAAAGTAAGTAAGAGAGAGAGAGAGAGAGAGAGAGAGAGAGAGAGAGAGAGAGAGAGAGAGAGAGAGAGAGAGAGAGAGAGAGAGATTTTTTGGTCCACATCGACCAGCTTTAATATCAATTTCACAAAGAATGATAAATCATTAAATAATTCACTTCTGTTCCAAGTGACATTAGCATGCTAATCACTGGTACTTATGTTACACAAGTTTCAGCCTCACCGAGCCCCGCCCCTGATGATCTGACCAACCAGCAGACTGAACCTTCTCACCTAGTTTGTGTTTATTAAGCAGTTTTTTTTCCTGTGAAAAGAAACTGGACCAGAGGAAAGAGCTACAATTTAAAGAGACAGTGTGTAGTTTTTACCATTAATTTCTGGAACTATCCATCAAAATGTTGTTAAAAATGAATGAAATGACGCCCAGTTGTTGAAAAATATTGGCAGCTTCGTAACATATAACCATAAAAATCGGGTCAAAAATACATACTAAGTCACTGGGCGACGCCATATTAGATGCCATGTTTCCTTCTACGGGAGCCCATGAGGACAAAATGCATTTACTGATTTGTAACAAACTGTTACAAAATTTACGCCATTCTTAAATGTTGCTGTTTTACACATTTACCTCTTTACTTGTTGCCAGTGATGAAAGGGAGTCTGATGTGCTTGTTATTTTGCTAAAGTTTGCACTCCTCTGGGCTTTTTGAACCTAATGGGCATCCATTGGCAAGGTCTTTCTCCAACACAAAAATACTGCTTGCTTGCAACGATTTAGGTATCTACTGCCCCCATCACCAGGAAAAACACACACTGTCACTTGAACTAATATGCTTCAGCCTAGAGGACTAGAGGACACAGGATTGCATGTTCCAGTTTAAGGTGAAAACTTATGTCAAGTTTTATAAACAACACCACATGAACAGCTGTGAAATTTAGAAGATTAGAGCCAATTTAGAGCACTCCTTGGTCTTTGCTCACACTAGCTGTTAGCTCATCAATCCTGAAGTACATTGGCTCATTTTCATTGAACAGAGGCTGTTCAGAAAATTAGCTACAGGTGAGATAGGTCAGACACAAGGGCGAGTGAGGGTTCCTGTCCTGCTGCTGGTTTATTCCGACCAACGTCGACCGCATCAGGAGAACACTGGAGAATTAGGTTGGTGTCGGGATGAAAGTAAGATGAGAATCAGAAGAAAGGACTCACGGCATCTGCTCTGCTGTGTCATGTCCGTCCATGTGCCGCTGGGTAAACACTTCCTGACCTTTGGGCCCACGATCACCCGGTTTCCTCTGCAGATGTATTCTATCTCGTAATCCACAGGCAGGATCTGAACGCTGCGGATCTGTGAAGGAAGCAGAGTTCGACATGTGATGGATGCTGGTTCTTCCTGTTTCTGACCCTCTGGAGTCAGAATCTGAATCAGGGCTAGAAAACTACAGATTAAATTCAAGTGTCAAACTCTGAGTTTTACCATTGTCAGATTTGCTGTGTCCTACTAGCTGCAGCCAAACACCTGGAGCGTTGCACACTAATGGTTGGTTACAGGTTAGCTGAGGGTTTCAGCAGCTTTACACACAGTAACATCATCTTGTTTTCATCATTTGTTGTTCAGAAGATTAAAATTAACCTCTTAGGAACTCATAAAAGTCACACAAGCTGCTGTCTGATTTTACCACTAAAATCCAGGTAACCTGTTCCTAAATCAGCGTAATAGTGCCGTCAGGAGGTCAAAAATAAAGTCAAAATGTGGAGAAAAAACTAACAAATGTTACTTTTACCACAACCCAGCTGTGCTTTTATTATCTAGCTGATAACCAATCTAGGCCTTTATTTCTGCAGAACCCCCACTTTCCATCTCTCCTTCACAATAAGATTTTTGAAGTTTATAAAAGGTACATTTTTTTATTGTTCTGTGGTACAACTCCTGCTGTTGCTGCCTGATCCGCTAAGGATTCTGGGAAATTTTTAACTGGTTGTGTTTAGTTTTTATTTTAATTTTAGTCTCGGAATAACAACTTTATTCCTGACAGGCTGATGTTAACCGGTTCTGTGGTGTGACGTTACTTAAGGATAAATTCAGGATTATAATCCAGTACCTGCTCCTGGGTGAGGCCTCTGTAGCGGATCCCGCCGTCCCTCGGAGGCCGGATGATGGCGCAGCCTGGATGATGGAGAGTGAGAGTTAAACAGGACAACACATTTCAGCTGAAATGGGCTTCATTCGGGAATCCTTTAAAGCTGATTGTAAACGGAAAGATTCCTGCACACAGATTACCTCCAGACGATGAATTATGGATTGGAACGACAAGCCCAGGGAGAGCGCTGAGGACAATCAGGAACAAGAACCAGGCCATTTCTGAATCTGAAAAACATGGAAAAGATGGGGGGGGGGGGGGGGGGGGTTAAAGCATGGAAGTGTGGCTGGAAAATAAAAGAGGAAGGCATCTCCCTGCTGTGTTGCTGCTGAACTCACCGTTTTCCTTTTTCACTACATCAACTTTTGAGCTGGAGCTCCATTTTCAGATTGAACCCATTCTCCTCTCCGCCTTTGTGTCTCTTGAACTCAATAATAGTCAGTTTAGTCCCCTTTTAAAGGCCTTATGTACAAGGCTTGTACTTTGTGCCTCCTTTCAATAGCATTTCACAGAAAAATGACTTTTTCTTCAGTTCGAAGAAGAAAAATGTCTGGAAAAGCTTTTAGGGTGAAACGACAAAAGCAAACACGGGATAAAGCTAGGGATGTTCGATTTTATCGATCTACCACTAATATTGTCAGATAGCAATATCGATATCGGTATCGATTTTCAGTCTCGGAATGACACAGATTTTACATACCATACACATATTATACATCAAACTCTTCAGCTACTTCTCATCTCTCTCTCAAAATGTTAACATATGACAGATTTGAGATCATGTTTTTGAGAAATTTTAGCCTATTTGCCACAACTTGTGAAGTAGAAATTCCCCCTGCGGTCACTAACGACTAAAACAAAACAAGAATCTTCACTCAAAGCTTTTCTGAAGATCTTTATAAATGTTTCACCATTGCTGCAAATTACAGGAAAAAGAAAATTTACACTACTAACTGTAACACACTAGCATCACGCTTAGGGAGAATGAGATTCAGATGCTGCTGGAGACAAAATAATCATGATACTTTTCCTACTGACTTAAATTAAAGTAGTTATCATTTTGTTCAGATTTTTTTTATGTAAGCATGCTTGATAGAAGATATGGGATGTTAATGTTTTATTTATTCTTTATTTATTTATTTTTATTTATTTATTTTGAGAAGGTGACCTTCCTTATTGGTTTATACTGGTATTGGAAATTAAGAGTTGATAATATTGGTATATCGGTCAAAAAACATATCGAGCATCCCTAGATAAAACTTCTAATAAAAGTTAAAAAGTAAATATTGCTGTTTGCTGGTCAAAAGACTTTTGTTGTCCAGGTGGAAAGACTCACTCGCCAGCATATGGCAAAGGCAGGCTGGCAGTCTGTGAGTTCTGGAGGAACACTCGCCTCCCCTTGTTCCATTTTGTTTAATTATGCTGTTGAAAAAATTGTTAAAATCAAGTAAAAAGTAAAAAAGTTATGAAAAAAGAAACACCCACAGAAAAAAAAACTTCTTAAGCTCTGTCTAATTTTTTACTAGTTATAATTTGACTGACAAATCAGCAGATTGTTAAAATAAAAAACATCAACAATAATTCCTGAAAGTTAAATCATGAGTTAAAGAAAGAATGAGATGTTAAAATAAAGTTCTTGGTTTATTAAAAAGTCACGCCAGGTTCAAAATTCAAGAAATTATTAAATATGAGTATTTCATAAGATAAACTAATCAAGCAGGCTGAGGTTACTGCAGGTCAGATGAATCTAAAAACTAGTTGAACCAACAAAGAAAATATATATATACATATACACACACACACACACACACACACATATATATATATATATATATATATATATATATATACACATACATACATTATAATTATGGGTTTTTTTTTAGATTAAGAAAAATTAGGGACTTTTTTTAATGAAAAGGAATTTTTAAACATTTATAAAACAAAAATGTAATGTTTCTAATTAATAATCCAAATGTGAGCTTCTGATTAATCTGACTCCCTAAAGCAGCTTTTCCTGCTTCGGAGACAAAATTCCCAAACATTGATGTTCTGAAGAAAACTTTTCACAGAGGTATAGCATTTCATATTTATGATTAAGTTTTAATTAAAAGTTTAATCATATTTTAGATCAATCTGACAGAATGAGTTGGTGCTTGTTTACAAAGTGGAAAAAAAAGAAAAAATGTACATTAAAAGAATAGATGATGATTTTTACTCTTAAGTGTTTTCCTCGTTTGACCCTTATCTCTAAACAAGTGACTGAAAATGGAAAAGCATGGTGCTGATGCAGATTTCTGACAACTGGATCGCTCTGACGCGCCGATTTAGTTTGGACCACTTCTGGTTTATCCCAACTGATCATAATTAATAACAGACTCATAATTTAACCATTTTATTTCTGATTAACTTAAAAACTATTCAGGAAGTTAAAATGTCCATGTAGAAGGTAGATACAAAAATATATACATTTGCAGCCTCAAAGCTCCAAAACAAACTGAATAATAATACAAGTTAAGACAAAATGAAGATATGTGGATTTAATCAGGCGTGTCAAAACAACAAGGATCAACAGAAATGTTTAAACTGCATCCAGATGCTCATTATGGTCTCCATGACAATCACACTCCTGCATCTGACCTGACAGCTGAATTAATGACAAAGACCGTTGACCAACCCTAACTCTGACTCTGAGGGAACCTGAGAGGACACCATCAGTCCTACAGCACTGAGAGACAGCAGGTGGAAGGAGACTCACATATCAGCATTTACCTGTATGAGAGTGTGACATCATCAGCTGGCAGGTAAACATTCTGTGTAAAACCAATGAAATCAGAACACCCTACAGCGCCCGGTGACAACTTTACACTCTGGGTGGTGCCTTTACTGGGAAGTAATTGAGCTTTAGAGCCCCAGAGGGGGCAAGGCTTCCTCAGCTGTCATTCACCTGAAGTCACAGGTTTGGTATAAATGCAGGGTTTCACAACTACGGGGCGTAAAAACGGACAAACAGGGCAACAAAATTATAGTGATGCTGATATATCAACTAACTTTATAGGCCAGTGTGTGTGTGTGTGTGTGTGTGTGTGTGTGTGTGTGTGTGTGTGTGTGTGTGTGTGTGTGTGTGTGTGTGTGTGTGTGTGTGTGTGTGTGTGTGTGTGTGTGTGTGTGTGTGTGTGTGTGTGTGTGTGTGTGTGTGAGTGTGTGTGTGTGTGTGTGTTGGGGATGGGGGTGAACCTACATGGGCCACTAGGATGAGGACAGCATGTGGACAGATGGAGACGCGCTCAGCTCGGGCCTGTCACCTAACACCCCTCCACAGCCACGTATACGGTACCGGTACCGTTCAGAACCACGTACCAGATGTTCTCCGCTTATCCGCGCGGGACTCAAACAACTCGACCCAAAAGCTGCAATCCGTGCGCGGCGGAGCGCGAGCTGCAGAGCCGCGAGGGTCACGGCGAGGCTGCCACCGTCTGCCGCTGACCGGCCTGCAAAAGGAAAGGCCGAACACACCGAACCGAGCCACTACGCGTGTGGGTTCTGAAGCATAAACCGGATCGGGTACTGGAGGTCTGGATCCGGGCCTGCTGAGCACATCCAATATGCAGAGTGACATCTGTCCACATCACCACCGGCTGCACCGCAGCAGAACGGACACGAACCGGAGCGGGTACTTACTGTCGGTTCGACGCGTCCAGGCGGGATGGGGAGAGCCCGGGCTGTCGGATTACTCCCAGAGAAAATGCATCTCTGCAGCGGGTTCTATGGCTTGTAGAATATGGCTGTAATCTGCAATCCGGTCCACGTAAACAAACCCTCTAATCCAGCGTCCGGTCGGTTCTGTGTGTTGAAGCAGCGCGTGGAATGAAACAAAAAAAAAAACACAAGAAACGAGAAAAATCCACACATAAAAAAGATCCACATTAACGACGGAACGGAATCCGCTCACTCCCTCCGCTCTCCTCCTCCCCTCTCTCCTACAATCCAGCTAATTCGCGACGTCATGATGGAGACGCACCGTGCGTAAAAGCCCCTCACGCGCCCATCCGCCTCCTCTGTAACAAACGAGCAGCCTGCGTCCGCAGCGTAGATCTGATGGTCTAGAGAAGCAGCACTGGGCTGGGGGGAAAAGTTCCAACTCGTCCTGCTGCGCTTCGAGCTGAAAAGCTCTTTAGAGCTTAAACTAGCAGCGGGCTGCTCCTTACTGCTCCTCCATCAGGACCGCGCCGGATCTGCGTCCTCCTGAATTATTGAAAGCAGGAGAAAGACATCATCTTTCCTGCATCCATCTTCCTCCTCATCCTCCAGGTTCAGCTTGAATCCAACACACAAATGAATGAATAAATAAATAAAGCCAGCAGCTCCAGAGGCAAACATCCGTTTATTGGTTACACGTGTGAAATGGGGAGTGACAGTTGGGAATAGTTTACAGCTGTTGGTGTGTTTCAGTTTAAATGAGATTTAAATACATCTGCAGGAAGCATCTGTACAACTAAAACAGTCATATCCACCCAGCGGCACGCGTGGGTCATATCTACCAGCTCTGAATAATTACAAACATTTACAGGTCACAGGTCGGCGTTTTAGGCAAATAAACATCAGAATCATCTTCATGTTTCACCAGGAGTCTGATTATAAGGTCCGACTTGGTCTCTTAAGGTGTTCCAACGACCATCTCAGTCAGAGGCACACAAGTTACAGCAGGAGCTTTGTTCAAGGCAAATAAACAGGAGCGTTGTTGCAACTTGGGAGTTGTAAACAATATTTAAATAAGACAAATCTGCAGTTACAACTTAAATAAAACAGCTTCTTTATCAGTGTTCGTTTAAAATGTCACAAACGGTCATTAAAATGTCATAAACACCAGTTAAGACTTGAGAGACGCCATTAAAAGGCCAAAGTGCAGGAACGTTCGAAAAACGTGTTCCTGCTGCCAAAAGTACCTCAGCTCCATGAGACTCGGGAGACAAATACTGAATAAGACGTGCTTTTGTTCTGCAGGAACGCTTTTGTCATAGTTTCCTGACTTGCTGAGTCATGTGACCCCATTTCCTCGTAGCTGATTGGGCGTGACATGATCAGATCAACGATTAGCCTGAGAAGATAAAAAGATTCTAGCTTAAATTTGTCAGTTCAAACAGGGACTATTTTAGCGTTCCTCATTGTTCCGTCATGCTAAAGGAACAAGTTCTACCCAGAAGCTCCAGAGGGAGCGGAGCTCGACTGGGGGGGGGGGGGGTAGTGTTAGCTGTGTTATAACTGTGTCAGTGTTAAGCACAAAGGACATGAGCTGAATTACATTTTACTACAGAACCATTCCGGTTTAATTCCCAGCTGATCGGTACCACCTTCCTCTCCTGGAACTAGTGGGGTTCCTGTGACCTCACAAGCTGAAGCTCCGGTAGTGCTGCTTGGAGAATTGCTGCTGGCGCTCTCGGATCGACGGCTCCATCAGTACATCTCTTTTAGTCATCACTCCTCTTTCTTTCTCCCCTTCATCCCCAGTTACACTCCCGACGTCGCTGAGGTCGCCCAGGTGCTCAACAGAGTCGTATTTCTCCAAATCGGAAGCGATGGTCTGCAGGCTGAAGACAGATAGGGAATCTGAGCCGGCTCGCTCCCTTTCCTTCTCGTTTTCTGTCTCTTTGTATCGCTCCAGCAGATCCACGGCTGCATCCAGTCGATCTTTCCCCATCGCGCCGCCCCCACAGGCTCCATCTTCCTCCTTTACTCTGGCGTCTGACTCGGCACCAACTGGGGGGCTCCGCCCACCACAGCCAGTGGGAGGTGCTCCCTCAGCCGGGTCCCGCCCCCTCTGAGCGTGGATCTGCTCGCTGATCTGCTCCAGGTTCCTCAGAGCAATGGAGTAGCGGGTTTTCACTTTGGACACGTTATGTTCCAGCTGCATCACTTTGGCTTTGTGCTCCTGGAAATACAGAAAACCATAATCACCACCACTATCACCATCATCTTCATAATCGTCACTTATAAAACATCTAATGGTGCAGTCACATCTGGGTCGGTTCAGTCTTGGTAGCGGGGCAAAAGACACGCAAATAACTCTGTGATGTCCTCCTTAAGTTTGTAAACAAAGGCAGACGTGGGCATCATGACTCCGACATGAAGCACGCAGCTTCACTCGCTCACTGAGCAGTGGTGCTGCCATAGGCTCCTCTCACAAGTCGTCTTCACGCAGCCATGGCTGGAGCAGCAGATTTGAGCTGCAGTCAGAGGAGATGTTTACCCCGCTACATCCGGACTGATGATGAATCGCGCATGCAGAAAGCAGCAGCTGACTGAGTCTACCCACCAATCAGAGGCTTCCTCTATAGTTAAGCATGAACTTCAGTCAGTCGTTGCTGTGTTGGGTTGGCTGAGCTCGAAGTTGACCGCATCCAAGAAAACCCATCGGTTTAGCACGGAAAATGCACAGATTACCCAGATGTGGACACAGTAACCTACCAGGGTCTACCAGACTGAGCCGACCCAGACGTGAATGCACCATAAAGCCCTTCCACACAAATAGCATCTTTTCTTCACTCCTGCTGTTTGTTTTACCTCCAGGATGTTGTTTAACTGGGCCTTCAACTCAAAGTAAGGTTTGGACTTCAAGATGACTCGTTTCAGGGATTTCTGCAGCATCTGGACTCGAGCCTCGGCCTCCTGACAGGCGTGCGTGACGCGCATGTGTTCCCTCTCACTCCGGATCCGCTCCTCTTCAGCTTCATTCACCTGCAGGACAAACAGGAGCAGCAGTTTCCATCAGAAGCACTAAAACATGTTAATCTGACAGTGATCCAGACATTGAGTGTGCATGCGCTCAATCATATAAAAAAGTCTGTTTGCCCCATTTCCCTTCCCCAAGCGCTGGTATCCAGCATGTTTTATTGTTTTCCCTGCTTCAGCACACCTTATTTTAATCAGCAGATAATTAACAGGCTTGTGTAGATCTTGATGAGCTGCTGGCCAGGTAAATCATATATGCTGGACTATGTAAAGAACTAAAACATGCTGGAGACCGGTCCTCGGGGAAGAGAGTTGGGGATCACTGGTTTACGCTAATAAACACCTCAGCTAATTTACCAGCTCACTGATTCTGTTTTGATTCACATTTCCTGTCTTTAATAATGCACGCAGCTCATCTAGTTTCACTAAGATTACAGATTACAGCAGAGCGACGCTCAAATATGGAGGAAATGACAAAAACCAGGAAGGACTTCCTGCGAGCTGCTGTCCACCTCATGTCCTCAGCCCCGTGTCACCTGGCTGGTTGTTTTATTTACCTTAGCGGTGGCGTGGTTCAGCATCTCCTGCCAGGTGGGATCCAGAGTGTTCTTGCCGTCGGCCATCAGGCCCTGCTCCGCTACGTAGACCATCTCCCTGGCAGCCGTATGCATAGAAACAGCTCGCTCATAGCTCAGCGCAGCCTTCTGGGTCTCCTGCTGAGCCTACAGGGAGCAGAAGATCCTTTTACAGAGGCAGACCGGGACAACAACCCCACTGATCAGAACAAGTCCAATGGGATGTGAGTCAAAATAGTGTTTCATCACAGGTTGGGTTTAAAGAAAAACATTCAGGTAAAGAGGAGACAGAGACCCAAGTCTGAGACTTGGCCCATAAAGACACAAGGTTTGAATTGGAGAAAAAAAAAGTGTCTCGTTTCCGGTAAAAAGAAGTAGAATCTGTCTTTAAATAATATAATAAAAATATTGTGTCATCTAGGACACAAGACAACCAGGTAAGAACTGGACTCATCAAGACACCAAGCAGTTTTATGTATAAAGACTCCAGACAGAACTGATTAACTCATTAATACCTCTTTAGCAAGGCGACGAGCTTCATAATAAGGTCTTGCTTTTTCTATGCAGCTGCCGAGCTGAGAGCTCTGAGCGTTCAGCTTCCTGGCAGACTCGGTCAGGATCTTCCTGTAGCACGATCTGGCGTCCTTCATGGTTAATGCATGAAAATGAAAAGATTAGATTTACCTCAACTGGAACAGCTGATCGCATTTCATGCAGGAGAACAGCTGGAAGTGAACAATCAATTCGCTGAGTGTCAAACTACCACCAGTGATATTGTTTCCATTTTAAGAGCCCCACCTTTTCCATACATCACACTGCGTGCCTTATAAGTAGAATATTAAACATTTAGAGCAAACAGCTGTCATGTCAACATAAAAACTACTACCTTTTTTAATATCCATCCATCCATTCATCCATTTTCATCCGCTTATCCGGAGTCGGGTCACGGGGGCAGTAGCCTAAGGCGAGAGGCCCAGACTTCCCTCTCCCCAGCCACTTGGGCCAGCTCCTCCGGGGGAATCCCAAGGCGTTCCCTGGCCAGGTGAGAGACATAGTCCCTCCACCGTGTCCAGGGTCTACCTTTAAGTCTCCTCCCGGTTGGACGTGCCAGGAAAATCTCACCAGGGAGGCGTCCAGGAGGCATCCTGACCAGCTGCCCGAGCCACCTCAACTGGCTCCTCTCGATGTGGAGGAGCAGCGGGTCTACTCCGAGCCCCTCCCGAATGACCGAGCTTCTCACCCTATTTCTAAGGGAGAGTCCAGCCACTCTTCGGAGAAAACTCATTTTGGCCGCTTGTATCCGTGATCTCGTTCTTTCGGTCACTACCCAAAGCTCATGACCATAGGTGAGGGTAGGAACGTAGATCGACTGGTAAATCGAGAGCTTCACCTTCTGACTCAGCTCTCTCTTCACCACAACAGACCGGTACAACGCCCACATCACTGCAGATGCAGCACCAATCCGCCTACCGATCTCACGCTCCAGTTTTCCCTCACTCGTGAACAAGACCCTGAGATACTTAAACTCCTCCACTTGGGGCAGGACCTCATCCCTGACCCGGAGAAGGTATTCTACCCTTTTCTGAATCTAGACCATGGTCTCAGATTTAGAGGAGCTTATCCTCATCCCAGCTGCTTCACACTCGGCTGCGAACCGCTCCAGCGAAAGCTGAAGATCACATTCTGATGAAGCCAACAGGACCACATCATCTGCAAAAAGCAGAGACCTGATCCTCAGGCCACCAAAATGGATGCCCTCCACACCTTGGCTGCATCTAGAAATCCTGCCCATAAAGGTTATGAACAGAATCGGTGACAAAGGGCAGCCATGGCGGAGTCCAACTCTCACTGGGAACGAGCCCGACTTACTGCCGGCAATGCGGACCGAGCTCTGACACGAGTCATACAGGGACCTAACAGCTCATATCAGAGGGCCTGGTACCCCATACTCCCACAGTACCCCTCACAGGGCCCACCGAGGGACATGGTCAAACGCCTTCTCCAAATCCACAAACACATGTAGACTGGTTGGGCAAATTCCCACGCACCCTCTAGGATCCCCCTAAGGGTATAGAGCTGGTCCAGTGTTCCACAGTCAGGACGAAAACCACATTGCTCCTCCTGAATCTGAGGTTCAACAATCCGATGGACCCTCCTCTCCAGAACCTCTGAACAGACCTTACCAGGAAGGCTCAGGAGTGTGATTCCCCTGTAGTTGGAACACACCCTGCGGTCCCCCTTTTTAAATAAGGGGACCACCACCCCGGTCTGCCAGTCCGGTAGGACTGCCCCCGATGTCCATGCGATATTGCAGAGCCGTGTCAGCCAACACAGCCCCACAACATCCAGAGTCTTAAGGAACTCCGGGTGGATCTCATCTACCCCTGGAGCCTTGCCACAGAGGAGCTTTTTAACCACCTCAGTGACCTCAGCACCAGAGATTTGAGAGGCCAACCCAAAGTCCCCAGACTCTGCTTCCTCACTGGAAGAAGTGTTGGTGGGATTGAGGAGGTCTTCAAAGTATTCTGCCCACCGATCCACAACGTCCTGAGTAGAGGTCAGCAGCACAACGTCCCCACTATAGATAGTGTTGGTAGTGCACTGCTTTCCCCCCGAGGCGCCGGATGGTGGACCAGACTCTCCTCGAAGCTGCACGGAAGTCTTGCTCCATGGTCTCACCAAACTCCTCCCTTGCCCGGGTTTTTGCCTCGGCGACCACCCGAGCCGCGTTCCGCTTGGACTGCTGGTACCCGTCAGCTGCCTCTGGAGTCCCACAGGTCAAAAAGACCTGATAGGACACTTTCCTCAGCTTGACAGCATCCCTAACGGCCGGTGTCCACCAGCGGGTTCGGGGGTTGACACCACGACAGGCACTGACGATCCTGCGACCACAGTTCCGGTCGGCCGCCTCGACAATGGAGGCACGGAACAGGGTCCATTCAGACTCAATGTCCCCCGCTCCCCCAGAACATTTTGGAAGTTCTGTCGGTGGTGGGATTTGAAGCTCCTTCTGACAGGAGACTCTGCCAGACGTTACCAGCAGACCCTCGTGATACGTTTGAGCCTGGTCTGACCGGCATCCTCCCCCACCATCTGAGCCAATTCACCACCAGGTAGTGGTCAGTTGACAGCTCCGCTCCTCTCTTCACCCGAGTGTCCAAGACCTGCGGCCGCAGGTCAGACGAAACAACAACAAAGTCGATCATCGAGCTGTGGCCTAATGTATCCTGGTGCCAAGAGCACATATGGACACCTTTATGGTGTTCATTATGGACAATCCATGACTGGCACAGAAGTCCAATAACAAAACACCACTCAAATTAAGATCGGGGGGGCTGTTCCTCCCAACCACACCTCTCCAGGTCTCACTGTCGTTGCCCATGTGAGCGTTAAAGTCCCCCAGCAGAACTAGGGAGTCACCGGAAGGAGCGCTTTCCAGCAACCCCTCCAAGGTCTCCAAAAAGGGTGGGTAGTCTGAACTGTAGTTTGGTGCATAAGCACAGACCACAGTCAGAACCCGCCCCCCCAACACGTAGGAGGAGGGAGGCTACCCTCTTATTCACTGGGGGAAACCCCAACGTACAGGTTTTTTAAAATATAGTTTATTAATAATAATGATGTATTTATATATTTGATCAGTGATCACTCACATCCAGTTCCAGTTCCAGTCTGTTGATTTCCGCACTGGCTTCATTAAGGTGCTCCAACTCTTCCTGTATGAAAAATAACAATATGGAAACGAACAGAACAAAAACATGTGTAATGACTACATATTTGAGGATAATATTGATCATAAACTGGAACGGACGGCCTGAGCAGGCGATAATCCAATCCGAACACCAGATTAACAAAGATTATTGCTAAATGTAATTAAGATAAAGTCCTTCTAAATATTAATCATCCATGTATCCTAATCTGAAAAAAGCCCGGCGGTAATGGCACCCAGTGAGTCACATCTACTGTTTTGATGGTGGTTAGATCATCGCTGACAGGTAACCATCAGCGGCCGGTAGTCTCACCTGGATCCGGGGATCCAGCTCCTCTTCATACGGACTGTGCAGCGGTTCTCCGACACTCCTTTGTTTCTCGTCCTCCCAGCAGATGTCTCTTAGCTCCGTCTCAGCCTTGGCTCCGTTAGGTTCTGCCGCTTTGATCTCGTCATCCTCCTCACCGGGAGTCACTTCCCTCCACTCCCCGACATCTGACTCCCCGGAACCGGCGGGGCTTTCTCGCAAGTCGCCTGGCTCCATTCCAGGGGCCGGGCGGCGTTGGCGGGGCTTTTAGGGTCGTTCACCCAGCGGACGCGGCTTGTTTGTTTTACAAACCCAGTCCACCGACCGGAACACGAACAGAGGTAAATCAGAGAAATGCACCAGAACAGAAGAGAAGTGGGTTTGAAACTGTAGCCATTTTACATCCCACAAAAACCCTTTTCAGCGTTAACCTAGCATAGCCTAGCTTACTAGCAGGCTAACACCGGAACGGTTGTGTTTCAGCAAACGGGTGAAAACGAACAGCTACCGTGAAGTAAAGAAAATAATGAGATTTATCGGTATGACCCCCCTTTAAGCCTCCTCCATCCTCCATCTCTAATCGGCACCCCAAACACTATAGCTAGGCTAGCTAGCGGGACTGCTCGGTATCATGTCATCATCACAAATGGAAAATAGACCCGACACCTGCAAGAGGAGCTAAGGAGTATGAGCCTGTGCGGCCACCGTAGACCACAAAACACTGGTTACAAAGTTTTTATAAACACTACGAGTCGAACGTTTTCATGTTTTTGACATTTTATTGGTTTTAAACTGTATTATTGGGTTTAAATCTGCACTGGTTAAAATTTTCACTTAAATGGAAATAAACCCTTAAACTAATCTTCAATTAGCTCCTGTGCATTTTTCTTTTTCTGCCGCATGTCTGCACTAATTATCCTCATCCCATAATGTGCAAAAGTCTTGAGCAATGGTTTAAAAGGTCTTTCAGACGTTAGCTTTGGACTTTGACATGACAATGTTCTTCTACATGAACTTCTAAGTTTGTTTGTTTGGACACTGAACTTTGACCTCTACAACATTAGCCTAAACCCTCTTTGCTGGATGAAATACTCGATCAGCTAAAGGATGATGATAACTTATCCCCCACCAGTCCTATTCCCTGTGCTAAACTGAGCCAAAACCCACAAAAAACAGGGACTATGAGTCACTTAATAAAATCAAGGAGAGATCAGGCTGCTTGGAAGGAAAATATGACATCACCAAAGTCTGTTGAATTTATATAAAATATAGGTTTTATGAACACTAAACAATGGAAAAGAGCAGAATTGAAACAAAACAACTAAAGATATGATTTTATTCCAAAACATTTCCCATACCCATTTGTTTTTAAACAAACCCAACAGGAGAATTTTACACAAAATTATCAAAAAAACTGTATGAAAGAAGAGCTGATTTCATAGAAAACAAGAATTAGAAAGGACAGAACCACTCCCAAACTAAAACTGAAGCACAGGTCGTGTTTCCTTCTCTTGAGTTTGGTCACAGATTATCAGATGCTTCAAATAATTTAAACAAAAAGGCAAACCAAGTTTCTGCACCAATAGCATCGGTGTGCATCTTTACTCTCCTATAAAAACAGATCTCTGGTGCGTTACAGCAGATGTGTGATCATATAAAAGGGTTCAGGCTGAGCTCTGAACTGTCAGACGTTTTGGACTCGTGAGGAAACCTGAGTAGTGTTGGCAGGAAGCACATTCTGGATCGTCAATGACAATCTTCGTCTTTGGTCTGGAAGGATTTACTCAAATGAGTTTTAAAAAAAAAACAAAGGCTACAGCACTTGGAAAGCTAATCTGGATCATCAGCTCCAGGTGGGATCATACTGGGTCCAGCCAGGAGGCGGGGCCAAGTAGATCCTACGCCCCCTTGAAAAGAAACTGACCACCCCTCTGTATCCAGTCCTCGGTACTCCAGACTTCAAGTCATCCATGATTCCCAGGTTTTTGGCAAGGACTTTGAAGCTGTCCTTACTGGAGTACTGAAGGCGGAAAGGACCGGATCCTGTCAGCTGACCCTGCTTCACATCTTCGTATGAAACTACAGGAGCACCATACACCTCCTTCTCAAAGTGCTCCCTGTACACCTGCTCCCCCAGGTAACTCAGATCCAGCTTGGTGAAAGGCACAAACTCGGTGTTGAGTTTGATGTAGCGCAGGTACTTATCGTAGAACTGACCCAGACTCACACCCTGCCGGCCGAACGTTAACGTCCGGGAGATCTCCGGCCGGATGCAGGCACGGTTACGGCGCTGCTCCGGATGACGCATCCAGTCATCCCAGAATGCAGAGGGCCACTTAGGCTCCAGCTCCTCCCATAATTCCCTGAGGATCATCCACCCCAGGCCTGGAAAGAAGTCTGTCCGGTACAGCAGTTCTGCCTTGCCAGGATCCACGAAGCCGTCCCTCCCGTTGTCGTTCCAGGCAGACACACACCACAGGTTGGGGTCAGACTTCAGGAGTGGCAGCAGCGATCGGAAATACTCAAAGAAGTCTGGTGCCACCTACAGCGAAGGACAGATATTTGTTTGTTTAGAAGCAGAAAGAAAACAGTATCATTTTCAGCAAAGCTCCGGTTACCTCCAGGTCATCCTCTACTATTACAACAGAGGAGTAGGAGATGTTCTGGAAAACTTGGCTGAGAGCCCAGTGGTAGTGTCTGGAGATTTTGTAGTAGCCCTGAAACTTCTTGTGCTCCGGTTGGACGGCGATGTCTGACAGATCCGGCTGCTTCAGGTGAGTGATCTTATCCCCGTAGGAGCGGATCACCTCTGCGGTCTCAGCGTGCCCGCAGTCCTGACTCACGACGATTGGGTGCAGCTCTGTGGACGGTCGGTGCTCCAGGAGTTTATCCAGGCAGCGTCGGATGGTGACCCTGTTACAGGCGATCACCAGGATGGGAATGACAGGCTGACTTGGGGCCTTGACCGTTGGTCCTCGTTTCTGCTCCCACAGCGGCCGATGCTTCAGGACCTGGATCAGGATTTCCCTCTGTTTCTCCAGCTCCATCTCAAAAGCGTCAGCTATGCGGATCACTTCTCCCACCAGATCATCGGTGGGCCTTTCCACCACACCTCTGCTACCCTCGCCCGATTGGCCCGATGGACCTCTGCCCAGCAGAAACAGCACCAGGAGGGCGTTCCAGGCGATGAACAGGATGGCACCACAGAATATCAGAGAGCCTTTTCTTCGGAACATGGCAGAAGGAAGGGTGAGAGACAGGCTGGGTGTGAAGAGAAAGGGCTGACCTGGTTTCAGTCTAAAGGAACGGGATACAGGAGGGCTGGTCTGGGTTCTGTTTCAAAGATCCATCCATCTGTTGACTTAGCTCCTAAACAGCTGTTTGAGTGAAAGTGGACTCATCCTGGAGAAAAGTTCTGATCCTCAGCTCTCAAACCCTTTCCTCCCACTGAAACATAAAACAACAACATGCAAATAAGAGCAGGAGAACATGAAAAACATGTGCTTCGGGTTCGACAGCCTGAGGTAGGACCCGTCCAGCTGTTCCCCACCGACGTTGCCGTCTCACCTCTGGCTGCTGAACCCACGTAAACCTCACTTTCACCCGAACCCCGCGTTTTGCTGTCGTTACAGAACAGTTTGGTGGGTTTTGCAGGAGTTGAGACGCTTTCTCACCCTGAAGATGAGCACACTTCCTCCTCCGGGACTCATTCCCTCGATGACAACCGGCAACAGTTGGACGACAGGCGGCCGGGAGTCCGAAACGAGCCGCTCCCCGGTTCGACTCAGCTGCGGGAGAAACTTGTCGCGTCCGAGTTGGTATAGTTTATTGGAGGAGTGGAGCTGAGGCGGGGGGGAGGACGAGGAGGGACACGACAGCTTCCTCGTCTCAGGCAAAACCGGAAGTCCCGCCCCCTAACTGTCACTAAGATGTTACGCAAGTTTTCAGTGTGGAGCTGATCAGAACCAGGTGGGTTCGGGTGTTCGGTTCCGACCCGGATAATGTTCTGCTGGTTGGGTGTCCAACGCGTGGCCCTCACGGGTTTTCTTTGGTCCTCAGCTGCATTTCGAAAAATGAATTAAATCCTTTTTACGTTTTTTATCTTCAGATTTGTTCCGAGTTCATTCGTGATCAAAACAGATAAAAAAAAACATTTTAGTTAGTTAAAGTTTAAATATTCATCAGGTTGTTTTACCTAACTGGGAGCTCAAACTCTACTAAAATTCAGACATATTGGCTAAAATGGGACTGATTTCAGCAAACATGACAGAAGAGTGACCGAGATGATGATAAGGACTTACGTTAACCAGAAACAGCTGCACACATACTGATAGGCAATGTAATATATATTTAAAAAAAACGTTTGCTGTTTATTAAAACATTGAATGTTTTTCCCTATAAAATAATTTTTGTATTGTTAGAATTTGAAAAACAAAATTCTGTGGCCCATGATGACTTACACCTTCATGATTTTGTCCCTCATCCGGAAAGAGTGGACATGGCTGTCAGTAAATGATTGTAAATAACTTCCTCCTGTTCAGGTTTCAGAGAGATAAACTATTTGTTAACTCAGTGAGATAAATGCAAATGAATGAATTCAAACAAAACTCTTGTTTATAGTTCATGTTTAACTTTTGATTAAGTGAGTTCCCTTTCAAGGAAACTCGTTAAAATACTGGAAAATGATTCAATCTTTGAATGTTGTCCATAAAAATATCTTGTTGTCATCCATAACTTATGAAAGATAAGAGATTTTATTTTTTCTTTATTCGATTAGTTTGATTAGTCAGCATATCCTCATGCATTTGTGAATTTTTTTTCCCACAAACAAAAATAAGCAAGTTGATTGTGAGCCACTTTGGATAAAATAGTCTGCAAAATAAAACGAAATTTTATGTTTTTACAAGTGTAACTTTTCTAAAATGGAAACATCCTGGAGTGTTTTTCAGTAAAACAGAAGACGATGCCATGTTGAAACACACTAAAATACAAATAAAAGCACACATTTCAAAATGAAAACTCATTAAACAGAGCTTCTACTAACAAAACAGTTTGTATGTATATAATATAAAATTATTATTGTTTTGTTTTTATTAGTTAAACACTTCTAATTGAGTTCTGACTGAGTTTTATCCCTCAGTTAAACCTGCTGATTCTGTTCCACATGATTCACAGAGAAAAAGGAAGAATGAAAATGATTTTGCAATGCAAATAACTCACGTGGGGGTGGAGGGAGACAGAATTTTGTTTCACATTCAACTCATCATAAACCTCAAATTTCAGTTTTCTGAATAAACCTTAAATAAAACTAGTTTAAAACCTCCTGAGTTGTTTTCAGTTTTCTGGTTTAATGTTTCTGGATCTTTCGGTCAGGCATTTCCATGGTTACAGGAGGAGAATTACAGCATCCATATGAATCAGTAGTTGTTAACTTTTTGGTGCACTTTACACAAGGAGGTGCTGTTCGTGAGAGTGATGCAGAGGAACCCTTTTCTCTGCCCACAGCACAAACAGAGCAGCTTGAGGTATGCTAAAGCACATTTGGACAATCCAGCTTCATTTTGGAATAAAGTGCTGTGGACTAATGAAACTAAAATGGAGTTATTTGGGCATAACAAGGGGTGCTAGGCAGGAAAAAGAACAGAGTGTAAGGTACAAGTGGTCAAATTTTCACCCACGAATTGTAGCATTCCAAGAAAAACACCTGCTACCTACAGTAAAACATGGTGGTGGTTCCATCCATCGACATATATATATATATATATATATATATATATATATATATATATATATATATATATATATACACACACACACACACACACACACACACACCAGTCTTAGATATCGGCCATCGACAACAAACTCCTTTAAACATTGGTGTCGGCATCGGCCTTTAAAAAAAACATATTGGTCGGCCTCTAAAATATTTAAATGAAAATTTTTATTGCAACAATCAATGATTTATACTGGAAAATCATGAAAACTGACTAAATATTTTTCACATCCCACTGTAGTTTTGTCTTAGCCTTCTGACCAAGATAATTTATTGTTCATCACCAAATCATCAACAAGAAGATTCTTCCGAGAAGATGAGTTTCCTCCTGTCCTCAGCAGGCCAATCCCTGGACCTTCAACAGAACATCAGTCTGATCCATGGTTTCCTTGGAGACAAGCTGCTTCTTTGCTACCCTTCAGGATATCCTTAAACAGTGGTCCTCACTTTACTGCAGAAAGTGATCCGATCCTTCTGCTGGATCAACTCAACAAGACGGGTCAGGAGCTGATGGACCTTGCTGGGTGCCTGGAAGCCTTCTGCTGCTTTCTAATTATTTGATAAAAGTTTGATTTACATGTAATGAAATCTTTAATATGGAGGCCAGGGTTCGTTTTTCTGGGTTATGTTTACTTTCATAACAAAGAGAGATTGATCTGATTTGTCTCCAGATTTTTGTGACGATTAATTTTGCATTATTCTGTAAATGTCTGGACACAGCTGTGGGGATCTGTGGTATGAAGCTTTCCTTAAAGTGAGTGTGTATTTTTCCTGGTGATAGGGAGTGATAGATACCTAAATCGTTGCAAGCAAGCAGTACTTTGTGTTGGAAGAAGACCTTACCAACGGATACCCATTAGGGCCAAAAAGCCCTGGGGAGTGCAAACCATAGCAAAATGACAAGCACATCAGACTCTCTTTCATCACTGGCAACAACTGAAGAGGTAAATGTGTAAAACAACATTTAAGAATGATGAACGTTTTGTAACCGTTTGTTACAAATCAGTAAATGCATTTTGTCCTCATGGGCTCCCGTAGAAGGAAACATGGCATCTAATATGGCGTAGCCCAGAGACTTCGACCCAATCCCAATACTCACACTTGCACCCTTGCACCCTTCAATTGTGCATTCCCGGCCAGGGGTGCGAGTGCGTAGGGTGCCCCGATTCTCAAGCGCAGAAGTTGACCACTTAATCTGCACTTCACCCAAGTTTGCAGCAATGCGGACCATGGATAAGCGTATAACCCACAAGTCGTTGCTGCAGGAGAAAAGGCTCAAGATCCTTTTCTGAAAATATGTATTTTCCAATTAAATTAGTTCATTTTAGGACGATTAGTTGATGCTCTGAATGTTTTGGACAAAGCAGCAATGAAGTTACATTTATTTCAAATAATTCCTTTATTGTTTGTTTGAAAGTTGTTAAGAAAAGTTTTTGAAAAAAGTATCACAGCGATCAGCATCCCGGCATGCGTTGCGATCGATGACGCAATGCTCTCTTGTGTCAATTCTGCATTTATTTGCACACTTCTGTACTACGTACTCAAACCATAGTGTGCACTTTCTCCAAGTGCACTTTGCAGAAGACCGCAGGGCGCAATGCAAGTATTAAGATTGGGCCTTATACCCACTCCCATGTATTTTAGACCTGATTTTTATGGTAATATGTTACAAAGCTGCCAATATTTTTCAACAACCGGGCATCATTTCATTCATTTTCAACAACATTTTGATATATATTTCGAAAAATTAATGGTAAAAACTACACATTGTCTCTTTAAGAGAAGTTTGACAACGATGAAACCAGATCGGATTCAAACCTGTTGAAGATCCGCCCAAGTAGAGGCATTGCAGAATTATTAGAGCCACGGAGAACAGAGGAAGTATTGTTTCCACCAGGACCTTTTTAGAAAGACACACCCTGAGCCTGATTACTTTCAGGTGTATTTAATAAAGGAAATAACACTAAAGTTGTGTTTAGTTAATGAATCAGTGGTTTTTGTTCAGAATTTACTACTAGTTGGTGATTTATAACATTTATGCTAATTGTGTCGTTGCTATTTTATTAGCATCTATTTGCAGTTTTTGCACAAACTGAATGAAAATCTGTTCAGATATTTTAAATGTAGGTTTATGTTAGTTGTTCATGAACCACAAGATTTAACACAATTTTTACATACCGTAAATCCTCTAATTTTAGCCTGTATTTAATTAACTGCCGGGTATCATATTTTGGTCGGAGTCGGCGGAGGTGAATAATGGCCGTTTTTTTATTGTGGCCTGGTGGAATGTGGTAACAAGCAAGTACGGGGGGGCGGTTGTGTCATATCCGTCTCACTTTTGATTTGCCAGTGATAGACCGCGAGGGTAACTTTAACCGTGCGGAGACGAAGAGGAGGCGAAAATTTGATATCAAGTTCAAAGAGAACGTGCTGATTATGCTGCAGAACACTCTGGGGAGCAGTAGGGGTTGTATGAACTAGTCACTAGTCAACTTCACTGCTCTATAGTGACTTGTTATGTCTGTCATCGACTAGTCGCTGTCACGTGATAATGACCGGCAAGATGCAGTCCACGGAAAAGACAGCAGCCTGCTGTCAGCAGGTGACAAGCTCCTGCGCGTCGGGAGGCAACACGCTGTGCCAGAGCGTCGGTACTGACACCCGCCGTAAAACGGACATTTAACCAAATTGTGACGTTTACCCTCTTGCAATTTAACCTTCCCCTCACCCCCACCCTAACCTTAACCAGCTTGCGCATGCAAAGCTCTGATTGTTGACGCGCTCCAGACATCTGTGTCCTGAGCACGGCCACAGTAACATTATCAAATCAGGTGTCGCCACCTCAAAAACTAATTTAACACGCGATCGTTCATGTCGGCTCATTTCATTTTATGTTTTCTGTCTTTTATGCTTTTATTTGTGCCTGACGCCTTTTGCTGCTGTGGATCGGGGCGCATCACCTATTTTGTCCTCGGTGACGCACCTAACTGATGTGGCCGGCAAGCACTCTGCTGTTTTTGCGGTCGGTAGATCTTTTAGAACTGCAGTTCAAAGGTAACTCATGAGGTGAATATATATGAACCCAGGTAGCAGTTTTTCTTTAGGATTGAGAGGAGATGCAGGAAGATAATAAACAGGCGTAGTCAAATAAAAACAAGTTAGTTTTTGTACCTGGTGGTTGCAACAAACAGACACCATTGAAGGTAATCAGAAGTGAGGAACAGAAAATGAAATAATTATTTTAATGTTTAGAGCAGCAGGAACTCCGAGAGGCTGCAGGCGCATCAGTGAGTTTGCGGCGCTGCGCAGGGGGAGGGGGGAGAGGGCTGAAGCAGAAACTACCGTTGTTCAAAGAAATGTGTTTAACTTTGAAAATGTGGGCGCAATTTTAATTGTCAAAAACTCCAGCGAACCATTAGTTCATTTTGCTCAAATAGAAATAGAGGCCTGCCTCTAATTCTGGTCCTCCTTCCAATAAAGGCCTGGAGCTTGATGAGCTTGAGTCAAATACAGGCCCGGTTAGAGGATTTACAGTATTATTGTAAATTGTAATTTAGTTTTTATTCACATTTTTGCCATAAAAATATGTTTGCATTCAGTCTTTTAATGTTTTGTTATAAATTTAATGTTATTTAAGTTGTATCTGAATGTTTATTTATATAAAAAGCTGGAGTTATTTTGTATTCTCCTCATTCCTTGTTTACATTTTGTTTCCAAACTGTTCTGATTTTAGGCATCAGATAAATGTTTCGGTCCAGAGTTCACCTTTTTCATTCGTCGGGTTTAGATATTTTAGCAAAAAGCTGGAAAGTTTTGAGAATAATCATTTTTCTTTTCCCACTCAGGTTTATTTTTATTTCTCTGGAGTTTCATCACAGCTGATTTCTGCTAAAATGAGCTTTTGTGCAAACTTGCAGAATCAGAATCTGCTGGTTCTGAGACAAACAGCCGCTGGTGGTTCTGCTGAAGTCCAGTTCCTATCTGAAAGTCAATAAGAGTTTGGCAGGTCGTGTTGGACCTATTTTTGGTATCGAGGCCTTGGACTCAGTCAGGTCTGTCTTGTGTCCCCTCTGGTCCAGATGTGTTCCGGGGTTGGACCTGAAACAGGACAGAACATGAGGTTCGGTGGTCTGGGCCAAGTAGTGTTCTGATTGATGCATCTCACCTGCTGGGTTCGGTTCGGGTGGCTCTGATGGAGCTGCAGGTTTCCGGATCTGGACCTACGGGACACCAGCAGCTTCAGAATCATGGCGAGTGGAGAAGGTTCCGGTAGAACCGGTATCGTGACGGACAGGTGGAGCACTCCTGTCCGTGTTTCCGACTTGATGACGCAGCCTGGCCAGTTCAGGACAGGAGGGGGGGCGGGTTGCGAAAGTTTCCGATTATGCATGTTATCCGTTTCCCGGCAAATTTCTTCCCCTCTGGTCTTCCACCGACACGCCACGTAGAGCCCCCTCCCCGCCACCGGGCGCTCTCCCCGGGAGAAAATCCTCCACTCGAACCCCCGGTTTGGTCCGCTGGGCTTGGCCGGAGCATCGCCCCGCACGCCGCCGGACAGCCCGAGGCTGTAGGCGGCGGCAGGCCGCTTAGCGGGTAGATTTCGGGTCCAAATCTCCTCTCGGCACCGGAGAACGGCGGATAGGGAGGAGGCGGAGGGGGTCGACGCCATGGAGGTCCAGCTAGTCCAGATTAGTCCTGTAAAGCTCGAGCGGGTCCGCTTGAGTCCGCGCGGTCACATAATGAGGCCTGAAGGTTAATTTGGGTTAGAGGAGAGGGCTGGGGGGGTTCCGACCGGACCGGACCGGCCTCACCGGTTCGGGGAGGTGTGTCCTCAAGGAAGTCACGAGACTTAAAATCCTCACTTCAGTTTTTAAAATAAAAAACACGTTATTAAAGACAAACGCCCTAAACAGAACAGTGTTAAATTCCTCACATAAATAAAATAATTTATGACAGAAATTGTTTTATGAAGCTTCAGCTTTTCATTTCACAGAGATCTTTTTGAAACAATCATTGTTTCTGATCCGTATGAAGAGACGTTCATGGAACAGATAAATATCCTTTTAAAGCTGCTTGTGTTCATGGACCAAAATATAAAACATCGCTGATTAGGATGATTAGCTTATTGACTCAGTCTGATGACAGCCGTGTGTGTGTGTGTGTGTGTGTGTGTGTGTGTGTGTGTGTGTGTGTTGATTACAAAATTGAACTCGAATGAATCTTTTTTTTAAGTTTTAATCATCTGTGATGATCCCAGTGGGAGGAGTTTGTTCAGCTGCTCTGGAGTATACAGGTGTGTGTTAACACAGGGAAGACAGACATTAGATGCAACCATTGTTGGGAAAAGGTCAAAGGTAATTTCCAAACTATAGCAAGTCCATCGTTCTGCAGAGAGAAAGGGTGGGAAACACATTAGACAGCTGACCGTCGCCTCTGGAGTAACTTCCTAGGCAGTTCACATCAAGGTCAAAAGTCAACACTCCAGCACCATCTTCAGATCTATAAAACTGGCTAAAGGTTCCTGCACCAATGGGAAAAGTCGTGTTTAACGTGGATGATGGATGGATAAATGACACATGCATGGGTGGATGTTAAATGTCCACACATTCAAGAAAGAGGTCATACAGAAGTAGTCAAAACAAACACAATCTTCAGTTGTGTGACCTTTTTGCTGCTGAGTAAGTGTGAAAACATCCTGTTTAAACAACAACAAACTCAGAGACCTGCGTCACCTGGATCAGACTCAGATGTTCTCCTTGACTCTTATGACATTCCCGCAGCCTGTTGTTGACAACAGTCCTTGAGCCGGCATCAGACATCCGAACGACATGTTGGCATATGGGTTTGAGGAGTGGGAAGCGCGCGGCTGAGGGGGAGTTTCTGCCAACAGGTGTGTTTTCACCACTTGAGGGCAGGAGGCTGAAGACGAGGCCTTTACATCTGAGAGACTGGAATCTTAGTTGGACAGGAAGACCTCACTTCCTGCTACACACTGGGAACAAATACCTTTCATTTAAAATAATTCAATTCTGAGATCTGTTTTAAAAAATGTTTTTAATTGATTAACTTCATATACTTAGAAATATTTACATCGTTTATAAATATTTACAGGGACTATAAACATAAATGATCCTCTGAAAGATCCAGATTACCTTTAAATCTGATTTTAGTGCCTTTTTAACAACTGGAGCATTTAGTTTGTCCAGATGTCTGTCTTCACATTAAACCCGGAGGTGGTCACGTTTCCTTCATGAGCAGCGGTTTCGTTCTCTGATGGAAACATGCTGCCGTTCTGGTTTCCCTCCATTTCATGGTTGCACGAGTGCGTCATCATCAGCAGTCCTTCCTTCACCTTTTCATACCAAAGAAAACTAATACAAAGACTTCCCAGAGCCTCTCTCCGACCTGTTCATGGCTCATCTCCGCCGTTGTCCAATCCGTAATGTGGAGGAAACGTGGTGTGGTTCTTGGGTGTTTGGTTGGGTATGGTTGGGATGATGACGAAGGCCAGGATTCCTACCAGCATGAGCGCCACGGTGATGGTGATGATGGACGCCACCACGGCGTAGTAGCACTGATCTGAGCGGAACAGGCGGCGCATACGGCCATGCATCCTGTTAGGGGGTCTTCCTACGTCCACCATGTTGGCCATGGTGATACCCTGCTCCACAACGCTCAGGTCACCCATGGCTGGGATGGGCGGAGCATCCGGATTCTTCTTGGAGAAGGAGACAGAGGTGGTCTTGCTTTTCTGAGTGGGGTGCTTCAGCATCAGCTTCCCCTTGCTGCGTTT
This sequence comes from Nothobranchius furzeri, assembly GCF_043380555.1. Lineage (NCBI taxonomy): Eukaryota > Metazoa > Chordata > Actinopteri > Cyprinodontiformes > Nothobranchiidae > Nothobranchius > Nothobranchius furzeri. Next base: position 60,427,597 of record NC_091745.1, on the reverse strand, counting down.
GAAGCGGATGGAGAGCGCACGCTGCATCTCCGCTGGCAGCCTGCTGATGATGTCCTGGTTGTTGCCCAGGCGGGGCAGGTCCCGACCATGGGGCAGCTCCGTCACCTCGCGGCACATGGGACAGGTCAGGGACTTGATCTCCTGAGATGTCACATTGATGCGAGCCAGGCACTCCAGGCAGAAGGTGTGTCCACACGCCAGCAGCTTGGGGGTCTTGAAGACATTGTCATAAGAGCAGAAGCACACATTGCACTCTGTGTCCTCAACAACGTCCTCATCAGGTTGGTCCTGCTTCCGGTCTCCTTCCATCCTGTCCCGTCTCCGGGGCTCCTCGCTCCTGCCGCGCTGAGGCCTCTCCCAGTGGCGCCATTCACGTTCCCTTCTCCTCCCTCTGCTTGATCTCTCAGAGTCAGTACTCCTGGACCGCCGCGCTTTCTGTGGTTTGTCCTTCTTCATGAGGTCTTCCTTACGGTTCTGATCCTCCTTGCAGTTCTGATCGTTCTGGTAGGGTTTGGGTTTGACGTTCTGTGGCAGTCTGGGTTCTTGGTTCCCCTCGTCTCCATTTCCCTCCCCGTAGCTGCTCATGGTGCCAGATGATGGAGGTTCTGGCAGAAATCCGACTTGACTTTAAACAGCAGCTGTGGGAAATCAAGTGTTAATCCACCGAGCTGATAAATATGGAGTTAAGTGATGATTCTGACAAAAATGGGTGGTCCTGTTTGCTAAGTAGGCTTTCCTGCTTTCAAATCAGATAAGAGATAAAATAAAATAAAAATCTAAGTTCAAATCCTCCTAAATGCTAAATTGAGTTTTTCTTCATTTTAAATGACATTTTTTGTTTCTCTAAGACTTGTGTTAAGTTTAGTAAAGTTTCCTCTGAATGTGCCTCAAATATTAGTGACTGTTGTGTTAGCAGCAGTTTAATAGCAAACAGAAGTTAGAGTAACCCAGACCTGAGGAGGCAGATGAACATGAGCCCACGCTGGCAGAACCGACCTGACTCTTTAGGTAATCCTGTTGTGAACCAGCGCAGTAAAGCTTGTATCGCAGAGCTTCATAACTACTTGACCTGGAGCGGAGCTGTGAGCGCTTCCTTGCTGCTCCTATCGCTCCTCTGACACCTGGTTTCCTTTTGTATCAAAGAAGCTGCCTGCTGGCCACCTCCTGCCCTCCCTTTTCTCGTTAGACCGGTCCGACCAGCAGCACCGATCCATTCCTTCTGTCCCCTCCCATTTCTGTTAGCGACAAATGCAAATAATTGTAACATTTACTGAAATAACTCAGACGAGAATCTGATATCACAGTCAACGGGCAGACGTTTCTGTAAGAACGGAAAAAAGTTTGGAGAGCGATCCAATTTCAGATCAGGCGCTGGTAAAACATTTGTCTATGGATGTGACTGGGGTGTGTGTGTGTGTATCATATTTTAACTGTTTCAGTCAGTAAAGTCCCACAGCTGCACAGAGACAAGAGAAAAAGAACTGTATCAACATGGGTCTATCTGCCTCTCATGCCTGCCACACCTGGCTGCGTTCCCTATCCAAACAACATCAGCTGAGTGTTTCCTGTCTAAACACAAACACAAGACAGGTCGAGGATCTTCGGGAACGCCACTGATCTATCTAAACATTAACAGAAACCTTCGGTAGCTTATCCTAAAGACATGATCCCAACTTGTTTAAGCTCACACGGAGAAGATTAACCAAACCAGGCGTGGGTGTGTTTGAAGTCTGTCAATTGTGGTGTTATTCTAAAGAAAACCCTCTCTCTCCCCCTCTCTGACACCTGCTCAGCATGACCTAGCAGAACAAACCAGGTAGAAACACCTTTTTCTAATCAAACATTAAAGTTTTATTATCCAAAGTTTTGATTTCAGGATTTGCAACAAAAATGCAGCTGGACAAAGTTGTGGTGGGTGGACCAGGAACAGAAAGTGGAACCCACCACCAGGTGAGTTCTTGTTGTGGCCCAGGTGGTTTAATATTAAACCAGTCAGTCAGCCTGAGGCCCCTCTTCCCTGAAACTGTTCATGAGTGCACTCCAGATAACCTCTGCATATTTCTGAGGGTTTAAATAAGCCATAAACACCCCCCACCCGTCCAGAGACACCTCTACAGACGTCTCGCTCTGTCCACAGTGTGTCTGCACCGTTCCCTCCTGGCTGTGGCGGTCTCGTTAGATCAGCCCAGCTCCTCCTTGGTTTTGCCCTGCTTACGGGGCATCTTCTTGCTGCTGCTGTCCTCCAGCTCTTTGCTCTTGTAGTAGTGAGGAGCCACCTCCAGCAGCCAGCCGCTCTCGATCTCGATCACCTGTAAAATCAGACAGGTGACGTCACTATGCGCTGCCGCAGAGCCTCAGACACCCCAACCCCATCATCACCCAGAGTTTGACACCTGACACCTGAAACTTTAACGGAGTCTCTGTAAAACTGGGATCGACCGTTTTTGTGTTTTCCAAAGCTGATTAAATGTGGCGGCCATCTTTGATCTGGTAAACTCAAAAAGTTAATCAGTTATTGACATTTATGCAGTAATTAGTTACTGAGAATTTCATTAAAACCTGTTCAGGACACAATAAAGATGCTTACTGTGTGATTAAAAGCCTCTCCTGACCTTTAGCGCTTTGAGGTGACTTGTGTCACAATCTGGAGCTTCATCAATAACCTGAATTAGAAATGATTTCATAACAGATTTATATGATGGTGTCATTGTGCCACTGAGAAGAAATCAGAAAAAGGGTCAAAACTTTTAGTTTAGTTCTTCTGAATACATTTACCATAATAATTCATACAGGTGCAGGCCATCAAATCAGAAAATCATGACAAAGTTGATTTATTTCAGTAAATACATTCAAAAAGGGAAGCTTGTATATTGGATTCATTCATTACCCACAGACTAGTATATTTTAGATGTTTATTTCTTTCATTTCGATGATAACTGACAACTAATGACAATCCCAAATTCAGATTATTAGAACATTATGAAAAGGTTCAATATTGAAGATCTCTGGTGCCACACTAATCAGCTAATTAACAGAAAACACCTGCACAAGCCTTTAAATGGTCTCTCGGTCTAGTTCTGTAGGTTACACGATCATGGGGAAGAATGCTGACTTGACAATTGTCCAAAAGACGACTATCGACGTCTTTCACAAGCAGGGCAAGACACAACAGGTCGTTGCTAAAGAGGCTGGCTCTTCACCAAGATCTGTGTCCAAGAACATTAACAGAGAGGAGAAGGACAAGATGTGGTAGAAAAGTGGACAAGCAATAGGCTAACCGCACCCTGGAGAGAGTTGCGTAACAAAACCCATTCAAAAATGTGGGGTGAGTCACAAAAGAAAGAAAACAATCTTTTATATATCACCTCTCAAGATAAAAATCCAGAGACGCTTCACAAGAACAAAAATGTTTTAATTGTAAGAAAAGGGAAAGAAGAAATGAAAAAGTAAGAGGTCATCAGTGAATCCTGGCAAAGGCGGGATTGGTAGAAAGAGCAGAACAAGCAGAGGGTGATGAAGGTCATCAAAGCCAGCCTGAACAAATGAGTCCTGCTTTTTAAAGGAGACCTCTGAGTCCACTGATCTCAGGCTCATGGGGAGAGTTTTCCAGAGTCTGGGGGCCACAGCAGCAAATGATCTGTCACCTTTGGTCTTAAGCCTGGTGTGCTGCACAACCAGCAGGCTTTGATCACTGGACCTCAGGGTTAGGGTTAAAAAATTCCTTTTTTTGCATTAGTCTCAACTGATGGTCTAATTTTCTGAGATACTGAATTTAGGATTTTCATAAGTTGTCAGATATAATCATCAAAATTAAAGAAATAAACATTAAAATATATCTGTCTGTGTGTGATTAATGAATGTACAGTAATAAAATTGAATGGAATTACTGAAAGAAATTAACTTTGTCATGATGTTCAAATTTTATGGCCATCTCCTGTCTGAGCTTCATATGCTTTAAGGCATTTGCATTCATTTCCGGTCCTAGAGGGCCGGTATCCAGTACATTTTAGTTTCAACTCGGCTTCAACACACCTGGTTTCAGCTAGCCAGTAATTACCAGGCTGCTGCACAGGTGATTCAACCACTGAGTCAAGTGTGTTGGAGCAGAGAAACCACTAAAACATGCTGAATTTCGGCCCCCCAGGCCCAGATTTGAATACCCCTGCTTTAAGGTGTGGAAGAAACCAAAGGACCGCACTGCATATTCAATAGAATCTCTCATTTCTTATTGCTTATGCAGTTGTAATTAACCATGACTTCCTATCTCTGGCTCCTTCAAAGGCAGTTTGAAATCTGGGTGTTGTGATTGATGAACACTTGACCTTTAAATATCATGTTGCCTCTGTTGCTCGTTCATGCTGCTTTGCGCTGTATAACATACGAAAGATCAGACCATACCCAACACAACATGCCACCCAGCTCCTGGTGCAATCTACTGTCATCTCCCGCCTCGATTACTGCAATGCCCTTCTAACTGGTCTTCCAGCCTGTACTGTGAGACTTCTTCAAATGGTCCAGAACGCAGCGGCACGTCTGGTCTTCAATCAGCCAAACAGAGCACACGTCACCCCTCTGTCATTGAGCTCCACTGGCTACCGCTAGCAGCACACACCAAATTCAAATTGCTAACACTAGCATACAAAGTCCGAGATGGTATGGCTCCCATCTACCTGAATCCTCTTGCAAAGGCTTACGTCTCTGCCCGGCCGCTCCGGTCATCACAGGATCGTCAGCTAGCAGTGCCTACACCACGCTCAGGACAATCCAGACTCTTCTCATGCATCGTTCCACAAATGTGGAATGACCTTCCAAGCACTACCAGAACAGGAGCTTCCTTTTCAATTGTCAAGAAACTCCTGAAGACCCTGCTCTTCAGAGAGCATCTTCTTAACTAGCACCCTCCCTGCACCCGTCCTCCCCCTCTACTGTTCACTCCTTGTTCCCTCCTCTCCGTGATTGATGTCAAGTTGTTGTTATTGTTGTTGTTAGCCTCAAGGGCAACATGCCGATTATCACTTGTAAGTCACTTTGGACAAAAGTGTCTGCTAAATACATAAACATAACCAGAACTTTCAGCTATAACAACTGGCAAAAGATCTACTCTTTCTTAAACCATAAAATATTATTTTACTTTTTATTTCTTTTTATTTTATACCTTTTTTTATTTGAGAATCTCTTAGGGAGTCTGTGTAGTAAACACAGCGGGATTATTTGAGGGACTTTTTCAGAGGGAATATCCAGACAAACCCGAGCAGCACCTGTCTCATGAACTCCTTGGTGGTGAAGACCAGCTCGTGGTAGATGAGCCATCGGGGCTGCTCCTCGAACAGCGAGCTGTTCGGGTGGACGTAGACTGTCTGCTGGTGCTTCACCGTCTTGTAGCCGCCTTTACTGAGCCTGGCTGTGTGGTAGAAGTACCCCGCCGTCACGGCCTGTGGAGAAGAGGACGAGTAGGCAGGGACAAAATAAGTCCTTATTACAGGCAGAATCACATTTTGGAGCACAAACTGTTTGGTTTTATTAAAATCTCAAACAAAAAAATCCAAACAACCAGAAGTAAAGGTCCACCCCAAAAAATAATCTGGTGTTCAGAATGAGGAAATGGTCAGCAGTAGCTAATAATCCGCCCATCTAAAAACTAAAATTCTGAGTTTGTGGGGTTTGTGAACACACCATCTCTGAGTGTTGTTTCACTCTAGCAGGAACAGATCTCATACACTGATGTTCTAAAGAAACTTAAAGTATTCTGATATTCATAGCTCTAAGGTAAGATCAGTAGTGGCCGACCAGAGCTGTGCACAACTCTGAAATCGGTATCAGACGTAAAAAAAACCAGAATTGGTGCATCTCTATTCAAGAGTTCAAAAGTCCAAAAAATTAAACTTGAATAGAAATTAAAAAATGTTTTATTACAAGCAAGTCTCCCCAAATAAAATCTGCATCAAATCTTCTGACTTAGAAAAGCTGATGAAGCTGAGAAAATTTTGGACAAAAACTAAACGAAACCAGAATTCTGGGACTAAACTTCAGAACATTGATAACAGATGGAGAAGCAGATTTTTCGTTCAGCAGGTACAAAGAACGCGTCATCGGGCCATAAGTAGAAGTGAAGCATCTGCTCAGAGGACAGTAACCGGTCTGTCCAGCTTTTCTTCAAATACCAGGCGTGATGAACCTTATTTACCTTCAGACTCAGGGCTGCAAGACTGTACCAACTATTTATTAAACTGGAAACTAAAGTCTGTACTTATTTATTAATGTATAAATTAACCAACAAGATTCAGCACAGGGATCTGGACCAGAGGGAACTGGTCCTTCAGTGGAGACTCAACTAAAACCCCGTTTCCTGTTTGGTGTTGTTAGATCCTTACACACAAACAGACTAAAGTCTAATTTAGATGAGTTGCAGATCAGATTTCTGACTTTAGACAGTGAAGCAGCAGGTTTAAAGGCTCTGATTCTGTTCAGGGAGGTTCTGGGAAGCAGAAGAAAAGCTGCAGTGAGTGTGAGAGCTCAGAGTTTAGGTGTGATGATGGGAATCAGAGAGGCGGGACCTTAAGTGTCAGTTAACCTGTAATTTAGCTGCTTAACATCTGATGAAATACAACTAATTAAGACTGGGTTTGGATTACTCTAAATAACACACACACACACACACACACACACACACACACACACACACACACACACACACACACACACGGCTAGCAGCATAATGGTGGATGTGACAGAGCGCCAGTCATGTGGTGGAGCTGTTTTGGCCACGCCCCCCTCACGTCTCAGGTGTGCTCTCAGATAACAGCAGGAATGTGACTGCTGAGGACTGACAGGTTTTCCCTCTCAGGTATTTTTATGCTACAGCTTCTCAGAGCTCCTTATCCTGGTTAAATCAAAGTGGCGTGCTGCTGCTCACCTTCACACCAGGTTCTGATTCAGAGAACTGCTCCAGAACTCACTAATGTTTAACTTTTCATATTTTGTCATTCATCTGTGAATTTCCCTTTAAAATGAATCCAAGGAAAAATCACCTGAATTATTGGGAATTTTATGTCTGTTTGATCCGTTTTACTGGATTCAAACACTTTGTTTACAGCTGGTCTGAAGTTGGGGTTCTGACCCCGCTGTGGGTCAGGAAGCAGAGCTTAAGGTCATGTGACATATCTACTAATACCAAAACTGAAAAATAATTCCTAATGGAACATTTTACTGTAACTGATGTAGAAGGTGAAAGTAAAAGTCGAGTTGTTTGTCTTTTTCTGGGTGTTCAGCCTCTGGAGACTTCAGCTGTTTCAGCTCCAGACTCTTATGGCTGATTTACAGTTTAATCCTCGCTGAGCTGCAGCCAGATTAGGACAGAGAACTGCAAGAATATCTGCTAACACTCCAGTTGAGTTCTCACTGATTGAACCCAAAGGGCTTTAGACAGGAAATGTTTACACATCAAACAAATCTCAGCCCACCTGTCGGCTGTTCTGTCAGAACTCCCGTTTAAGGAAAACCCGACAGGTGCGCCGCTGCCCGTTAGCTGCTGCACATTTTAATGGTGCGCTGTTGCGCGTGGCAAAAGACGGATCACCTGTGTTATTGAATAGTTTGACTGAATAAATAAAACAACTGGTTAGTATTCTTTAAAAGAAATATCAGTAACCTTATGATAAAACCTAATATTATCTAAAAGGAAACGATTTGGGGCTTTTGGGAGAAGATCCTTTCAGGAAAGCTCTTCTCTGGAACACACCTCTCACACATTTAAAATCTTGGCGTTAATAAGTCGATCCCACGAGTTAATAAGTCAATCCCACACGTTAAGTCAATCGCACGCATTAATAAGTCGATCCCACACGTTATTAAGTCAATCCCACACGTTAAGTCAATCGCACGCATTAATAAGTCAATCCCACGCGTCGTGGCCACAAGGTTTTTTTTCCCCTCAGCGTCACCAGACGGACACCTGAATTAATGCGATGGGTGGGCCTGCATCTTGGTACAAAGCTCTCCGATGAACTTCCTTCCAGACCGAGAGGGGAACTCCAAATGGGTTGGAGATGTGTGGGTGGGTGGGAAGTAGGTCCGTAGATGCTCGGCGAGTTGGCTGAGGTGTTTGAGATTTTTCAAATGCTCGTTTTAAGATGAAGTGCGTTTTGGTTAGAAATTCTAATTATTTTAAATTTTACAAAGGAAATGGTTATTTGCACATTTCTATTGTAATTATGACCATTACATTTTTCACATCGCGCTCCCGCTAGCGGCAGCTCACTTCGGGAGTCCCTGCTCTAAGTTGGTCCAGGTCCTCAGACCTTCTGCAGGTCTTCTGTTGTAAACATGTCTCAGATGCAGAACTAACCTTACGAATGGGGATGTTGTCTCCATCACAGCTGACCATCTCCACCTCGATTCGGTCCATCAGACCCTCCAGCTGGTCCCGGACATCCCGGGCTCTCCTCATGGAGCGGAACTGGATGAAGTTCTCGTAGCACCACTGGGTGGAGTAGCCGCTCTCCACCCACTGAGGGAGGAACAGACGGCAGCTGCTGTTAGAACATCTGGTCAAAGCCAGCAGCACTGAACCTCTCCACCCTCTTCCCACCTGTGTGTAGACATTGAGCAGAACCATGTGGTCTCCACCCGGAACCACAAAGTTCATCCTGGCGTTGTCAGCATGCACCACCTTGTCTTTGGGTCGGTAGAAGATGGAGTTGTTGACCGACAGCATGGCGGCGATGGTCAACACTTCCTCTGAACATTTATACCTGAACAAGAGCGCAGCAGAACTTTTCTATCTCCTGGACCTAGAGGGTTCTGTTTGTTTATTAATTAGCTCGTCTGGCTGGCATTTAAAGTGGAACTTTTCCAGCAAGTAGTTGGAATAATTTAGTTTGTATCTGGTTAATTTGCCACAGAATCCAGCTTTTTTAATAATTGTACAAAAAAGATGGAGTGATGACATAAATAAATCAGAATGTTGAACTTTCATGTTGTTCTTGGTTAATAACAAGCCTTTGACACCACTCGTTTGTCCTACACAGAGTCCACTTTAGAAACGAGACTCAACCAGCTGGTTGATTTAGTCCCGCGGGTCTCCAATATCCCCCGACACGAGGGTCACCTTAACTTAAATCGGACACACAGATTCTGGTTCTGAGGGCCGATACCGACCAGCCGCTCCAGACATATCTCACAGAAACAAGAATCAATAAAATAAAAATAAAAACAAGTTGAAAAACGTGATTTTAAAAAGAAAAACCTCCACATGGAAAAGCTTTTACTGCTGATTCAGTATTTAGAGATAGTGACTTCAGACACGGGGGAAACGTTGGAATTTTTGCTGCTGCCTGGCAACGGTGTGTTCAAAAACCATCCATCCAACCATTGTCTGAACCCGCTTTGTCCACGTAGGGTCACGGGGTTGGTCAGTGGGCAATCAGGCAGGGTACACCCTGGACAGAGAGCCAGTCCATTGCAGGGCAACACAGAGTCACACAGGACAAACAATCACACACACACACACACACACACACACACACACACACCTAAGGACAATTTAGACAGACCAATCAACCTAACAGTCATGTTTTTGGACTGTGGGAGGAAGCCGGAGTACCCGGAGAGAACCCACGCATGCACAGGGAGAACATGCAAACTCCATGCAGAAAGACCAGGCTGGGAAGCGAACCCAGGACCTTCTTGCTGCAAGGCAACAGCTCTAACCACTGCACCACTGCGCAGCCGGTGTTCAGAAACCAAATAAGGGAAAATTCTGTGTTTCAGATCAGCTGATTAGTCAGTCAACGCTGCATTTTCCAGAAGCAGCAATATTAAAAAGATGTTCTAGATACAGGAAGTAGTTCTCTTGCCGCAGATTTACTCATGACTATCCAGATCGCTAACTATTTAGTGATTCTAGAGACTCCGCCCACTCTGAGTAATGTCACCTGCAAGTAAGGTCCTACCTGATAGATTAATCATGACCCAGATATCCCTTTAACGTAAACCTGACTGCTCCATCAGTCTGAAGTCTAAGTTTAAAAAATAAACTTTCATCCAAACACAGAAGCTTTTTAAAGAACAAACCGCGTTGAATCAGAGCTGTCAAACTTCTCCTGCAGTTTACGAAGCTGCTTCAGCTCATCTCACTAACAAGACCCGTGGGACACGTCGCCACATTTCACAGTTCTAGATTAAATCAGCTGATCTGTGATATAGTTTCCATTGTGTGTTTTAAATCTGAAAACGCTGGCTGGTTTCCTTTCCTCTGTCTAATCATCACAGAAATGCAGTTTTATTGTAGTTGAACCAGATAAACCAGTGTCTTGTGACAGGGAGATGCAGCACCTGTTTTGTGTTAAAACAGCAAACAGCTACAGAAACTTGCTTTAATCTCAGGAATCCGACCTGCCAGACGAACCAAGATCAAATCCAGCTGATGTGCTTAATTAGCATCCTAATATCTATTACTGGGTAATAAATAACATGTGACCTATGATGCCGATGGGATCAGGACTGCCTCAGAGCAGGATTTGAATTTTTAGCCTTTTAACTTTAATAAATATGAGATTTTTGTTTTGTTATACATTTCTTCTTCTAGAGGAATGCTTCAGGTGAAAACACAACAATCACATGATGAGAGGCAGTGGGACTCACTGTTCTGAGGCCAGGACCATCTTGCTCAGCATCGGATCAACCGGTAGCTCAGCCATCCTGCGACCCAGCTGACCGGAAAAAAACACACAATTAGAAGAAATAAGGGGGAAATCCCCTTTCACCAGAACCAGACAGGTACATTATGAATGCTGAGTCATATCTTCTCTGTTTGGCACAATGACTCAGCAGCTCTAAACATCACAAGCACAGAGAACACACTACAACCTAAACACACACAACGACTTAAACACACGTCAGACACACAATGACAGAAACACAGCAACTCAAACACAAAACCAAAGAGTGTTGCTGCGGTCTTTCAACAGCTCCTGATCAGTGGAGATTTTCTGAAGATTTTTGTGAGTTTGTTTTATTTTAGCTTGGTTCGTATTTGCTGATGATCTGCAAGACTCTAATCCGACACGTCAAAACAAATATTTCTTAATCAAAGTGGATTCTGAACCTTTGTGAGCTCTCCCAGGTGGTTCAGGGCCCCCAGAGCGTAAAGCTGCTCCAGAGCCAGAACCAGGGTCTCATGAGGGGGAGGGTCCATGAAATCAAAGTGGATGAGGTCGTTGATGCCTGTGCAGAAGTAAAATCATCAGCTGAAAGTCGCAGATGGCAAAAACAGAATGTCACGACCTTAAAGACGACCGATGTTGCTAACCTAAGCTCTTCAACAGCAAGACCACATTCCCCAGGTTGGTTCTCTGGATCTCAGGAATGGTCGTTTCCTCCATCTCGTGTTTAAAGGCCCACGCCGTGTAGAGGCGGAAACATTTCCCAGCAGCCACTCTGCCTGCTCGCCCTGCTCTCTGATTGGCTGAAGCCTGACAGCAGAACACAAACAGAATGAGACGGTTGTCATTCATTTCTACTGGTTTGGTCTTTTATCAAGATTCTAGAAACAAAACAGGACGAGAGTTGTGACCAGTAGAGGTTTGAGTCTAAAGGGGAAAATGAAGATAAAAATATCACATCCAGGATTCTTCACCTCAGAACATTAGAGCAGGTTAAACTCAGGAAGAAGAAAGGAACGTTCAAGCAGTATCAGGAACAACCTCAACCAAACTAAAACCCTCTGAGTTTATCTAAATAATTAATAGCATCACAATAAAGAGTTTGGTGTCTAACCAAAGGTAAAGTGATTGGGTTTTCCAGCCCAGGGATCAAACTTCAGGAGGAAGCATTTACCCGGGAGCACGGCGTGACGATGAGCGACTCCATGCCTGTGCGAGCGTTGTAGCTCTTCTGCTTGCAGAAGCCGGGGTCGATGACGTAGATGATGCCGTCTATGGTCAGGGAGGTTTCAGCGATGTTGGTGGCCACCACCACCTGGAGACCACACAACAGAAACAGGAAGTGAACAACAGGAACAGGAAGTGACACGTCTGATGCTGCTGGTAAAGAAAAGTGTCTAAAAACAGAAATGATAGTATTTCAGAGAGACACTGTTGATCCTTTACGTTAACGTGGAGGTGAACCATCAGGTACCTTAAACATGACTATAGACACCCCATTGGGCGCTAGAGAGCTTAACAGCTTCACTGCCATATTGGATGGGTTCCTGACTCTCCAAACCCGACTGGACTCTGTGCAAAGTGAGCTACTATTCTGTTATTTGTGCAGCCTATGTTTGCAACAACTGGTGTGCTATTGAAAACAGATCATGTGGGAATACTATTGACTTTTCTAGCCTACCTGTTGGGATTTTATATTTTAATTTATGTTTATTTATTTTGTTTAATTAGATTTACATTTTAATTATCATGCCATACCACATGTCAGACTTTGTGAAAAAGCTTGATCAAATGTGTTTTTTAGTTGGGTAAGCACCTTCCTCAGTAGAAATGAATGCACTGGGAGTGAATGGGGACCCATCCAAGATGGTAGCCCACTGCTACACCCGTTCCAATAGGTAGCGCCAGTCCACAGGGTGTCTACGTATATGTTGTCTATGCTTCAGAGGCACTGTAGAGCTATGGATTATGTTGAGTAAATGTACCAAAGTCCCTTACGAAACCAAGCCACAAACAGCCCACGAGCCTCCTATTGTACTCCCGTGATATTGACATCACTGGCTGTATTTTATATTAACAACCTGGTACTGCAAGAGAACTGCATTATGGGTAAAGGTGTTTTTACTGTGATCCCACTAATCCGATATGCAGAGCTTAATAGCTTTTCCCAAAGGAAATTCAAGACCTTTCTAAGAACTTTTAAGGCGGTTTTTTAAAATTTACCAGGACCAGATGCTGTTGCTGATTTACTGAAATACACAAAAGCATCATTTCTCTTCCTTGTGAAACCGACACCACATTTTATCCATTATATCCACAAGAACCCAGAATACTGATCCCAAATAAAAACAGTCTCATTGGATTCTATTAGAAGAGAATTAGCTCAGGTTATAAAAAAACAAGGAAATGTTCTAACACCTTTTCCTATTTCAGATTCAAACCTTCAAGGTGAGTTTTTCTGCATCTTCTGGTGATTCACTGTTATTTCACCTGCTTTTCTTCTGTCTCGACAGCAAATATGAATGTTCTACAACTGTTTTTTGCCTTAATCTGGCGTGAGTTCGGCCTGCGGCAAACTCAACTGTCAGCTACAGAGTTTAGGATTATATTTCTACTTCTGAGTGTCTGAATATAAAAAAAGCTAAAGGGTTTCAAGGGTTTGGTGCTGGTGGAGAAGATATGTCCAGGTCTCAGGTGGATCATCAGACCTTGTCCTCAGTCCCTAAACATCCCGACAAAGCCTCTGGTTGTTCTTTGGCTCCATTAGAACAACAACAACCTCGTTTGAGTCTCCAACGACCCGCTAATCAGCGAGCACCTCTAGGGTGAGAAGATTTATGGGATGTGGGAACGTTTCCTGGATCCCGACTTTCCTTATCAACAACTCTGGGCTAATCCCTGTGTTGTTGTCATGGTATGGACAGTCCCACGGGTCAGGTATGGGACTGGGTCGTATTATTTAGACACAATCATGTTTTTCTTTAAATTTTCAATAAACTTGGATTTAAGAAACCAAAAACAAAGTTGCTTCTTTTCAGAATGTTTGGTCCAGAAGCCTTCCAGACTTCCTGTTACAGGGAGGAAGGAGCACTGATTTACAGGATCTACAGGACCTTACCGGAGAAGCGGCTTACCAGAACCGGGGCGGTTCTTCTGTCAGTAAGTCAGACACCAATTGAAAACATTAATATCAGATTCTGAACGCAGCCGGCTGTTTTTCAAAGGAATTTCTGGTTACACTTCTTCAGCGGCAGCCCGGAAGAAACCTTAGAGCTCCAGGGATTTTCTCTCTCCGCCGCCACATTGTTAGCAAACAATACCGGCTTCCAGGGGCCGGACTCACCTTACGCGCTCCGGGAGGAGTGGGAGTGAAGATTTTGGCCTGCATGTCGGAGGGCAGGTTGGCGTAGATGGGGAGCACAAGCAGCTCGGCGATCTTAGAGCCGAGCCGCCGGCACCTCTCCTGCAGCATCTCGCAGCACGCTTCGATCTCCTCCTGCAGGAGGCAGAGACACAAAAACACCTTTATTCATCTGCTTTGGGTCATCTCCTTAGGGTCGCTCTAACAAAAGATCAGAACATCAAGCACCTAGTCCTGTCTCTAGCCTCTGATCTGCTCTAAAGTTAGTTTCTCACTTGTGTCTCTGCTGTTTTTTTAATAAATCAGAGAATCTGGATCAGGAGCTCTCCTGCTCGGGGTAACTGTACCTGTCCTGTGAGGAAAACCAGGATGTCTCCAGGCGGCTGAGTGACGTGGATCTGCAGGACCGATACCACACAGGCGTCCAGGTAGTCGGCCTCAGGAGCCTTCACAGCCAAACACACAAACGTCTCATCATCAACGTCTTCGTCCTTCGCTCTTCACAGCTGGAGAAAACTCACCTTAGTGTAGAAGATATCCACAGGAAACCTTCTTCCAGGGATCCGGAAAACTGGAGCATCATCAAAGAAGCAGGAGAAACGTTCTGTGTCCAGAGTGGCGCTCGCCACCAGAACCTTCAGGTCTGGTCGGAACCGGGCGATGTCTTTAATCAGCCCAAACAGGATATCCGTGTGGAGTGTCCGCTCGTGGGCCTCGTCTATGATGACCACGCTGTGGGGACAGAGTCCAGGATTAGAATTTGTCCCGTTGAACATAGCATTTGCTCGTGTTCGTTCTTAAAGATGAGCAGGCATGGTTTGACACACTTTCCCAGACTGACCCAGAGGACTGAGATCACCGTCAAAAAGCAGCCGTGGAGATCTTTCCTCCTACTGTCGTCTCAGTTAGGAACTTGGGGTTGTTTTTGACTCAGTTCTCACCTTGGCAGCTTTTTCCAACTGAGGTTACTTAGTAGGATTAAGGTCTATGTTCTTCCTGACCTATTGGGGCAGCAGTAGCTCAACAGGTTGAGCGGGTTGTCCAGTAATCGGAAGGTTGCAGGTTCGATCCCGGCTCCGGACAGAGAATTCTGCTGTTGTGTCCTTGGGCAAGACACTTAACCCACCTTGCCTGCTGATGGTGGTCGGAGGGACCGGTGGCGCCTGCGCTCGGCAGCCTCGCCTCTGTCAGTGCGCCCCAGGGCAGCTGTGGCTACATCATAGCTCATCACCATCAGTGTGTGAATGGATGAATGATACACTGTAGTGTAAAGCGCTTTGGAGTCCATACTCTGAGAGGCGCTATACAAGTGCGGGTCATTTATCATTTATTTGCAACTTTATTCACATTATGTTGAGAACGCAGCAGCTCGCCTTCTTACAGGGACAAGAAAGTATGATCACATCACTCCTATTATGGCTGGTCTTCACTGGCTTCCTGTTAAGTCTGGGAGTGATTTTAAGATAATGCTGTTGGTTTTTAAATGTCTACAAGGGTTGGCTCTCCCATATCTCTGCGGACTTATTCAGCCATATGTCCCATCTAGGACGCTGAGATCAGCTGACCTCCATCTGCAGATAATGGTTAAAAACCAGGGGTGCTAGAGCCTTACCTGTGATGGCTGCTGGCCTGTGGAACAGCTTGCCCCTAGGGGTTAGGACAGCTGATACCACCGCCTCTTTTAAAGTATGTTTGAAAACACATTAGTATGCTTTGGCATTTCAGTGCTAATCAACAGGCCACAGGCTTTTCTTACTCTTTTTATATGTGATCGGTTTTATTCTTTTTTTTTAATGTATTTTGTCTTAAAAGTCTGTGATTTTATTCTCTTCTAATGTTTCTGTTGGCTCTTTTTAATTTTAATGCTTTACTTTTACTGCCTATGTGCAGCACTTTGGGGCAACGGATGCTGCCATTTAAATGTGCTTTATAAATACATCTGGACTTGACATCTGGTTTAATCTCTGATCATTAAATCTTCAGTCAGCAACCTGGTACTTCACCCTTTGACCTACCTCCACCTGGATGAGATCGCTGCTCTGCTGCACCTGACAGGGGCGTTTTTCAGAAGAGAAAAGATGACATCCGACCTGATGCAGGCAGCGGTATCGGTCCATGTCTAATCTAAACTTGGGCTGGAGGCTAATTTATGCTGAGGCGGCTGTTTTGTTAGCTTCAGCTTGTAATCAGAGTAAAAACCTGAAGTTGTCATGAGACGATCTGAGAAACGAACCTTTGTTCACTTCTCCTGTTTGAGCTGAAAATTCAGACCAGATTGATGATGATGGGACTTGAAGACTGGGATTCATTAACCTCTTGTTAACTGCTCTTTAATGTCAAGAATTTTTCTTAAACCACTGAAAACTGCTGCTGTTAAACCCCTTCTAAAGAAGAGGAAACTAGATCCCTCAGTGATGAGCAACTACCGACTGATGTCTAATCTCCCTCTGATCGGGAAAATTATGTAAAAGGAGCAATGATCCAACTAAAAAATTTTCTGGAGTCAAGTAATATTATGGATGGTTTTCAGTCAGGTTTTAGACAGCACCACAGTACTGAGACTGCACTGATCAAGGTATTAAATTACATTCGTCTCAACACTGACACAGGTAAAGCATCTGTCCTGATGATGCTCGACCTCAGTGCAGCCTTTGACACAGTGAACCACAACGTACTCCTCGACAGGCTCGCAAATTGTGTGGGACTAACCGGTTCAGTCTTTGCCTAAATCAGCGTTTTATCACCTTCATCAACTACCAAGAGGTCTCATGTCCAGACCAGACTTAGAGAAACTTATTCATGCTTTTATTTCTAGTCGGCTGGACTATTGCAATGGTCTCCTAACTGGTCTTCCCAAAAAAGCTGTGAAGCAACTGCAGCTTGTTCAGAATGCTGCTGCTAGAGTCTTAACAAGAACCAAGAGAACAGAGCACATCACTCCCGCTCTTAGATCCCTACACTGGTTACCAGTAAACTACAGAATAGATTTCAAAGTGCTCCTACTAGTTAATAAATCACTCAATGGCATGGGACCAAAATACATGTCAGATCTCATTCCTGTATATACACCCAATAGGGCTCTGAGATCCTAAGGAAACAATCAGCTGGTAGAACCTCGGGTCAGAACCAGACAGGATGAAGATGCTTTTAGCTACTATGCTGCTCACATATGGAATCAGCTCCCCCATGACCTCAGATCTGCCCCAACTCTAGTATTGTTTACGTCAAAACTGAAAACCCTCATGTACTCATCAGCCTTTGAATGACTTGTTTGTTATGCTGCATCGTCTCCACTGTAATCTGTGATGTAATTGCTCAACCTTAATTCTGTCTGTTCCTTTTAGCTCTAAATTATGTTATTTGTCTTCTCCTGTTTGTTGTTGCTGTGCCATTTAATGATAATTGTAAAACACATTGAATTGCCCCTGTGTTTGAAATGTGCTATATAAATAAAGGTGCCTTGCCTTGCCTAGCCTATTATGGTTTGTGATGCTGATGTGCTCCGCTTGTTTAGGTCTAAATACATCATTTAGCTAACAAGTCAACACTTACAGAGCACATTTTATGTTTATGTTCCTTATTTAGCAGAAGCAAAGATCCCAGCTCCACAAAGTACGGCTGCAGCTTGGATTTAACCCTCCCACTGTCCTAATGGGTGTGACCCTGCAAGGAAAGTTGACCATTGAGCAGGGTTGATGGTTTATTCGTTGGGTCCATGTGGCAGGGGTGAGGAGTGAGCACCACCTCACCCCTGCCACGTGGACCTCAAGGGATAAACCATCGATCCTGCTCAATGGTCAACTTTCCTCGCGGGGTCACACCCATTAGGACATTGGGAGGGTTAATCCAGCAACCTCTTGATGGGACCAGCTGCTCCACCATGCACTGTGTAGTCCCTTAATCTAGGGTCAGAGGTCAGGGTTTTAAATGGCCTGTAATACCTGTAGCTGGCCAGGTCGGGTTCTGTGAGAAACTCTCGGAGCAGCATGCCGTCGGTCATGTACTTCAGCACCGTCCGCTCCGACGTGCAGTCCTCAAAGCGGATGCTGTAGCCCACCTGGGCGAGGACAACAAGCTCCAGATTAAAACAGTAAATCAGACGCGGGGACATCTTCATCACAGCAAACTCACCTCATTACCGAGCTTCACACTCATCTCCTCTGCCACTCTGGCTGCCACTGACATGGCCGCCACCCTCCGAGGCTGAGTGCAGCCAATCTTCATCCCTCCTTTGGTGTAGCCCTGAGAAACGGGAATACGGTACGTTATCGGGTCTGACGGATGGCTGCAGGTCTATCTGCCCATCTCCAGGTGGGACAAACAGAACCTTGAAAGTCATCAATATGTTGATTATGTTTGTTGATGTATGTTAAGTTTCTATTTAAAGACGCTGGGGTAAAGCTAACGGTAAGCTAGCAGCACTGACTATTTAGTAGCCGTGAACTATCTCCCAAAAAAGAATTCTTTAATTAATAAAGCTGAAAATTTTAAACATGATGTGTAAAATGTCCAATGAGAGCGGAAACATCCTTAAAATTGTTTTTAGTCAGTAAAACATTTTATTTGACTCGATTTTAAGTCCATTTTATTCAGCAGAACACATCTTAGCACTCACGTCCTCCAGCAGGTACTGAGGGATCTGGGTGGTCTTTCCGGAGCCCGTCTCCCCCTCGATAACCAGGACCTGGTGCTCATGGATGGCAGCCAGCAGGTCGTCTCTGTAGGGGAAGATGGGGAGGCTGCGCCGCACCTCCTGGATGGACCGCTTCTTTAGCTCCGCCTGAGACAGCTCCGGCGCGTCCTGATCCTGAACACAGCACAAACCATCCAGGAAGTGTTCCTGCCGAGTCTTTGAAAGGACGGCTCAGCCAACCGGACCAGATATTCATTTTTCAGTTCATTCAATCAAATGATGGTGGCTTTGAAATAAAACGTGCACATAAACGTGCAGAACTTTGTGTTTTCCTGCTGTTTATATTTGATCTGGCTCTGAGAAATAAGAGGTTTCTGCCACAAAGACACAAACATGTTGGTTTTCTGCTCAGCTTTACCATCAGAACGCGTGAAGCACTAAAGCGGCTGGATTAAAAATAAAAACCCTCAGAGACGTGTCCCTGAGAGAGAAACCGCAAACAGAAACAGGAAATGGCATCATGTTTTGATCTCATCTGATGCCAAAACAGATTTTTGTGTTTAGAGTCCAATAAAACCTAAATGAAGTCTGTTTTCATTCTGCATCCAGCAGAGCCGAGGCAGACCTACCGGGGCTGTGTTTGTGGAACCAGATGGGATGTGGGTCGGGAATTCCCACCTGAACGCAATCAGCATGACATCACGGGGCAGGTGCCTTGATCCCAGTTTTCACTTAAGGGAAAACACTTCATGTGTTTCAATAAAGGGGGGTGGGGCTTAAACAAGAACCGTAAATCACCAAATAGTTCCCATGGGCAGCCACCGCTGCATCTCACCGCGCCCCACAGGGACCAGTCAAATGCAGAGATGTAAATTCACCAGTGTGTGACGACTAATGGGACTTTAACTGAACAGCCACTTCCTGACACACGTGTTTTTAGATCTTCAGGTCTTCTGCCCTCTGGTGGAAAAACCCAAGATCAGAGACATCCACAAGTCCCTTCTCCGTGTCCAAGACACGTCTCAAGCCTCTAGTGACAAAAATAAGTCTCAACTAATCAGATTCCTGCCAGCTGCAGCCCAGAAACAGTGGACGTTTATGAGATTCTACTAATGAAGTGTCCCCAGACCAAGTGTCGTGGTAAAGTTCACAGTTTAACGTTTTAATGAAACAACCTCAAGAAAAAAGGCCGTTTTAAACCGATTGTGGGTTTATGACGACTACTTTGCCTCATTCTGGGTCAAAGACGACATCAGAGTCAAACGGAGCCACATACAACTAAAGGTTGGTGCTGAGTCACCCACACCTGTTCGGTCCGAGTTCCCTTCATGGTGATGGCTGTGCTGACGAAGTCGATCATCTCCTCCTCCTCCAGGACCAGCTGGTACCTCTCCTGCTCCTGCTTCATGCCCTGCTCTCGCTCTCTCTTGGCTCCGAAGCTGAGGGTAGCTGTCTTCATTCTCTCCTCCTCCCAGAGGCCCTGCTCTCCTCCCAGCTCCATCGGAGTTTCCTCCAGCTCCAGCTCCTTCTGAGGAACTTCCTGCTCAGCAGACACAAGCGGGAGGAGGTCATTTAACTGGAATCAGTTTGGTTTTTTCCCGTTGTCCCAGTACACTCCTCGTTCTTACCTTCCTCCTAACTTCCTTTGGCATGTAGTATCTGTTCTTCCTCTCCTCCTGCTCCTTGGCACCGGCCTTCTTGTAATCTTTAGCCAACTCCCAGACGGTGCGTTTGTGTTCCAGATCCTTCTTCTCCCTCTCAGTCCGTTCATCCGCGGAGAATAGGTACTCCTCGTCTCGGATCTCAGCCTCCAGGTCTTCCAGCTTCTCAGCCTCCCTCTTCTTCAAATATTCCCGACGAGATTGTTTCCTCAACTCTGGCAGCTGCAAGCAGAAAAGTCACACAGTCACCGTGAACTCGGCAGCTGGAGGAGATCGGGACACGAGCACCAACCATGTTCTTCTGACCATCTTCAGCCATCTTCAGACGCTTCTGAGCTTCTTCGTAAGCCTGCAGGAGAAACACAGCAGGAAAATTTTCCACCGGATGAAGATGACAAATAAAACAACGGGTCGGGATGCTGCCATCCTCCTCCTCCCACCTTCTTGTCCGTCCGCTCGGCGATGTTTCGGGTCTTTTCTTTGTCCTTCTCTTTCACCCTCTGAGCAAATGCGTCTCTCTCCTTGATGTCCTCCAGCCGTACCCTCTCCTCCTTCTCCCACTCCTCTTCCTCATCATCTTCTCTTTTAACAGACGTTCGGTCCTCCTGGAAAGAATCGCCCCTGAAATCAGAAACAACAAACCAGGATGAAGGTTCATGTTCCTGAGCTTGGATCCTCATTTAAAACATCGTAGAGATGAAGAATGTTCTGTGGTTCTGGATCAGCTGCTCTTCGACCTTTTTAAATGTTTTCTTTACTCTTTGGCTGATTTTTCTCCCGTTTTCAGTCCAGCCTTGTTGCCTTGACTATCTTTGTTTTTGCTCAGCCTAAATAAACGAATAAATAACCTTTGAAGAGTTTCATCTTCACTCGACGAGTCTTTCTTCTGTCTGATGTTCCTTTTCTGGTTTCCTCTGTCTTTCTCTTTACTTTTCTTCTTTCCTTTCTGTTTTTCCCTTGCAGCCACTTCGTCGCTCTCGCTGTCACTGTCCTCCAACAACGTGTACGTCCGATTCTTCCTCTCCATTTCGATAGCCTGTCGCTCTATTGCCTTGGACGGCTTCTCGACAGCCTGCTGACGGGGAATCTGGAACACAGCAGAGAAAGATCAGCACACGAGCCTCTACACGAGGTTCCGCGAGCACTATTTTATAAAAACCTTTTCATAAAGCTCCTTCGCGAACGCTGTCACAGTCTGATCGATGTCGATGGTCCCCGTCTGCTCCAGGCGACTCACAAAGTCCTCAGAGCTTGACGCTTTCCGAGCAAGGCCGATCATGAACTGAGGGACGTATCGATCGCTCAACCCCAGGATGTCATGCAGCCGGTCGTTCACCCACTGCTCCAAATTTGCCATGGCGCCTGCCGAGGGAGGAGCAGGTGGCTTTAATTCAGGTGAAGTGGTGCAAATGTTTAGAGTGTGAGTAAAAATGACCTAAATAAATCAGACTTTTATTATTTATGACAGAATTTGAACGTAGATCTTATGAACCCTCTCTGCCCTTCATGGCAGCACCTGGTTTAGATCACAATGACCCGCATGCTAAAACATATGAGAGGTGCTGATGTGATTTTAAGATGACCAGAGAGAAAAATAGGAATTCATCACGACCCAAACCATCATCACATCTTTTCTAACATCGATCAAGGGCAAAGGTCAAATCTGTCAAACTACATCAAACCAAGAACAGATTTAAAGAAAGAAGGAAGGACAGAAGATTTAAAACCAAATAAAATCTCAGATTCTGTAAAACTTTAAAAATGACTAAATTTACTTGTAACAAAGCTGATATGAAATTATAATATTTACTAAAATAATCAATATTAATAACGATTCTGAACCTCAGCACCAACACAGTTGATTAGTTAATTCTGATGTTAGCGAATGAAGCAGCTGGCTGCTCTTATGTTATTGTTTATGTGTCTGATCTTATTTTACATTTAACAATAATACATTGCAAAGATTCCAGCTTTGAAATAAGAGTAACGCATAAAAATGTGAGTTTCTGTGTTTTTGTGGTGGCATCAGTATCAAGTCTGAGTCAGTATAAACTTGCTAGACAAGGGCAAAGACACATTTAAATGGGTGATTTTAGCTTTAAAGGTTTGTTTTCTTTTTTATCTTTTCGTGATAAACGTTTACACTGATTCTGCTTTTGGGGTCGATACCCAAGTCTGATTTTTGTTCAGCTCTGACCTGCCCTCACTGTGCGATAAATCTAAAACATTTTAATAATTTATTTTAATAACTTCAGAATTATGATTCTGGAGGCAAAAACGTGCAAGTTTAGGAAATCATAGCTGGAGTGAATTAGTGATGGTGAGTTCATGCACAGGGGAAAATGTCCAGTTGTCCTTTTTTATTATCAGCGCTTCAGCTGAATGTGTTTCTGATCACCACCTATAGCTGATTTCTAAAGAAGATCAGCTTTTAGGATATTTTTGAGAAAGCTTGAATCTCCCAACTTGTATTAAATAATTGTTTAGAAGTTTTTCTTACATCTGGATCAATGAATAAAATCAAAGTTGTACTTGTCCAACCTGAACTCCATTTACGTAAAGCTATTATGAAACGTTTACTTTGTTTTGATTATCCAGTCAATCTTTCCCTAATTTATCCAGTAGTCGAGTTGACCCTTTCATTTGAGCAGCCACTGTGTTATTTTGGTTTCATAAAGACTTTTGTTATGAAAAACTTTATTATAAAAACGGTTTCTCACAAATAAAACACTAGATTCACTTACCGCTTTTTAAAATCGCTCATGCAACGTTATTGGGATGAAAATATCCGCCTGAAAGTAAAAAAACTGAGAGTTACGTCGTCATTTATCTAAGAGTTTTCTGTAAGAGCACTTAACGGAAACAGTCGGCAGCCCATAGCCATGGATATTAATGTATTTACGGCTCTATTTGTCAACAAATTCAACACATTTTTGCGTTTATTAGCTTAGCTTGCAACACGCAATGGGAAAAACGGAAATACGTCACATGGAAACAGCGGAAGAACAGAGTGAAGTAGAGGAGGTCATGGCGCTTACTGCCTTCCGGTGGTCATAGGAAGAACTACAACAAGAACATTAAACCACTTCGTGTCATAAAATCTGTCTCGTACTCATCTTTCATTTATTAAGGATATATTTTAGTGTAAGTTACCATAAGCTAACATTAGTTAATACTGAAAATTGTAAAGTAAAATATTCCAACATCTCCATTTTTATTTTCTGCAGAAATGTAGCATATTCAAGCTGATCAGGGATAATTTGCTCTAGCAAGTGGTTGAAAAATCAGGAAATAAATATTTATTGCTGACTTTTTATGAAGGAATATAAAACTACTTGTGACTTGTAAGAATCAAACAACAGAATAGAGAGTGTAAGAAAATAGAACATAAGATCAGTCTTTATGCAGATGATGTTTTACTCTTTCTCCAGAATTCTCAATCCTCTCTCTCCCATTCAATAGAACTGATAAACTCTTTTTCAAGAGTTTCAGATTACTCTATAAACTGGTTAAAATCCATAGTTCTACCAATTAATTTCTCTTTTGTCAATTTGCTTAATACACAATTGGAGTCAGGGAATATTACATACCGGGGAATTAATTTCTCTCCCAAGCTGGCAGATCTAACCAAACTGAACTACATCCCACTTTTAAAGAAAGTGAAAGATGATCTTGCAAGATGGAAATCCTTACCGATATCACTCATGGGGAGGGTTGCTACAATTAAAAAGATGGTCTTACCCAGAATAAATTACTTATTCTCGATGATCCCAAACAAACCACCAGCTGACTGGTTTAAATCTCTGGACTCCTCAATTACTAAATTCCTTTGGCAGGATAAACCTCCACGAATTAGCTTTAAAACACTTCAGAAGACCAAAGACAGAGGAGGACTGGACTTACCCAACTTTTATTATTATTTCTTAGCCAACAGGCTGCAATATATACCAAGATGGTTGCAAGATAACCCACTAGATGAGTCCTGGTTAGATATAGAACAGATACTTTGCAATACGATAGAACTTTCAGACTTACCATTTATTAGCTCAAGCATAAGAAAACACGAAGGCTTCAAAAGTATTAGTATCAGCACCTCTCTGACAGCATGGTGGGAGTATCTAAAAATGACAGAGTCTTCACTAGTACCATGCAGACGCACACCTATCTGGAATAATCCTGACATTTTGCAAAATAACCAAATGATGAACCTTCCGGACTGGAAAAATAAAGGAATCCTATACCTGGAACACATATATGAAGGATTGGACTTCATCCCATCTAATCGAATAGTCTCCCAATTTGGAATGGATAAGAATAGCTTTTTAGAATATCACCAAATTAAATCTGTAGTCAAACAAAAATTTAAGCTCAATAAAATAGAATTACAAACAACACCAAGGGTATTTGACTTCTATAATCTCAAACCTCCCAAACTACTGTCTAAAGTATATAAGACACTGTCCAAAATAGAAGATAAAATTGCAATCCCTATTGAAAAATGGGAGGCGGATCTATCAGTTAGATCTGACCAGAACTTCTGGTCCCAAACTTGTTTAAAAACTTTTAAAATGATCAGACACCCCAATTTACATTTAATTCAGTACAAAATTCTACACAGAGTACACTATACAGGTCATTGGATGTTCAAGATGGGGTTTGTGTCGTCTGACACATGTACACACTGCACAAACAACATTCCTGACGATTACATTCACACACTGTGGTCCTGTCCACCTGTCCAGGAATTTTGGGGTAGAGTATTTGAGGATCTGTCAAAATGTCTGAAATGTCATTGTCACGAACTCCTCCTGCTAACTACACTTCCCAGCATTCCCGCCACCAACGTGGCTTGCCGACGTCATCACGCCGACACTATTTACGGAAGCACCGCCGCTCAGTCATCACTCAGTCATTATTCCTACAGACATTGAATCAAGTTCTCAGGCTTACCAGCCCTCAACCGAGGGGAAGGATCTTCCCACGCTGTCTACTACTAGTAAGTCAGCTTCCTTATCCATCCGGAACTGCTGCTCAGTCTCGGCTCTCTCCGAGCGCTGCGTCGCCGTTCCTAGAATAAAGCCGCGTGCTCTGTCTAACCCAACGCTAGCCACTCCGCATCTGGGTCACACAGTTACGCCACAAACAATCTCCGCTACGCTTCAGCTCAGCCGCTAAAACCTGACAGGATGACTGAGTCTAAAGTTGACCCAGCAGAGTTCACTCACCTGCGTGCAGAAGTGGCTCAACTACGCACAACTGTGGATCGACAGATGGCAGAAATGAACCAGCTTCATGCCGTAGCAGATCGCCAAGCCACGAAGCTCGAGTTTCTCATCAAGCTAGTTGTCCAGCTTTCCACTGCCCTGCAACGACAGACCGCAACCGTCACCGACAAGATGGAACCACGTGTCAGCCTTCCAGAGAAGTGGGATGGGACCAGAGGGTCCCCGGAAGGCATGCTGGCGACCCTAGCAATGACTTTTGAGCGCCAGCCGGCGCGCTACCCCACGTCCTGTTCTTGCGTCGCCCTGCTGACCTCCCTGCTGACGGGTCGAGCCGGTGAATGGGCGGTGGCTCTTTACAATCTGAAATCTCCTGTCTGCAATGACTATGAGACTTTTGTGAAGGAGATGAAGAAGACGTTTGTTCATCCCAGCAGCAAGGTCGCAGATGAGACCCGGCTGCTTCAACTTCGTCAGGGCTCCCAGACGGTGGCTCATTACACCTCCCGCTTCCGGACTACAGCCGCTCGGTTGACGTGGGATGACGCCGCTTTGAAGGCCATTTACCTGGAGGGGTTGTCCCCCCGAATCTGAAAGGGCATGATTGGACATGAGGCCCTAACCTCCCTGGACCTGGCGGTGGACCTGGCCCTCCAGTTGGACCGCTGTATCCTGAACAGACCGAGCGCCATGTCGGCTCCCGTCCACACCAGAACGTCACCCCGTCATCAGGCCCACCAACCGACGGAGGAACCCAAGCAGCTTGGACATCTCCCCCGTGAGGAACGGGCGCGGCGCTATCAGGAGGGACGATGCGCCTACTGTGGGGATTTGGGTCACCACCGTGGCACGTGTCCGAGACGATTGGGAAACGGTCCCTCCGGGTCGGAGTAGGGGCTGTCCCGCCCGGAGTCTTCACTTTTCCGGTCCCACACCGCACCACTCTCCCGATCTCCCTCCTCCTGGACCAAGGCCCGACCAGACTGGAGGCTCTTCTAGACACCGGCGCCCCTGAATGTTTTATCGACCAGGGACTGGCCACCCAGCTCAAGATACCCCTTACCGCTTTCGACCGACCCATTCCTGTTACCTCTGTGGACGGCCGCCCACTCATGCCGTACCCTCTCACCCACCGAACCCAGGACCTCCACATGACCATTAACCAACACCTGGAGACCCTTCACTTCCTGGTCATCCAGGCCCCGGCTACTCCTCTCATCCTGGGCCATTCTTGGTTCTGCCGCCATGAGCCTCACATCTCCTGGTCCACCAGTAAGGTCCTGGCCTGGGGCGCGGGTTGCCAGAACCACTGTGGCTCCCCTACACCTCAGACTGGAGCATCTCCCCCCAAGGACGTAGACCTGACGCTCGTTCCTCCTCAATACCACAACTTAACTCAGGTCTTCACTGAGGAACCCACTACCAGGCTACCTCCTCATCGGCCCTATGACCTGGAGATCAGGCTGCAGCCTGGCACCACCCCGCCCCGGGGTTGCCTGTACTCTCTCTCTCCGACGGAGACCCGGGCAATGGACTCTTACATAACCGTTGCCCTCCAAAAGGGGTTCATCCGCCACTCAACATCCCCCGGTGCCGCAGGGTTTTTTTTTTTTTGTTAAAAAGAAGGAGGGAGATCTCCGGCCCTATGTCGACTACCGAGGGTTGAACAAGATAACGATCCGAGATCGTCACCCTCTTCCTCTCATGAGCACCGCCCTGGACACCATCACCCAGGCTGCCCTATTCACCAGACTGGATCTGCGCAGTGCTTATAACCTGAGGAGTGGAAGACCGCCTTTATCACATCAACCGGCCACTATGAATACCTGGTGATGCCTTTTGGCCTCTGCAATAGCCCCGCCGTTTTCCAGCGTTTCATCACGGATGTACTAAGAGGCATGTTGGGCCGCTGGGTTTTCGTATATCTGGATGATATACTCATCTACTCTCGCACAGTCGAGGAACACATCCTGCATGTTCAAACCATTCTGTCCCGCCTCCTGGACCACAATCTGTACTGCAAACTGGAGAAGTGTGCATTTCACCAGGAATCCACCTCCTTCCTGGGCTTTACCATCTCCTCCCGGGGCCTGAAGATGGACCCTCAGAAGGTTCAGGCAGTAGCACAGTGGCCTTTACCCATGACCCTGAAACAGGTGCAAAGCTTCCTGGGCTTCTCAAACTTGTACCGGAGGTTCATACGCAACTTCAGTTCCCTCGCAGCACCTCTGACCTCCCTCACCAAAGCTACCAACCAGCCTTGCCCTTTCCGCCTTACCCCAGAGGCTATCCGTGCCTTCCATGATCTGGTCGGGCGCTTTGTTAAGGAACCCATCCTCCTCCACCCGGCCCTTCGTCGTGGAGGTGGGCGCCTCTGATGTGGGAGCGGGGGCCATCCTCTCGCAACGGGGCCCGGACTCTAAGCTCCACCCCTGCGCTTACTTTTCCCAGAATTCTCCCCACACAGCAGAACTATGGGGTCAGCGACAGAGAACTGCTGGCGATAAAATGGGCCCTGGAGGAATGGCGGCAGTGGCTCTTGGGTGCCACCGACCCTTTTCTGATCTGGACCGACCACCAGAATCTCATACACCTTCAGACTGCTCGTCAACTCAATCCTCGCCAGGCTCGGTGGGCCCTCTTTTTCAAGCCGTACAATTTCCATATCGCCTACCGGCCCGGCTCCAAGAACCTCAAGGCGGACGCTCTCTCTCAGCGTTTCGCACCAGATTCAAGCCCCCTGGAGCCTCTGACCATTCTGCCGGCTCAACGCTTCCTAGCCTCTCTCCAGTGGCCTTTGGAAGAATCCATAAGGGCCGCACTTCCTGGCGATCTGGCGCCCCCAGAGACTCCCCCGAACCGCCTCTATGTTCCGACCTCCTGCTGACGAGAGGCACTCACGTGGGGGCATTGTTCACGGCTCGCAGGACATCAAGGCCAAGCCCGTACCCTCCAGTTCCTCTGTCGGGCTCTCTGGTGGCCTTCTATGAGGAAGGATGTCTGCGAGTTCACTGCTGCATGTGATGTGTGTGCTCGATCCAAGTCATCTAACCGACCCGGCGCCGGAGACTTACAACCACTCCCCGTGCCCAAGCGGCCGTGGTCACACATCGGGCTGGACCCTAACCCTATACACTTCCACCGACGACATTCCACACACACACACACACACTTAGGGCCTTGGGAGTGAGCACATTCAACGGCATTTGGCAGGGGGATTTCTCAGCCTCCTCCCGAGTGCCGGTGCCCACTTCCAATTTTAAACTGCACTTAGACACAAAGGGCTGTGGGTGCAAGTGGGGTGGTGCGGTGGCATCAGCTAGCATAGGCCAGACAATGCCCGCACTGCCCGCTCACCACAGCCATGGAATACACCTCATCAACACACAACACTATATTGGAGCAGGCGGAGGGAAACTAGGGGCCTTAGCACACCTCTGTTGTCGCTTGGCTTCCTGGGGCTGGAGGCTAGGAGGGAGATCTGGCCATCCGGTTGGGGTCTGGGGTGGTGGGTTGCTGTGCTCAGCGTTGGGCGGGGGAGCCTGCTCATCAGCACCCCAGCAGAAAGGGTCAAACTCTGGTAACCGGTGATGGCAGTACCGGGACCAGAGTGAATAGGGTGTGTATGGGGAGCATGAGTGGGTTTCTGGCGTGCATTTTTGTAGTCTTTCGTTGTATGTGCATGTGTGAGCATGCGAGAGGGAGTATGTGACTGTGTTTGTGTATGACTGTATATGTCAGGTGGGGCCTTTGACTCCTCCCCTCTCCTGGGACTTCTTTTGATGATATAGATCTTTGTCTCCCCTCCCCCGCCACACCTGGTGTGGGGTGTGGTGCCTTGGTCTGCCTGAGTGTTCGTGGCTCCCGGGTCAGAGGGTTTAAGATTTTTGGAGTCTGCCTGATCAATCCCGGTGGTTGCCTGGTGGGGTCTGGGTCCCTGGGCTCTGCTGGGTCCCCGGCGGGGGTGGTCACCCCTGGGTCACGGGTCGCTGGGTCCCGGGCTCGGCTGGCTAGGGGGTGGGAGGCTGCGGGCTGGCCTGTGGGCTTGCCGCTGATATCTCCCGGGACTCTGCCGGCTGCTGGTTGTGGCCCCCCGGGGGCGATCCTCTGTGCCTCTCGACGGGGGCGGGGGCCTTTCTGGTTGCAGTCTCCTTGGGGTTCCTGTGTTCTGGGGCAGCGCCTGGATCTCTGGGACTTGGAGCTCCCCCCGTCTCCTACACATCTTTGGGGGGCAGATCTGTGGTCCCTCACACTCGCTATTGGACGCTCCTATTGAGAAACCTTACATAAATAAGCACGTGTATACACACAGGTGCTCACATGGTGCTCTCAAAAGTATGGGCTTGGGCAAGTTCAACACATGTCTTTAGGCTGTCATTGCCACTAAATGCACCATGATTTATTATCGTGTGATTATTCAGTCAAACAATGTTGATTTTATATTTCATCATCAGGTTGACGCAGTGATAGCTTGCTCCTGATGTATTGTTGTGTGTCCCATTTTTTTCTGTTCTTTCTCTTTCTGCAGGTCTAGAAGCAGACCCTTGTTCATTATTGTTTATTTTTGTGGACCCCCCCCCCCCCCTTTCCCCCTCTCTCCCCACCTTTTGTCTTTTCCTTTCTCTTTCACCTCTGACTCCGTGTCTGGTCGGAATTACAAAGCATTCAAAAACAATAACAATAAAGTTTTAAGTATCAGGCGTGACATTAAAAGCAGACGCTTTGATGCTCCACCTGAGAGTAAATCTGTAAGGCTTGTTACCAGCATTCAGACATCAATTCTGTTTGCTTCACAGCCAGACAGGACACGGTAAAAAAAAAAGAATCAAACAAAGTTTGACCTAAGTAAAGGGAAACTTGTTGTGATGTTTTGATTCAAGATAATTTATTGTCATTGCACAGGTGTACAACGACAGTGACTGTGCCCACCAAAGACAGCTCACGTATGAGGCAGTAAGATATGAGTAAAATAAAAATAACAAGGCTAAAATAGATGTCACGCACATACTCTCTCTGTCTCTCACTCACACACACACACACACACACACACACACACACTCCTATCATAGTGAGGACTCTCCATTGACTTCCATTAATCTTTGTGATTCCACTATGCCTAACCCATGCCCTGACTAACCATAACCAACGCTGAACTATTCCTAACCCTATTCTTAACAACTTAATTCACACCATACTTCTAAGTGGTACAGTAATAAGCTTCTGGTAAACTTCTAAAAAAAAAGTTAGGACCAAAAAATGTCCTCACTTTGAAAAATGTCCTCACATTGTTGGGAAAATGGTCAAAATGGTCCAGTATGTACAAGCACACAAACTTTAAGGTGCAAGGGGGTTGACAAGTAATTAAAACTTGCTCCCTTATTATCTTTCTTTTAACGGTATTTTCTGCATCTTTACTGATCCCTGCTTCAACCCTCTCCCCCTGCGCAGCAGCTGCAAACTCACCAGAGCGCCTGCAGCCTCTCAGAGTTCCTGCTGATCTAAAAGAATAATTTCGTTTTCTGTTCCTAACTTCTGATTACCTTAAATGGTGTCCGTTTGTTTCAAACACCAGGTACAAAAACAATTTTTGTTTATTTGTGTCACACTGAGAGCAAGGGAGGTTAGGACCCAAGATGCAGAACACCCAGAACGACACGAGGCAGGAGCGGGTGTAAAAATAAAATTTCCTTTTATTAGGATAGGGAACAAAAATAAAATCCAAAAGGGCAGGAAGCCAAGCCAAAAATCTAAACCCTGACAAAACTAAAAACTCACTTTCTGAACATACAACTAGAGACATAGTGGGGAACAAAACAACACTGACATAGACAAGGTACCGACACGCACTGAGAGACGAGACAGGGTTTTATACACAGGGCTGGGTGATTAGGAGAGGAGGAGCAGGTGTGTGGGAGAGAGAAATGAGGAGAGAAGGGTGAGACCAATTAACTAAATGGGAAGGGAAAACCAAGCAGAGGAGGGGAGTGTGAACCAAAGTGACCAGGAGAGACTAATTAACTAAGTGGGAGAGAAACACATTGTACAAAATGAAGATACTGGCTAAATAACATAAATGTTACGGATAGGTTAAATTATTATTTAGAAAGTAGGAATTTGTTAATGAAATATCAAAATGGGTTTAGGACTGGTAGAGGAACGATGGACGCCATAGTGAGTTTGGAAAATGACATTAGGAAAGCACAAAACAATAAAGAGAGTTTAGTTATTGTTTATTTTGATATTGAGAAAGCTTATGACATGGTGTGGAAGGAGGGCTTGCTGATTAAATTAAAAAGGTTGGGGACAGAGGGAAGAACATATGAGTGGATTAAGGACTTTTTGTTTAATAGATACATTCAGATAAAAATAGGTGATAGATTGTCAGAGGGTTATAGAGTTGACAATGGGACGCCACAGGGAAGTGTGATCAGTCCTGTACTATTTTCTATATGATCAATGATGCGTTTGAAGAGATAGGGTATGATGTTGGGAAAGCATTGTTTGCAGATGATGGAATATTATGGAAAAGGGGAAGGAACATTCAATACTTGCAGAAGAAAATTCAGGAAGCAATAATTAAAGTGGAGAATTGGTCTTTTGAATGGGGATTTAAGTTTTCGGTGGATAAAACAAAAAGTATGGTCTTTACAAGAAAAAGAAATGTTAAGATTGAGCTTAAACTATATAGGGAACCTTTGGAGCAAGTTCGTAGTTTTAGATATTTGGGTGTTATATTTGATGAAAGGTTGATTTGGAAGGAGAATATTAGTAACATAGTTGAAAGATGTAAAAAGGAAATAAATATTATGAGGTGTTTAAGGAGTAATGATTGGGGGGCTAGTACCAAGGCTTTAAAACAGGTATATATAGCAATGATCAGATCGGTTATTGATTATGTTAGTATTGTATATAGTTCCGCAAGTAAAACATTACTGAAGAAGATTGAAGTTATTCAAAGTCAGGCTTTGAGAATTTGTTGTGGAGCAATGAAAACCACACCGATAGTGTCCTTACAAGTGGAAATGGGGGAGATGCCATTGCCTCTAAGATTCAAGTTGCTGAAATTAAATTATTGGGCTAGTGTACGAGGTAGTACAGAGGATGTGCATATGGTTAAGGGAGAGATGACAGTAGGAGGGCAATGTTTCAATGGACAGTATGAGAGCATGGTCTGGAAATCGTGTAGATTGGCGGAAGCTTTTAAATTAAATGATATAGTTGTTCTTGAGAAATTTTTATATTCGTCTACTCCATTTTGGTTGTTTCCAAAAGTGATGATAGATTTTCATGTTCACAATGTAATTAAAATACGGAAAGGTGTGGGAAACTGGGATAATGTTGTGGAAGAAAGATTAAATGACGCTCATCAATCATTTGTCCCTATATATACTGACGGGTCGAGAGAGTCAGGAAATTTAACAGGGTTTTCTTTTTGGATTCCGAAATTTAGTAAATATCATAAAAGCCGAACATCTAATAATCTGTCAGTATATACAGTGGAAATGTTAGCCATTTCATTTAGTTTACAGTGGATAGAACAAAACAGTGTTAGGAAAAGTATTATTTGCTCGGACTCCATGTCTGTATTGTTGTCAATTAGAGAAATGTCAGCAGATAAGAGGTCAGACATTTTGTATGAGATATTCGAGTGCTTGTTTAGGTTGATGAAGACTGATTCAGAGGTTAGATTTATGTGGGTTCCAGCTCACAGTGGAGTAGAGGGTAATGAAATAGCTGATTATTATGCAAAGCAGGCAACAAAACTGGATGCTGTGATGGAGGTTCTATACAGTGTTGCAGAGGTGAAATCAGTTATTAGACAGCAGAATCTGGATGAATGGCAAGAACAATGGATAAGGGACGTGAAAGGAAGACATTTATACAAATTAAAGGGAAAGGTTGGAAGAATGGAAATCATTCCAATGAGTAACAGAAATCAAGCAGTGATAACAAGGATGAGACTGGGACATACAGCTTTGAACAGTACGCTTTTTATTCTTGGATGGCATAATACCGGGATGTGTGACTGTGGACTTGATAGGGAAACAGTAGAACATGTATTATGTGCTTGTAGGAAATATGTGGGTGATAGGACGCTGTTGGTTAAAAAAATTGAAAGTTAGAGGATTTAAGGAATTTGAGTTGGGTATTCTGTTAAATGGGGGACTGGTGGTGTATAAGTTGGTCATAGACTTTTTAAGGGACAGTGGATTACTTGTTAGAATTTTTTTTTTTTTTATAAAGTAGGATACTCCCCACTTCGACTCACACTCCCATTCAGTAGGTGGCGGAAATGCACCTGAAAGTTGGTTTCCACCCGCCATTAAACAAGAAGAAGAAGAAGAAGAAGAAGAAGAAGAAGAAGAAGAAGAACATAAATGTACAGAGAACTAAAGATAAGCTGTGACAGCAGTGTCTGTCACCTCAGGGACATGGTCTTCAGGTAGTGTTTGTTTTCTGTGTTCTGTCCAGGATGACTGGTTGATGTGCACACAATCAGTCTTCTGTTTATGAATGCATGTGTTAATTTTGTACTTCTATTTGAGTTACCAGTGACTTGGAGTTGCCCATCTCACACCTGCAGCTCATCTCCTCAGGAAGCCTAATCAGCACTCCTGGGATCTACCTACTCCCAAGGGAGGGGAGATTCATGTTTATGCTTGTGTTTAATTTAATGTAGACATTTTCTGTTATGGGTAGGGAGTTTGTAATTTTGATTTAGTTATTTGAGTTGCCTGAAATGATTAGACTGGTTAGTTTGTGTGTGTGAGGATGTGTGTGTGTGTTAATTGTATGTTAATTGTTCCCCTCTTGTATGTAGAGTGGTCTGATCAGCCACTATTTAAGTTGAACCTGGTGTGTCTGAAGTGTTTTTTTTTTCTGGATAATGTGTCTTGTGCTGGTGTCATTCTGACTAATTTGCATTGATTAGGTTAAGTTCATGTAAATTTTGAAGCTTCTCCAAAATAAAATGGAGTTTTCAGAATCATCAGCAGTGCTTCTTTGGCTGGTTTGTGCAAGTCCCTGACATAAGCAAATTAACAAACTTGAAACTAGAGACACCTGGGGGGAAACCTGGAGGGAGCTGGGGACCAAAAGGGGCACAGAAAACCAGGGGACACACGAGGGGAACCTGGAGGAAGAACAGGAGGGGGCTGGGGACCAAAAGGGGCACAGAACATGATAATTTGACTGTCTAATCTTCCTGCATCTCCTCTCAATTCTAAAGAAAAACTGCTACCTGGCTGTAATATTTCAACCTCATGAGTTACCTTTGAACTGAAGTTCAAAAAGTACTACCGACCGCAAAAATAGTGGAGTGCGCGCCACTCGCAGACCGCACCAGTGAGGTGAAGTCACCGGAGGACAAAACAGGTTATGCGCTCCGCCCCGCAGCAGCGAAACGCAGCAGACAGAAATCATAAAAGCATATGAGCTGACATAAACGACCGCGTGCTAACTTTCTTTTTGAGGTGGCGACACTTTGATAATGTTACTGTGGCCATGCTCAAGACGCATGTCTGGAGCGTCAACGAACAGAACTCTGCGCCTCTCAGCTCTAAATAATCCCTGGAGAGTCCACATAGAAAATGTAATATCAGGATCGTTTTTGGGCTCCCCCTGGGTGTGGAAGTTGAGGGCTTCCAGGAGCTCACCCGTAAAGCCTGAGTCATGCTTCTCTGTCAGCTCCAAAAGGGAGAGACACGCACGCAGAAGCATGATTCAGGCTTTAATTCGAATCCTGCGTATAGCACAAGTTTGTCTCGTGAGTTGTCGGATCCTAGCAGACAGTTGCTGGAACGGTCCTTTCAAAATAAAATAGTTCCCCGATCTTGTTCCGGCAAGATCCGGCTCAAATTAAGCCCTGCTCAGAAGTACGCCTGAAGGACTTAGTTGTTCGTCCTTTTATCAAAACTTATTTTGAGCCTGAGAGGGTTAAAAAAGTTTGTACTTTACCTTTACATCTGTGTCATATTAGGCTGACTTTTGGATATGAGCGTAAAACCCAACGAAATATAGGCAACCTCTTACAGAATGGAAGATTCCAGTTTGTCATGTTCTGCGTTCACCTCATGTGTCCCCCTGTGTTCCCCAGCTCTCTCTAGGCTTCCCTCATGTTTCCTCCTAGTCACTCCCTTGTAGTTCCTATTGGTTTGTATCAGTCCACCTCCCTCTAGTTATTATTTGTTTATCTTTGCCCTTAGTCTTTAGGTTTAGTTATTTAGTGTTTTATAGGTTATAGTTTATCTCCGCCTCTGCTTAGTTCTTTCCCCCATTTAGTTTATTGATGCACCTGTCTCCCCTCTAGACCTCACTCCTCACACCTGTCACCTGTTCCCCTGATTGCTTCCCTCTGTGTTTAAAAACGTCTTGTCCCTCAGTGTTTGTTGGTCCATTGTCTTTGTCAGAGTTGTTCTGTTCTCCTCAGGAACTCCAGGTTCTTGCTTATGAATGAACTTTGTTTTTGTAGTTCAGTTAGTTTGGCTTCCTGCCCCTTCGGATTTTTACCCATCATCCTAACAAACCTCCTGCTGTCAGCGTGACACAGTCTTAGTTTTACATGATTTTATTCCAAATATATTCGAGTTAAAGGAGCTTGTTAATGAACAATATTATCCCTTGACTAATGTTTTATCAGAAACATGAAACCAACTTTCAAATGTGATTAAAATATAAAATTATAGTATTATATTGTTGTGCGTGTTTTGTAGATGATCAGTCAGCAAATCTGTGACTGAATGAAGTTTATAAACAGATCCGTCTTATTTTTTGTTTTAACTTACGGAAAAATACCGAAACGCTGCCGGAGGCGTGCGTTTTTAACGCTACAGAAAACGGATGCGGTTGCGCACTAACACCCCCCCCCCACCCCCCCCAACAATAAAAAGCATCAGCAGGGAGAGGTCCCTGGTCGGAACCCCTGTGACAGCGACCTGTGACCGGCTGCGATGGACGCTCTGCGTGTCTCCCCTGCGCTCCTGATGATGATGATGTTGATGGTGATGATGGCTGCGAGGTGCGTTCACGCATACAAACCTGTCGTCATCGTGCACGGGATTTTCGATGGACCTAAAGAATTAGATAACCTCTCCGGGTTCATTGAAACGGTAGGATGACTCTGAGACGCTCGAAGAGGAAAGTTTTTACAATAAAAGTCATTTTAAAGATAATTTAGCTGAAAAGTGAGAGTTCCTTATCATTTTAGAGACAAATTAACTAAAACAGTGAATTTATTGACTTATAATAACTTGTCTTCTGAAAAACGTTTTTATATTTTCCATTTGCAGCAGCAGGTCAGAGACAATCTGCTCCTGGTTCATCATTTAGGAGCTTCTTAAAGAACTAGTTAAAGACAGACAGGACATTTCTGCCTGGAACTCGTTTGTGTTGCTGAGTTTTTACACCCAAGGACTGCTTTACATTTATTTAAAGAACAAAGGAAGTTCTGCTCAGCAAACAACATGCAGAGAGAAGGAAGCACATTAATTTCAACTAACATTCATTATTATTTTATTACTAAAGTCTTTATTTACCTAAACATCTAGAAATAGATCAGAGTTGTTCTGGATTAAAGTTAGAAAATTCAACTAAAATAATCTTAAGAGCGTGATCCTGCATATCTGAGAAACAGAAGTCAGATTAATGCTGAAGTGAAAATAATCTGTCTGGTTTTCATTTCCTCACATTGAGTTAATAATTAGAGACCTGCTGCAGCTTCCGGCGTTCTGTGTTTAATCTGGGTTCTGCTGCATCCAGATGCATCCTGGTACCAAGGTGATGGTGTTAAGTGTGGACAACTACCTGGAAAGCGTGAGGCCGCTGTGGCAACAGGTTAAAGACTTCAGGGAAGCCCTCCTGGCCATCATGACCCAAAACCCTGATGGAATCCATCTGCTCTGCTTCTCACAAGGTCATTAAACACAAACATGAACCGAGTTAAACCTTTAAAACAGGATCAGTCACAATCCTGGTTAGTAAGTGATGTTCAGGCTCAACGTTCATTTGTAACTCATTTATATAGACTTCTGTTAATAGATCCACTATGTCAAAACAATGACATGTAATTTCACTAGTCAGGTTTCACAATTAAAATTACATCAAATTTAATATTTTATTTATTCTAAAAGCAGCTGATTAAAAGAACATCTGAAAACTCATGATAAATCAGTTTTATTGGCCACAAGGCCTCACAGATGGCTCGTTTTACCTTGTTTTTGTTCAGGAGTCTGAGGAGTTGAAATGGCAAAATCCTAAACTAGAAGCAGTCACTCCCCTTCTGCTCCACGTGTAACAAAACAGGTCGCTTTGGACATTTTCTAAAACATTTGACATTTTTTTCTTAGTTTTTTTTTTTTTTGGTTCAGAGCAGATAAGATTGCATTTAAAGTCACATTTCTCAGATGCAAAGTGTATTCCATCCAGTTTCTTTTGGTTAATTTAAACAGGAAATTCTGTCTAGGAGCTATACTGGGCAGCAGGTCAGAGGTTTCTGACAGCCTCTGGTATTCGACCAATATCGAGTAACTGGTCTGGTCCAGCTGGCCCAGATAGTTAGATTGTCTCTGTATACGATTTTACTGGAACCATTAACCAGAACTGGTTCTTGAGTCCTTATTGAATAGTTCTCTATTAGCAACACCATAAAGGGACACTACTTTTCTGCTGCTGGTATGTTAGCATTAGCATCAGTTTTACGGTGTGTTCGATTTGTCCTCAAAATTCAAAAATCCCGACTTCCAAGTATAGGAAAAATTAAACGAAACGCCTCCAAAGTCAGCCCTCCTGTCATGTTCTGTGCCCCTTTTTGTCCCCAGCTCTCTCCTGGTTTCCCTCATGTTCTGCCCCCTAGCGTTTCTGTATCCTTGTGGTCCCCAGCCCCCTCCAGGTCTCCCTTCAGGTTCCACTCATCTGTCCCCAGCCTTCTGTGCCCCCTTTGGTCCCCAGCTCCCTCCTGGTTTCCCTCATGTTTCTCAATAGTCACTCCTCTGTAGTTTTCTATAGGCTCAGATTTTCAGTTCATTAGTCTCCTTTAGTGTGTGTGTTTCTTTCCCCACTTAGATAATTCGTTTACTTATTTTTAGATTCCCCTGTGTCTTTGTTCTACGATGTTTAGATATGAGTTTCTCCCCTGCTTGTTTCTGCTCTTCCTCTCAGTTCATTAGTTTCACCTGTGCCCAATTCCCCTAATCACCCAGCCCCTGTGTATATAACCCTGTCTTGTGTCTCGGTGTGTGTCGGTCCATTGTCGTGTGTCAGCGTTGGTTTGGTCCCCTTGTGAAACACTAGGTTTGTGCTCATAAATGAGCTTTAGGTTTTTTGGCTTTCTGAGTTTTAGTTTTCAGGCTTGGCATCCTGCACCTTTTTGAGTTTTGTGCTGCAACCTAAATAAAAGGACTTTACTTTTTACAACCGCTGCTGCCTCCTTCTGGGTTTTCTGCATCTTGGGTTCCCCCCCCCCCCCCCCCCTCAACGTGACACCTCCTAGTCATTAACTCGGACGAATTTCAGAACTCCGACCTCGACATCCTAAAGAGCAGCTCTACATATCTACAGCATTTGGGTGAAACATGTTTATTTTACAACACACACTTATAGGAGTGCGTTTCAAATCAATGTTACATGTAATGCTTGCAACTCTTAAGTTGAACTTACTTAAAGTTTTGTTTGCAAGTTGAACACACAGCTTAAAACAATGTTAAGAGGAATCTACAAACAATGGCTATTGGAAAGTGGGCGTTGCCTTATTGGAATCCTGACTTCTCAAACTACGGTAACCAGAACGCGGGTAACTTGGGTGTGACGCCATTCCCAGTTCCAAGTTCCAACTTTTGAGGTCGATTGCACCATTAGCATTAGCATCAGTTTTTAGTATCAACACTAGTATATGTGTTTAGCATCAGTTTTAGCATCAGCATTAGCATTAGCATTACG